>NC_137982.1:21275016-21875016 GCF_963924665.1 Micromys minutus | reverse complement strand
TAGAGTCAATGCAGTTTCCATTAATATTTGAACAAAATCCTTTACAGAACTTGAAAGAACAATTCTCAAATTCATATGGAAAAACAATAAAACCCAAGATAGCTAAATGATCCTGTGCAATAAAAGAAGTTCTGGAGGTATGACATTCCTAATTGTAAGATCTACAGAGCAATAGTAATAAAAATTTACTGGTATTGGTATAGAAAATGACAGGTTGGTCATTGAAATTGAATCAAAGGCCAAGAAATAAACTTGTACACCTATGTGCAGTTGGTTGTTGACCAAGAAGCCAAATATCATACAGTAGAAAAAAAAGAGTGCTAGCCCAACTGGATGTCTGTATGTGGAAGAATGCAAACGTTCATATTTTTTATCCTGTAAAAAACTGTGGTCCAAGTGGATCAAAGACATCAATGAAAACCAGATGTATGAACTCTAATGGAACAGAAAGTGGGGGATAGCCTTGAACTTATTGGTACCCAAAAAGAAAAAAAAAAAAAACTTCCTGAAGAGAACACCCATAGCTGAGGCACTAAGATCAAAAATTAATAAACTGGTCCTTAAATATATCTTTAAGAAAATGGACACAGCTGTTTGGCTATTACATCAGCTTTCAGGATAGGGAAAGATCTTCACAATCCTACATCTGACAAAGGGCTTATTTCCCAAATAAATAATGAACTCAAGAAGTTAAACACCAATGCCATAACAAGCCAAATAAAGAAGTAAACAGAGAATTCTCAACAGAGAGATCTCTAATTGGAAAAAAAAGCACTTAAGGAATGTTTAATATCTTTAGTAATCAAGGAATTGTAAATCATAGTGACTCTGAAGTTTCATCTTAAACCAACAGAATGGCTACAATCAAAACCTCAAAGTACAGCACATGCTGCAGAGGATGAAGAACAAGGGAACTCTCATCTATAACTGGTTGGAGTGCAAAGTTATACAAATACTCTGGAAATAAAATCGTCAGTTCCTCAGAAAATCGGGAATAGTTCTGCTTGATGATCCAGCTATAATATTCCTTAGCATATACCCACAAAATATTCCACCATCTCATGAGGACTCTTGCTCAACTATGTACATAGAAGCTTTATTTGTAATAGGCCAAAAATGAAAGTAATCCAGATCTCCCTCAGCTGAAGAATGAATAAAGAAAACATAGTTAAATTACACAGTGAAATAGTACTCAGCTATTAAAATCAAGGGCATCATAAATTTTGAATGCAAATGTATGGAACTAGAAAATACCATCCTGAGTGTAGTAACCCAGATCAAAAAGAACATATATGGTATGTATTCACTTGCTAGTATATATTAGCCAAAACATAGGATACCCATACTATGATCTACAGACCCAAAGCAACAAAGCCAAGGAGGGACCAGGGAAAGACGCTTGAATATTTCTCAGATGGAGAAATTAAACAGATACTGGATGTAAATAGAGGAAGGGTACTGGGCTGGAGAAGGGATGATGTTGGGAACAGGATGGGGGATTCTGATGTAGGGAAAATAAGAGAGAGAAAAGAGAAATAAGCAATGTGCTGGGTAGGCCAGATACCTCGCATGGGGGTGGCCCCTGGAACTATATGGGGGTGACCCTAGCTGAGACTCATAGCACAGGAGAATATGAATCCTGTAGCATCCACCTCATGTAGCTAGGCAAAACTCCCAATGGAAGTAGAGGACAGCAACCCACTCACAAAACCTTCAACCCAAAAGGTGTCCTGCTTATAATATATGCAGGAACAAAGATGAAAAATAATTTCTAGCCAATGACTGGCCCAAATTAAGACTCATTTCATAGGCAAGAACCAATCCCTGACACTATTAATATTAGTCTGTTTTGCTTGCGGATAGGAACCTAGTATAACTGTCCTCTGAGAGTCTCCACTCAACAGCCAATGGAAACAAATGCGAAGATCCACAGCTAAACATTAGATGAAGTCTGGAAAGTCTTCCAGAAGAGTTGGAGGAAGGATTCAGGAATCCAAAGATGATAAGGACTCCAGAGAAAGACTAAGTAAGTCAACTAGACTGGACCCTTGAAAGTTCTCAGAAACAGAAGCACCAATCAAAGGGTGAGTATGAGCTAGACTTAAGCCCTCTGCCCATATGTAGCAGATATGCAGGTTGGTCGACTTGCAGATCACCCAACAGCTGGAGCTGGGCTGTTGCCTGAAGATTGCATTCATTTAGCGTGGCTGCCATGTCTGGTGTCTTTAGGAGAGGATCCACCTTGTCCTACTAAGGCTTGATGTGCCAAAATAGGGTGATATTGCCAAGTGGAGGTACCTGTGTCTTCTCAGAGAAAGAGGGGTTATGGATGGAGGAACTGTAGAATGGTGAAAGACAGGAGACTGGGGGGAGAAGGAGCAGATATTGAGATGTAAAATGGATAAATTAATTGATGACATTAATGACATATTTAGGTGTTCAGGAAGAGGATTTTAGAATCTTATAGGGTAGAAGTTTGTTTCTAAAGGTTTGTGATGAATTATTGATAAAAGGTATCCAAAATTTCCTCAGAAAATTGGACACAGTATTACCTAAGGACCCAGCTATAGCACTCCTGGAGATACACCCAAAAGACTCTCCAACATACAACAAAGACACATACTCCACCATGTTCCTAGGAGCCCTATTTATAATAGCCAGATGTTGGAAAGACCCAGATGTCCTTTAACAGAAGACTGGATACAGAAAATGTGGCAAATTTACACAATAGTGTTCACTCAGCTATTCAAACAATGACTTTATGAAATTCTAAGGCAAATGGATAGAACTAGAAAGTATCAATTATCCTGAGTGAGGTAACCCAGTCCCAAAAGAACACACATGGTATGTACTCACTGATAAGTGTATATTATCCCAGAAGCTTGAAATACACAAGATACAATTTACAGACCACTTGAAACTCAAGAAAAAGAAAGACCAAAGTGTAGATGCTTCAGTCCTTCTAAGAAGGGGGATAAAATACTCAAGTGACGAAATACAGAGACAAATTTTGAAGCAGAGACTGAAGTAAAGGCCATCCAGAGATGGCCTTACCTGGAGATCCATCTCTTATGCAGACACCAAGACCAGACATTGTGAATGCCAAGAAGTGCTTGCTGACTGAAGCCTAATATAGCTGTCTCCTGAGAGTCTCTCCCAGAACCTGACAAATAAATAGACAGATGCTCACAGCCAACTATAAGACTGAACACAGGATCCCAGTGAATGAGTTAGAGAAAAGACTGAAGGAGATGAAAGGGTTTGCAATTGATAGGAAGAAAAATAATATTAACCAACTAGACCACCCCCACCCCCAAATTCTCAGGGACTAAACCACCAGCCCAAAAGTAGAGATGGGAGATGCTATGACTTTAGCAGCATATGTAGCAGAGGCCTTGCTGGGTCAATGTCCCAGTGAAAGGGAGTACCAGGGAAGGGATGTGGGAGTGGGTGGGTGAGTAGAGGAGCTCCTGCATAGAAACGGGAAGGGAAGATGGGATGTGGGTTTCTGAAGGGGAAAGTGGGAAAGGGGAGAACAACTGAAATGTACTTAAGTAAAGTATCAATAAAATATAGGTAAATTAAAAAGAAAAAAGACAACAGTCATCTTGGAATACATCTTTCTGCACATCACATGAATGTCCCTCTTCTGTTGTCTCTCCTCCCTCATTCCTTTTTACAGACAACTTTTGCTCATCACAATTAAAGCTACTTATTCCTTATTGAGTTATTGTTCCTTTAAGAATGTTATCTCATAAAATCAACAAAATGCAAACCACCAAACAAAGTATGTTTCTGATTTTATTTTATTTCATTAAAAATGTATATCATCCCACAAAAAGCCAGTGCAGAAAAAAAGTTTGTGAAATTTAATACTCTTTTTTATGTACATCACTAACATGTCAACAGTGGACACATTTATCATTTTTACCTTTGCCTGCCTTTTAAGCTTCAAAATAGGATTTATGAATAACCTCTGAACTGAATCAGTAAGAAACACACATAAAAACTATGAAATGTTTTGTCAGATATACTTTTCTATCTGATATACTTTGCTGAAATAATTTTTTTCATGTATGTATGTATTTATTTGCTATTCAAATACCATTTTGGGCTAATAAGTTACAAAGGCTTTTCTTTGAATCAATAATATTAAGAACTTAGTTATTCACTTACTAAGGTTTATATCTACAACTGTGAGTTTCTCCAATAAGGTTTTGTTTTTTAAAATCACCTCTTTGCAGGTCCCATTTAAGCAAATGCTATGCAATAATATGAATGTGAATAATATATTATAATATTTCAACAAAAGCATAAAATCTTAAATAACTACCTGCTCTTTATTAGATATGAGAAATACAATTTTTATGGGCTCACAGCCTTTTTAATCTACATGGCGATCAGATGATACAAGACAGTGCAATTTGTTTTTATACAAGTTTGTGTGGAGAGGTGGATCCCATAATACACAGGAGCTTAATTCTTTTCCATGAAAATGAAATATAAAGCACAAGTTCGTGCCATCCATTGTTGTGTTTGTTTATATTATTACTGCATTGCAGCCTCCTAAATTCTAGGGATTTATCTGACCTTGTTTTTATTTATTTATTTGTTTATTTGTTTGTTTATTTATTTATTTATTTATTTATTTATTTAGGTGGGGAGCATCAACTCTGTATTTGGTGAAAAATCAACAACATGAGACAGAAGCCTCCAAATGTCTTTGAGTACTGGATAGTCTAACACATGCTGCCATATTGTAAATGTTCCATGATTAGGGGCTTCCCAAGCGAAAGCAGTAAGAACATGTCTACTAGTATTGTTGCTAATAGAAGCAATATAACTTTTCTTTGGAAGCACTGCACAATTTTTTAAATCAAGGTGAAATTACATTATGTTGGTACCATTCCAATTTGTATGCCTTCTCATGATGATGGTTAATGGGTAGATTGTCCTGAAGCTGTTCGTATTTTAATATTAATTCGACTTCCCCAAGAAAGGCTACTTAGTCAGGTACTCATTTTAATAAGTATAACAAAGAAGGGCCAGTGTCCGGGTGGGGAAAGGGAGGTGGAAAGAGAGGGTCAGAGGTGAAAGGAAGGAGGAGCATCTGAGGAGAATATCCAAGATGGAGATAGAGAAAGATGAACTAGATCCAGGTGGGATTGATTGGTATATTAATATAAAGGATTTTACAGGTCTAAAATCATATAGAAGGGCAGTTTGTATCTTTGCTTATTTGATGTAATCTTGTTGTGTAGAGGGTTTATGGATTGAGAATTGAATATAGAAATCTGTATGAAAAGCTAACAAGCCTTAGAGTTGTGTTTGTGTTATGGTTTGGGATAAAGTAACACCCTGTGATGGAGGCAATAAATAGGCGGTGTAAAACCGCCAGGGAAGAGAGGTACTCAGACAAAGTGAGATTGTGGGGTTGGCTTGCACCAAGTGACAGAGGTGTACACAGCTCCAAACTAGAATCAGGCCGGTGGAGTGGGACCACTGGGCCAATAAAGAGATGAGCCTTTAAAAATTATTTTAAAAATATTTACTGCAACATTAATGGTCAGTCCTCAAGATGGACTTAAATTTCTAATGTGATTTATGATCCTAAAACAACATCTAGTGGTTTAAATATTCAATTTTGTTAATTATATGCATATGCACAAATAAAACCCATTTGTGATCAGTGTCCCACTAAATCAAGTAATTGCCATCTTTAACAGAAGCAACAGTTTGATCCTTTCACACTATAACAAAGCTAAAGATTTAAAACTAAGTCCCATAAAATGTAGAATAAAATGATAAAATCCTTATAACACAGAAAGGATGGAGACAAAACTCAAATTTCCTGATGGATATATTATATTGTTGTAATGGATACCTCACTGTAGTTAAATTGCATTAAATGGTTATTAATGCTTGAATAAACTTCAAGGAAGTGGGTACTGGTTGAAATGGGATAATATTTTGTTCTGCTAAATTATACGTTAATTTGCATTTCCTCTCTTGTAAAAGGACCTAAAGGATTTAATAGAGTATGTTGTTGAAACATTATTTTTCCTTCTTGAGATACTAAGACAAGAGTGTAACTGGAAACGATTCAAAGCTTTCCCAGAAAAATTCTTCAGCATTTATGATGACAAGAGTTTCAGAAACTCCCAAATGTAAATAATTAAAGCTTCTAGTCCTCTGAGTAATGACAGACTGCATTACTGCAGAAAATGATACAATGTGCAACTGCAGTTAAAGTTTAGTTTTTTTTTTTTTTTTTTTTTTTTTTTTCATGTATCACTGTGACAGAGTAAAAAGCGGGGGAAGTGAGAATGAAAGAGAGGGTAAAAGAAGGAAGGCAGGGGAGGAGAAAGAGGGGAATGGAAAACACAACCAGAGAGAGAGAGACAGAGAGAGAGAGAGAGAGAGAGAGACAGAGACAGAGACAGAGACAGAGGCAGAGGCAGAGGCAGACAGAGACAGAAAGATAGAGACAGAGAGACACACATAACAGAGCAGGATAGAGGTAGATGATAGATACAGAAACACAGAGACAGAGACCAGGAGACAAAGATGGACAGAGAAGGTAGACAGAATGAGCCTGGTGGCACACATCGATCATTGTTGTTGTAAAGTGCAAACTGACTTGAGAGTATGAAGAACACTCTCTTGAAGCTCATTTTCATTTGATCAGATTATGAAAGAAGACAGTAGCCACAGGTTTCACCTGAGAAATATGTCTGTCCTTTAGGTGTGAAGAAACACCAATAATGCAGGTTTAGGAGCAGCCAGGTTAAGAGTATTATTATGTGTTTTCCTGTTTTAGAGTAAAGGTAACTCTGGCTTAAATTTAAGTGTTTGGGTTTAAAAGGAAAAGATGTCTATAAATTGTATAGTTTAATTACTCAACCAAAGTCAAAGTAATACATAGGAATGTGAAAGAAATAGGCCTGAGAATTAGAGTAAAAAACATGTGGAGATTAGAGCCCGTAGTTCATTAACATCTATTGAAACTAACATTAATTAGAAGTTTCAATACTCAGCTTTTTATGGAAAGCACTTCTCATTTTCTTTGGGGTTAGAAGTCAAAAAAATGGCACTAAAGTGCGATGCAAAGAGTGTACCATCTCCATTTCAAGCAAGAAAACAGGACTTCTCAGTCACAGGAGGCCACATAAGCAAAATGACTTATCTGTAGCACTGTGAAAGAGAAACTCTTGAGGCTGACATCAGGAAGTCACCTCCCAAGTCCTTGGAGACACTGCTTTTGAATGGAAACATATTTATCAACAGGAAACTTAAGAAAAGATAAACCACAGAAAAGAAAGGACGAGTCATTAATCAAGGCACCGAAGGAGGAAATGGTATGTCCACCCAAGCATAAACAGACTCAGTGTAGGGTCAGTGCGAATTCTTAGCCATGTAAGGCTATCACAGAGGACACTACTCTCACACATTTTAGAGCCAACTAGATACTTTTGTTCCTGTATCATTCGTTCATTCATGCAGTACAAAGAGACGAACTTCAAAGAACAAAAAAATAAAATAAAATAAAAATAATATCTCAGCTAAACATCACAACTGAGATGCAAAATGCCACGCTATAACCTTAGCCCACTCTGGATGCCCACACAGTTTAAAATTTCAACTTTCATAAGAGATATTATCATTCTGAGCACCTCTTTTTCAGACACGGCGCTCTTTTGAAATTACTGAGTTAGTTTTATATGCTTAAATGTTTAGCCTATTGGTGTGTGGCAGTCCTGCTCTTCAAATGATCAAAACCTTGAAGCAAACTACGTTCCAAATAATGCTCCATGCTCTGAAGTTTACACAGAAGTTATTCCCAATAATGCTGTGTGAGGACAATTCAATGAACACCTTACCTCATCATGCCCACTCTGGAGAAAACATAAAAAAGTTTAATCTTGTCTCTAAAGACACTGCCCCACATAACACAGCACATGGGAAATATCTTCCATTTCCCCAACACTATCCACAGAGAGCAGAGCAAATAAAGTTCTAATTCTAGACCAGTGTATTGCTTTGTGTACAATATCCTAATACAGAAAAATAAACCTTTTATCTTCTAGAAGGATCAAGAACAAATATATAGAGAACATAGTTTAGACATAGAAATCACCAAAAATTGGTGATATTAGCTTCCTGAAACAACAGATAGACCTTCACACATTTAAACCACAGCTCTACTCAGTAGTTTTTTGCACTCAAATAGATTCAGGTCACTGCTTTCGTTTTTGTCCTCTGTAAAATGACTCAACATTAACCTAGAAAATGTGTCATGAAGCAGTCAAGAAATGAGAGTAAGAACTGGATGAACGTTGCTGTTAATACAGGAATGGATCAAAGATATTCACTTCTGTTACTGAGTTCTAAGTCACCAAGATGGCCTTTTTAAGGATTTCTAGTAATACCCTGATATCCTATTTTATTAACAATACAAACTAAATTGTTTTATGTGAGTACATCTTTTTTATAAACTTAAGCTATTTCTCTTTCCTAAATCTGTTAATATTAAGTTAATTGTTCAGTCTTAATTTTTCTTTTATTTGATATTTGTCTTGTTTTCTTTACTCCCTCTGATAAAAAGAAAAGTCCTGATTCTACTTCAACAAAGGATGATCATGTCTCCCCTGTATAACCCTTCCTGCCCTCTCAGGAACCACCCCATTCCACTCTACTTACCTTGTTTGATTTGATTCAGACATAGTTTGTTATTTACTACTTTACTATATGATAGCTGTTTACTTTCCAAGTATTTATTTTATCTCAAAGGTGATCAGATTTGCTGTATGAGTCACTGGATTGATTGTCATATTTCTTTAGAATGATGGATTTACATTGTGTCTCCTTCAATTTTAGTCTCGTCTCAATTACCTAGCAAATCTAAAGACTACATAGATTGTAGCTTAAATTTTAATGTCTTGATAATCAACCTTTTATCTTCCTTTTCCTAAAAAAAATTTGATCATATCAATGTAAAATGGACAAGGAAATAATGTGGAATGGACGATATAATCCTGATAATCTAGTCCTTGAAAGAGGAAGCTCTTTTGTTATAAATGAATTTATCAACCCTAACAAAAACAATAAGAGCCTATGGAGCATTCCACTGTGAACTACATTTTATATGACAAAGCAGTACTGACCTTACCAGAGTAGTAATCCCAGCCCAGAAATATTACAACTACTTATTACATTAAAAAATGCATAAGTTATTTTTTTAAAAATTAAAGATATAAGATTCCTTTTATGATAATAAAATATAAAAGATAGTGAATATTTCATTGTGGGAAGAAGGCTTTCAGAACCTATAAATAGTAGAGAAAAACTCAAAGCAGCTACATGTGGACATGTGCTTTTGTGGTTAATGCAAATTGACTGTTTGGGTCATCACTCTCCTATAGTAGAGAATGAAACACTTGCCCCATATACAGAGCAGAAGGAGATGGCAAGAGACTCTTGATTTGTAGTGATGGACATTGTCATAACTCCCCCCTCAGTCATTTATTATTTCCAACTGTTAAGCTCAGAGGCCATTGTTTCATAGCCTTTTCATAGCGTTCAGGTTTATTGCTTCTGCTAGAGTCAGAAGGGGCAAAGCAATCTTTCTAATGTGTTCAATGGCTTTTGAGTGAATTCTACCTAAGCAACATAAAATGTAGCACAAGTTTCATCCAGCTGATGAGCATAAGTTCACAGGAATTGATGCTTTAACATGGTGATTGTCCTGTAAATATCAGAAAGGAGATATGACTCTCTCTTGATATCATAATGAGAAGGAGACAAATATTAGGTCAGTAAGGAGGTTAATGTAACTATGCAGAAACAATGGGATGTAGTACTAACAGATGTCTGGCATGCTATTCTGTCAAGGAAAATTCGTGAGCATTAAATGACAATTTTATTACCCTAATAATGATGCCATTAACAATTTGGATCAAATAGCATATCCTGAGAATTATAGGCAGACATGGGTTCTCCGTTGTATATGTGGCCTTAATAAATTGGTTGTTATTTTAAAAGTCTTGATGAAGCAATTACATAAGTAATTTTTTGAAACAAAAATGGACACTTCTTTTTGAGTGATAGGTGGTCAGTGAATCATAATCACTTGGCCAATGCAGCAACAGATACTAAGGCAACTCTCCAATCAAAATGCTTTTGCATCTTCCACTTTTAGTAATTTCTAATTTCCTACTAGTGCTGATCACAATGTGTAAATTTTTGTAGATACTATAAATGAGGACTGAATCGACTCTTATCTACTTATAATGGGTACTAATATGTGAGTTAGTCAAAGATCTCTGAGTGTTGTCTTCCATATATCACCAGAGTAAAATGGCAGAAGACTTAGAAATCCATCTCATGTTCCTCATACTCTGGATTTAGAAATTACACAGCAATACATGAAAACTTACACAAACCTTAGTTCATACCACCACAGTACAATAGAGTCATAGAAGAATTTAGTAGCTTAACTGCTATCAGTACCAACAGAAACATCAAGACTGATTTGGAGTGGGATAGGTGTTTGTGGAGGTCCGAGGTTACAGTTGACTCTAGGGATTGTTAGATCCATAGTACATGTAATGTGTGAACAAAGTGGGAAAGTGTGCAAGGTATGCACTCTGACATGTTACCATATTACCAAAAGTTCAGAGGTCAAACTGGGATGTCTAATACTTTGAGGTCCAATGTGAGGCTTCTGTGGCTTTGAGAACAGTGTGGTTATAGTCAACAGTGAACTCAAATGATGAATGTTTAAAAATGTAATAAAAAGGCAAGGGAAAAGTTAAAGAAATGTAACCTATCAAACAACTATTATGAATTAGGGCAGGATGGGTGAAACCACGATTTACCACTTTTTCTATTAGACAAATATGCTTGTTATGAGTTTATATGTAAAGCTGTCTTTTTTTACTATTATGAAAGTTGCCACTGTATATAATACCAATAGTGAAAAGCCCTGTCTTCTTGTAAACTCTGAATGATCGAATGGCTGTCTGAAAGGAGTTGAAATAAAAGGCTTTTTGTATACTTCCAAGCATCAGTGCTAGTCGATGATAAGATTTTTCCAGGTCTCTGCTGCCCCAAACTGTACTCTAGCAAAACTAGTACCCTGGCATTACCATTAGAGTATTTACACATTAAGATCTTAAAGGAAATTTTAGTTTTACATCATTCACTTTAGAAAAATCTTCAGCCTCGTTGTCTTCCTCCATTTATCCCAAACTTTAAACTTTCAGTTTTAATAACTGATGACCTTTTCTCACCGTGATGAATAAAAGTCATGTTTGAAGTGCTGGGATTCACATTGTACACCAGAAACTCCTATTTCTAAGTGAGCAGAATTAAGTTTTGTGCTTTTACCCTGGTACTGCAATGAGTTTCCTACAGTCTTGCTACTTTCCATCCTTGTACTACACTTGTGTGGGAATTTGAAAAATCCCTGCTTGGAAACTCTTTAACGTTCCAAATATAGACTTCTACACATTGCTTGTAATTAATTTTCAAAGATAACATTAGTCATACTGGAGGTCCAGCTTCTAATCCTCCTTTGCTTTCATCTATAGACATGGACAATTCATCCATGGTAAAATTTAATTTTAGCTATAATTACAAAAGTTTGAAATTAAATCTCACTAGTGCTATGCTCCCATTAATATGGACAAAAAAGGGGCTGATGTGCTTAGGATTAATGTGGTGGACAAAAGTAAGATTTCATTTTTAACTTTTATAATTAATTTGGAAAAAAATGTAATAAAGGATTTTGTTTCAGAGAAAGCCCTGAGTTTTGAGAAAGCCATTGCAGCTATCCATCAAACTCTGACACACTAGAGGAATCCTGCACAAGATTTTTGTAAACTAAGGCCCACATTGTTTTCCATACTGAAGTTACTATATGATGGCTCTCAAATGTGAGACAAAGTGAGACTCGGCTTTATAGCATGTATTTTTAACTAGATAAAAATAAGAAGTTTTCTTTTGAGAATCTTGATACATCCCCATTATACGATCATTACTCAAGCCAAGTATTGACAGTCAAAGCATTCCTAAGGAACACAGTGTTCTCACTCAAGAGGTATCAGCTGTTTCATTCCTTTGGGATATTCACTTTTTATTGTTTTTTTTTTTGTTTATTGTATTATTTTTATTTGTATGTATTGTTTTATTGTTTATTTTATTACAAGTATGTAAAAGTATATTCAAGTTATTAAGGACTACAAAATTAAAACAAACAGACAAGCATACTGAACCCCAAGCTATTAGACTTGAGCTCAAGTAAATCTCAATCCTTGCTTCTTTCAGTTCCCATTTCTTAATAAGGACATTTGTAGTGTATAGAATGAAAGGTTCTCAAGGTTCAAAGTTATATTTCAGTCTAGTGTTTAATAAGAGAAATTGAGAGATTCATATTGTCATGTGGATAAAAGGAACAATCAAAAGTGCTATATTAATTGTCTAATTGGGGAACCATGGGTCAAAGTAGACATGGGGTTCTCGTCAGCAAAGGCAGCCTGGATGCTGCTGGATTGACCAATGTGATAGGAATAGTTTAAGATGTACATATTATTGGACAATTTCTTTGCTTTTCTATGGTTTGTACATGTCAAATTTTCTGAATGGTAGCAGATTACAGAATAAAGATTGAGTGAGCTAAAAATATTTTTAAGAAGTACTGTCTGGTTAAAAAGCTACACAATGGCATCAGCTAAATACTTAGTCATTAAATGGAAATTTTCAGATTGGTCAGACCACATGCCTCTTATTTTATTGAAGTTGAATATAGTTTAAGAATTCCATCATTGACTCTCCTTTGGATTAATGATATTT
This sequence comes from Micromys minutus, assembly GCF_963924665.1. NCBI lineage: Eukaryota > Metazoa > Chordata > Mammalia > Rodentia > Muridae > Micromys > Micromys minutus. The sequence continues at coordinate 21,862,164 of NC_137982.1, read as the reverse complement.
GGTAGTTACTTTGCTAGAGAAATTACAAACAAACACAAGTAAAGGATAACAATTAAACTACATTTGATTTTCAAATGAATACATGATTATTATTAATTAAATCAAGAGATTAAATATAGAAATGAAGCATCAACTCCTCTTTGCATGAAAGTTAGTGTGTTATTTTGGCAAATAAAGCAAGTTCAATGGCTTCATAAGTGGCGCATTAGAAACAAGAGTAGATTTTGGTAAACAAATCAACTAGAGCACTATTTCTCATGTAATTACAATAATTAAAATCTAATTATTCATCTGTAATTTTTTATCATTTTCCTTGGTAGTGGATCACTGAAGCACTATCTTTTAGTATAAACTACTAAGTGTTGAATGTGTTGAAATGATATAGCACATGCTTTTAAGTTTATTCTATTTGAGAGCATCATCCGATATTAAAAGATCCCAGCAGTTACTGACATTCACTTTCACATATCAATGTTCTCTTAATGGTGTCTAAAAGTTTGTTGAACACAATTAAAGATGACATGTATACCAAGGGGGTAGGGTTGTTGGAAATCATTCACAAAATTTAAATGGCTTTATTTGGTAGACAATAGCAAATATCAACATATCCAGTGAAGAACTTTTTTATTCTGTATAGCTCTCCAAAAATGTTATATTGATGGAGCTTTTTTCTCTTTTTACAGATGTATCTATTTTATGTAAGCACACTGCCACTTGTCAACAGAAACACCAAACGGGGGCAACCATTATATATGGTTGAGCCACCCTGGGGTTTCTGGGAACTGACTCAGGACCTCTGAGCCATCCCAGGACCAGTGAGCCATCCCTCTAGTTATAATAGAGTGCAAATGAGATACAATAAATGCTGTAGACCAAATACTTCTCCTATTGAGAACAGTACTGATGTTTACTTTCTAGGTTGGGCTCCCAACCTGGCTGAAGTGCTATTGTGTTTTGAACTCTTCTGCACATTAAAATGTAGCAACTGTTTAAAGATTGAAATTTTAGAGGAAAACAGAACCAATGGGTTTAGACCAATGCTTGAAATATATCTTACTCAGTCCAGCGAAACAGATGGAGTAATCACAAATTTTATCCATAAGGAGGATGTGCAATCACTTTTCTACCACAAACTGTATTTGTAGTCTTACTTCCTCTAAGTCAAGAGGAGAAGACAATTTCTGTAGAGACTGGTGGTTTTTACATAGTCTGTGTTTAAAACCAGAATAACCTGATTGCAATTTGGTTGTCAAAGCACCTGCAGCAAAAATGGAAATATGCATATCCATTCAATTATTCTGCAGAACTTGGAATTCCATATATTATGAGGAAAATATTTTAAAGTAAAACAAATATTTCTGCAATATGAGACTAATTATTCACATAATATACAAAACATATACCACAGAGAACTCAGATTTGTGCCTTTTCCCATATTTCTTATGAAGCAAGATTTTTAAAAGGGAATTGGATATGGTCCATGTGACTTCAGTATCTCCCAGAAAGGTTCAGTTTCACTTCATCCTCTTGGATGAGAAAAAAACTAAGGAAAAATCAGGACCTTTGTATTCTTTTGAGGCTCCGTAAAGGACATATAATCACAAATTTTGTCCTTGATTTGTCAATTCTGATTCACGAAATTACATTTTAACCCTTTGTGTACTATAGAGTTTTCTTCCCCTTTTTAACTTTAATTAGTTTACCCATTATGTTTTTTGTTGCAGTAAATATTAAATGGATGGCTTATCCTTTTATATCCCTGCAGTCTCACTCTGAGGACATCATGCCATGCGGTCCCCATACCACTTGGTACTTCAGTCTGCCTCCATGTACTCTGGTGTGGTTCAATCCACCACCCCCGCTGCTACTGTCCCAGGCAGATACGACCCCCCAACACCCCAGCATTTTCCTTTCCTCCACTTTCTGGCAACTTATCAAACATGTTATACAGTAAAGTCTCAATCTACAAACCTTCTACACAATAAGATTACAACCAATGGATAAAGATATAAGCTGCTCTTCTATGTGAGGATTGTTCCCTCAAATGTACTTAGTGCAAAATTTTGTTCATTCAACAACTGCGATAAAAATATGATATATAACTCCATATTATTCTATACTATTGTACATTTATCTTTATTTCATTGAGATAATACTAAATAATTATTCTATCACGTCTTCATTTTTATATCCTTTCCTCTTTAATCTCTAGTCTATTATTGAGCCATGAAGCAGCACAGTTTAATTTTGTTATCTATTGTTTTGGTGAGTACTGAAAACATGATATTTTTATGCATCTATGCACTGTAAGGTTAGTAAAGAATCCCATTATTATAATGTAATACGTACTCTTCTTGTTGTTACAAAATGCCTGACAGCAGCTAGTTAAGGAATGGAAGAATTATTTTGACTCACAGTTCAACTGTGATTCTATCAATCAGAGAAAGTCAAGGCAGGTGGATACTGTTATATCCACATTCAGAAATGAGAGAGAGAAAGAGAGAAAGAGGGGGAGGGGGAGAGGAAGAGGAGGGGAAGAAGGGAAGAGGGAGGGAAAAGCAAGGAGAGTGGACAGGGAGGGGAAGGGGGAGAGAGAGCTTGAAAGAGAGATGGAGAGCAAGAGAGCAAGAGAGGGGGGGGGAAGGGAGGGAGGGAGGGAGGGAGGGAGGGAGGGAGGGTGGGAGAGGGAGAAGGAGAGGGAGAGGGAGAGGGAGAGGGAGAGGGAGAGAGAGAGGAAGAGGGAGAGGGAGAGGGAGAGAGAGAGGAAGAGGGAGAGGGAGAGGGAGAGGTGGGGAGAGACTTGTCCACTATTCAGGTCCATTTCTTGAACACTGCCAGGCAAATAGATGAAAAATATTTTAATGAATAGAGTAAATGGACATGAGTACAGTAGCTCTTTTGCTACCTTTTATTTCTATTTTGTGTTATTGTTTGACTTTCTGTTCAGATTCTTCATATATTGAGACAATGGTAGTTATTTCAATAAAAAGTTTCAGCCCTTCATAGAATTGGAAGACAACACCCACACACTCTCCACACACATACACACTCACACACTGCCCACCCAGACTCACACACACACACTCACACACTCCAAGTGCTGCAAAAGGTTGTTTTTCTCATTGTCCTTAGTCATAGATTAAAGATGGGTTTGGGATGAATCAGTTTCTGTTTTAGATGTATTATTATCATCATCATAATAAGTAAATTTGTTTTAATTTTTAGGATCTTTATTTTTTTTAGAATATTGAATATCTCAAAGTGTTTTATAGAAATATCTTCAATGACAAATGTATAATTTATTAGTAAATTGTGATGCATGAGTTAGTTAATAACATTTGAATAGTAATGTTTTATCAGGTTGCAAAATAGTTATTATCCTAAAAATACAAAGAAAAAAATTACTCTAAAGTCAGCATGGAATATTGCTGAAAGTATTACTAGAAAGCACCTTGTGAAATTCAAATTAACACAGTATCACCAAATTAAAATCTAATTCAATATACTTCTCAGAGTTGAAATTTTCAAAAAGACTATTCTGAGAATTTCAAAAAGACAGTTCTGAGCATAGTTTGAAATGGTTTTATATCAACAGGTATTTCAAACTAAGCTCTTTACTACTTAAAATTCAAATTAGTGGTATTCTAAACACCCAAGACATTACAACATCAACCCTTTTGCCAAGGAATAATTGAGGCTACAATAAAAGTTACAGTCCATGAATGGCTGAGTATTGATCTGTTCATTCTGCCTCCATTATTGCTGATCTTTCAGGATTTAAATATCGATTGGGAACTGCCATTCCAATAAGCTAGAGCAAAGGTTCATCTACATTGTAATGTTGGGAAAAGGAAAAAGAGTTTTAACCTTAATAAGCCTCTGGTCTAGTTAGAAAATGCCATGCTCATTCTAAATTTTCAGCCTAACTATGAAAAAAATTAATAATTTATTAAAATGTATTTTATTACAGGGCTTTCCCTTCTGTCTCTCTGGCAAGGTGCCAGAATACACCGTGAAGTAACAGTTGGAAAATGACCTCTACTTTGTCAAATGAGTTGTTTCTTCAGTTTGGCTTCATATTAATCATTCACTTGAAAAAAAAAATGCCAGAGACACTTCTCACGAGAGCTCTTCCTTCTTGCTCAGCGTGGCTCCTTGCCAGGGTTTAATATGACATCAGAGTGATGTTAATGTGGTCATGGACACCGTGGTAGACTTATAATACATCACTCTGATGATATATTAAACATTGACTTAGAACCTGAATATATAATTGTTCATGACAGAAAGAAACATGATTTAAGATCTTCCCTGCACCTCTCCTCCACATTCTCCCATCTCCAAACTTCTGAGGTTACATGTTCCCAGTGTGTTCTTCTCATGTCAAACACTGTATCCAGAGTATACGCATAAGAACATGTGAAACCCTATTTGTGTGAAGTATGTTAATACAGACTCAAAAGTCTGTATTTAAAAGAGACTTAAAAGGCCTTCATTTTTTCTTATTTTTTTTTCTTATAAAGTGGACTTCATTTTTCCCTTCTTCCCAATAAATGGTACAGTTCTAGTTAAACATTAAATGCCCAATTGTTCATATATCAAAAAAAAAAACATAAAGCATGTCCTGAAATGTCCCACGCTGAAACACATTTGTTTTCAATCTGTCCAAAACCAGTACTTCTAAATGCTCAGCCATCATGTCAGGGACAAAATATCTTTCAAATTTTAGCAAGCCAGCAAAATCAACTTCTGCCAGATTGCCTTATTGACACTTATTTTTTATAATAATCAGCAAAAAAAAAAGTATGATTGTGAAGAAAATCAGAATGCAATAAGTTCTTCTTGCCCTTGAGCCTTTGTATTCATCTTTTCCTCTTTCCTGCGATATCAGAACTATCAAGACGACAATGCTGCTAAATGTTTTCCTAAATTTATCACACCAAGAAAACTTGACATGCACCAGTCTCCCCTTATCTTAGTTTTCAGCTTTCTAACATTCAATATTGTTTGGTTTTTATATTTTAGGAAATTGTACAATTCGCTGTTAAATGGCAATCCTATATAATATATTTTATCCTAATTTCAATGATAAAATATTTGCAAAATAGTTGCTAAAATGGGATGAGATTCATGTTTTGTTAATTTTTTTTTTTTGGTTTTTTTGTTTGCAATCATAGATAAATTTAGGGAGACAATTCTGTTTATATTTTGAAAAAGAAAGCTCACTGTGAGGTAGGATTTTAGGGTAGTGTCTTGTTTAGTGATTGAGATTGATTATATTTAGTACAGTCTCTAGTTCAAATTTGGATAAATGGCATTCTGTTTTATACTTCCCTGAGTAAAAGTTTTGCCTTTTACTTTATAATTATTATTTTTCCATATTTGAGAAAGTTGTTCTAAGTTGCTTTCATCTTTATATCATTTTCCTTAATAGCAAAAATTAAAAAGTGGACAGAGAATCTACATAAATTTTTTTTTGTTTTTTGAACAATTTTCTTTTAAAAAACAAAGATAAATGACCAAATTTTAAGCATTTTTCCATAAAAGTATATGAACACGTTTTTCTCATGGCTTGGCTTTTTATCAAAGGTTTGATAGTGTGCATTAAAGTCTTACTAGTTACAATGAGCATAAAGTACATGTAAAACAGGATGTAACCTGGAATTAGTTAAAGTTTTCTTGGTGTGTAAGGATTGAGCATAATGGCTTTTTCTTTTCATTTTTTTTTGAACTTCACAAAGTCTGTGAGTTGTTTCTGGGGTGTTCAGAGCTTTCTGGGGTTAGTATTCCATTATCAGTGACTGCATATTATGTCTGTTCTTTTGTGACTTGGTTATCTCACTCAGGATGATATTCTCTAGATGCAGCCATTTTCTTAAGAATTTCATTAAGTCATTGTTTCTGATAGTTGAGTAGTACTTCTTTGTGTAAATATACCACAACTTTTGTATCCATTCATCTACTGAAGTACATCTGGGTTCTTTCCAGCTTCTGGCTATTATAAATAGAGCTTCTATGAACATTGTGGTGCATGTGTCTTTGTTGTATATTGGAGTTTCTCTGGGGTATATGTCCAGAAGTGGAATAGCTGGATCTTTGGGTAGTACTATGTCCAATTCTCTGAGGAATCGCCAGACTGATTTTCAGAGTGGTTGTACCAGTTTACAACCCAACCAATAGTGGAGAATTGTTCTTTCTCCACATCCTCGCCAACATCTGCTGTCATCTTAGTTTTGGATCTTGGCCAATCTGACTGGTTTGAGGTGGAATCTCAGTGTTGTTTTGATTTGCTTTTCCATGATGACTAACGATGTCGAGCACTTTCTGAGATGTTTCTAAGCCATTTGATATTCCTCACTAGAGAACTTTTTCTTTAGCTCTGTGCCCCAATTTTTAATAGGGTTGTTTGATTCTCTGGTGTCTAGCTTTTTTAGTTCTTTGTTTACCTTGGATATTAGGCCTCTATCTGATGTGGGGTTGGTAAAGATCTTTTCCCACTCTGTTGGCTGCCATTTTGATTTCTTGACAGTGTCCTTAACCTTATAGACACTTTGCAATCTCATTAAGTCCCATTCGTCAATATTTGACCTTAGAGCATGAGCCATTGGTGTTTTGTTCAGGAAATTTTCTCCTGTGCCTATGTGTTCTAAGGTTTTCCTTACTTTCTCATCTAATAGTTTCAGTGTACCTGGTTCAATGCGGAGATCTTTCATCCACTTTTTTTTGAGATTTGTACAATAAGATAAGAAAGGGTCTATTTTCATTTTTCTGCATGCTGAGTGCCAGTTTGACCAACACCATTTGTTGGATAGGCTGTTCTTTTTCCATTGAATGTTTACAGCTCTTTTGTCAAAAATCAGTCATCAATTCTAGAATATATGATGGCATTTCCATGAGGCTGGATTGGCCCGAATGCTTTCATGGTGGCTCTTCTTCCTTTGCTTCATTGTTCTTTTGGGATGTTTTCAATCTAAAATCTTGTTCAAATGTTGTGCTCTAGAATCATGTTTTAGCAGTGCAAAAATATGTTTGTTCTCTCTTGACTCACATATCATTGAAGGACGTAGACGATAAACTATATACAATTACTTTAAGGAAATCTACACATACACATACATACATACACAAATAGCAAAAAGCAAACTTAAACCTCTAGAATAAAAATTTTTATAGTTTTTAAATGGTTTGTTGCATTTCTCAGATAGCTACTGCAAAAACTTACTTAACATGCACATTTTTAGTTAGAATTCTCTCATCTAATTTACTATTTTCCAAAGTGGATTTCCCAGTTAACATATTCTTTATGATGGCTGATCTTAACTTTTAGGAATCCCTAGGCATTCATAGCAGACCTGTTTAGTGGCATTATCTTGAAAATTGTTTTATTCTCTGTCCTTTATCTCATAAATTATTGCATTTATGCTGAGGATCACATTCTTTATGGCACTATAGTTTTTTAGCACACATTGAAGAATCAATCTAATCAAATATCACTGGTTATGTGACTTTACAAACATAATACACACATGTAAATATAAAAGTCATATATGCATATGTATATATATATATATATATATATATATATATATATATATATATATATATATATCTTTTAGAGATAGTCAGCTAAATACAGAAAACATAATAGCTGTGTTGGTAATAAAACACTAATTTAGATGCATATGAATATATAATTATTCAGTTGGTAAGCTGAATGATTTTAAGTTGAAAATAGTAGTGCAATGGCAATGTTTCTGAAAAAGAGAGTAGCTAACTCAAAATTCATTATTGTGTTTTGATTTTAAGCATATAATTTTCTAGGAGTTTTAACTTTATTCACAACCCTCTGTGATAATATAACTTCTGTTCTAGGTAGTTGTGAAATTGTGTAACCTAGCCAGTGTTATTCCTTATCAAGCGTGCCACCTAAGTATGACATTAGTCAAATATAATGCAGTTTTTATTTCTCTAGAAGCAGTCTAATATAGAGAAAAATCTATGAAAACATTGCTTTCATCTTTGAACCATCATTCTGAAGGTAATCATCTCTGAGTTTCACTCTTCTAAGCTCCACATCTATTCATGAGTATATAGCAACTATTCAGTTACCTTTCAGCAGCTTTCTTTGATACAGTAAAATATAAGTTGTATCATAGCCCCATTGGCTTCAGGCATTTCAGCCTTCCTTACTGGCTTTTGTTCCATGATGTTGTTGTTGTATACCTGTGGCTTGCAGTAGCTTTTGGGAGCTTTAATATCTGATGTATTCCTTATTAGCTCGAACTGTCCATGTTAGAGATTGTGTTTTAAGTCTTCCAAATCAAAATCTATACATCTAAATTCACTGTAAATGTTTCTGCTAAGGAAAACAATTATATACATGGTTATGCTTTAATTGTAATAAATATGTCTTCTCTGGTTTGAGTGCCAGAATTCACTTTTAGAGACCATAAATCAGAAGAATTACATGCAGTAAAACATTTTATAACCAATTCTCAATCCAGTATCTAAGTTAGCAAATAAATACCTCCTATCAAGACTTAGAGTATATTTTAAAGTATTTTAATGTGCATCTATGTACAGTCATCTAAGATGCAAGTATACCAGAAGAATTTTCTTTTGTGATATATTTCCTCCTACATGTTTTTCTGGCAAGTCCAAGATGATATTCTGGATTTCTAGAAGGTCCAGGATTTGTTGATTGTTGTTGTGAGACAGAGGACATCCGTTTATTTAATGTAGAACATAGAGCTTGATAAAAAATAGGAGTAAAATATTTTAAGACAAATAAGATTAAAAGATAACACAGTGTTTATCTCTGTGTGTAAGTAGTGGCTTGTTCTGTGCTGAATCCTAAAAAAAATATATTCTTTTGCTATTCACTATTATTTGCATGGAATGAACAATTGATTTATTTTCTATTGAAGGAGAGCATTAACAGCTGCTGCCCTACTTTTTCATAGACAAACACATTGATTCTTCATCATACAGACATAACTACCACAATTTTAATCTTTTCATCATTTATATGAAATATTAGTTTGACCAATGAACACCTGTTCACATTACATTAGAATATATTTTAAAATAATTTTGGAAAGTAACATTTTAAGTACAGCAAAAATAATGGTTATTTATGAACTCTGCAAAATATAGTCCAGTATCGAACTGCTGCTAATCAAATACAAATTCAAGAAATCAAGTAAATACTACCATGCATATCAATAATATTTGCACAAACAAGGCCAATTATATATGCAAACACAGTTGTTAGAAATTCTGCATGAATGCATATATAATCTATGTAATATAAAACTGTTAGCATAATTGTTGCAATGCTTAGTTTAAAATTGGTGGCAGAGTCATTTGAGTTAGAATCTATTTTGGATTGTTTTTATTCATTTACCAAGTCACAGCATTTATCTCAGTAATGCATATATACATATACATATATACATATATATTTATATATGTTTGTGTATGTATGTATATGTATGTATGATGTGTTCAAGTACAAATAATCTTTAAGACAATTTTTGAGCTGTATAATTGGGGAAAGTATAAGGAATATTCTTATAAAGCCAGACTATTGCGGGTATGATGTTAATAAAAACACCTTTAAATCTTGACAAGATGTATGTGCAGCTCTTCCCCCTTAATATCCCACATTTTACTGAGGGAGTCTGTGACAAATTAGCAAGGTCTCTAGCAGAATTTAAATTCTCATTGACCAATGGAATTCCATTAACACAAAAGCATGACATAGTTGAGATTTATACTGCCAGAAACTCTCTTTGATTTATAATCTGGTAATCCTTTTATCCTCCATTTATATGCAGTATAACTTGATGGAAGTGAAAGAATGTCTGCTAATAGAATTCACATATATTGGACCAAGACATTTTTAGATCATAAAGGCTGTGTGAAATGGGGAGAAAGGGAAAACCAGAGCCTGGCCATGATGGATGACGGGTATGGTTTTAAAATATTCTCATAAAATGGAATTCTGCTTACAACTACTCAGTTTAAACAATTTGATTGGCATAGCATTCTCTGTAGATGAGATTACTGCCTAAATTCAGCACACATAAAGTATTTTACTAGTACTAAAACCACAAGCAAGTTTAGACACTTGTAACTTTGTAATAGTTTATATTTAAAAACGTTACATGAACTTTTTAAGTGTGTCAGGGTGAGGAAGAGAAAAAAAAAAAGGAACCAGAGGAGAAAAAAGGATCATAAGCATTTTACTGAGCTTCAGAGAATTCTGGGACAGGGAAATGAGTACACCTAAGAACTTCTGCCTACCCTTGCTATACTTACAGAATTGATATCTTTCAGACAAACAGCCCCCAACCCAAGAGCAAACTCTAAAGTAAGAATTCCAGGTGTGTGTGCTTCAGGCTTCTCCCATAACCTGCATCTTCTCTAGCCCATAGTTTCCTACTTCTTGGCCATACACACAGTATGTGTTTCTATAGTTTTCCACCAATTATCTATCACTGTCTAGTAAAACCTGTTGTGTTCTTCTCAGCACAAAAAGGCAAATATATACATATATATGTGTGTGTGTATGTATGTATGTATGTATGTATGTATTTATGTTGATTCTTGATATATAAGCATAACATTCTGTCAAAATATTAGAAGGCCTCAAATTGACTGGTACAAAATCAGATGATTCTAGAATATTTATATTTGTATCTTTGGTTCTCTTAATTTCTTTCAGTAGGTACAACAAATAGGCTCTCAAAGTATTAAGTGATAAATTAATATAAAGTCTATATATAAATATATAATATAAAATATAAAGAAAAACACTTAAAGTTTGTTTGTCTGTAATAAGTTCATATAACCTCCTAAAACTACAGTATTTTTTACTGGCAGTCTTTTTTGTGTGTTTGAACATAATTATCTCAGTATATATCATCACTGTGCTGGAATTTATTCAAAATTTATGTTACATGGTATCTTTGATATTAAATAAACTGGTATTGAACATTTTATGTCCAATCATTCAGTTAGAGTATTAAACAAATCTCATAGTAAACCACAAGAAAGAAAATCAAAATATCTCTTTGCAGTAGATAGTGATTAAAATAAGATTTGTAGCTGGTAAAGATGCAGATATTAAGAACTTGCTGAATGCCCATTAGCTAGATTGGAAATATATTTCCTAAGACTTCCAAGGCTCAAGGATCATCCCATAAGATGAAGCATGAAGATTATAAGATGCAGAGGAAGTGGATGACCACAGTAGATCAGTGTATATGGATACATTAAGGAAATGATACACATACTGTCATAGTATTTCTGATGGCCTGCACAAGTCCTACATATGCTGAAGGTAGAAAAACTAACAGTGTGGAGGGGCCATGTCACTTTGAAATCCCACCACTAACTAAAGCATCACTGGCAACCGAGTGTTCCTGGTAGAGGGAGAGTCAGCTGATTACACATAGAAAAGTTAAGTACTTTATTAAAATTTAAAAAAACTGTATTATTTTTAAAAGATAATTATTTCTGACCTGCCAATGACTGTGTCAAAAAATTTTACTATGTGTTTATGAAATGTGTATTGTGAGACACACATTTTAAGAGCTATAAAGCTCTAAGAAGGAGAAAAGCAAATAGAGATAGATCATTTCCATTTCTTTATGTATTCATATAAAATGCTTATTCTGCCCATAAAGCTTTCTTCAATTAAACATCTACCACATTTAGATTAAAATAAGAGGGGAGAGATATAATGTTTGTTGGATTTGAAAGGACAGATCAAGAGGATTTCAGGGAGGTTGAATGGTCCATCAGAATGCAATCTAAGAAATCCTCAATGAATTAATAAAATATCTTAAAAATAATATTATGCTAAATAGTTTCAGAGACAGGATAATATATATGATTAACTAATTATATGATATGAGCAGTTGTATATTGTTTTACTGGTCAAATAATCAGTAACAATGTAAGAGAAGAATAAATGGAAAAGTCAGAACAAGAAGTAGGTGAAGATAAGTAGAAAGTATGTAAGCAATATTCAATGAGCCCTTTACAGTGGAAATAATCCAAGATACTCTTCCTTATGATGATATGAATCAGTTTCAAAGTGTCTTACTTTCCAAAGGAAGAATCTTACACCAAAACTTTCTGCCTCACGTTTTGAGCACACTGCTACTTAAGCCTGGCATCGTAAAAGCACTACAACGACTCTTTCTCTATTAAAATGCATATATTTATTATTAATTATTATTAAATTTCTTAATTTTAGAGTATTAGAGGGCACTGTGAAAATTTTGTTGACTCATTAGAAAGACCTAATATGATTTTCTTCACAATGAGACACTGTATTAAAAGCCTGTATTTATTGTGTTAATTTTAAGCCCCCATTTGAACTGTTACACTAGAGGAGAATGTGAAAAAGGTAAATCTAAAAGCTAAACTGAAAGCCTGGCTTTTTAGCTTTCCAATTTGCTGAACATGCACAAGAACTTCCTACTGCAGCATATGTACTCTGCAAAACCACAGGACTCTGTTTTTCCTGATGCTTCCTCCTATTTCTTTTATTCCTTCTTTTCTTTTCTTTCTCTGAGATATTTTTTTCTAGTCCAACACCACACTTTTGAACTTTACCTGTCACTTTATAAGTTCCGAATTTCATTCATTGTTCACAATGATGACCAACAACACATAATTACATTTCCTTCTAAGGCAAGTAACATTTACGGAATTATCATATATTAAAGCAGTTCATGATTAAGTCAGAGTAAATCAAGTAAAATATTCGTTACATTTCATATTCTACCCTTTACTTGTGATCTGGTTGTATTGAAATAAAATTAGGATGTTGCTTGAATTAATTTAAGCATTATGCTGCATTATACTAAGAGTACTCATCTGCCTAGTGCATAACAGTAATGCATTATGCCCGACTTTCTAGATAATGATTACCCCCTTGATACAATAAAATAATACCGTAACTGCATTCAATTTTTCAGCAAAATACACTTAATTCTGGTAATGATAAAAAAAAAATCAGGGCATTAAAATGCAAGGGCTGCCATTTTGAATAAGAACTCAGCATCATAGCTTTTCTACAACAATATGAATAAAGTTCAGTTACTGATTATAACTATTATATCATCTTGAATTACAATAGACAAAATAGGCACAGGGCATTAACTTGACAGTCCAGAATTAGCTTAATTCCTTGCTTGCTGGGACATTTTTCAAGAAGACTCTATATGTGTATATTCATGTATATTTATCCAAAAATTCAGTGTAGAACAAATGTGTTATCTATTTATAAACACTAATTTAACACTGAAGAAATCTCTCAACTGTTATTTTTAAAAGGTAAAATTTTTAAATCTGGGGACAATGGTTCTCTCCAGAGGCCTGGGTAGGAGCCAATACATCTGCAAGTATAATTACAGGTTAATTTTGAAAAGTGTTTTAATACAACTTGATAGAAGTTGGAAAATTCAAAATTTTCAATTTAATTATTATTATTAGTTTTAAAATCTTATAATTTGTAGGGAAAGCTACTGATGGTTTCTATTGAAGTTATTAATCTGTAAAATGGATATTTTGTCAGTACTGTTGTATAGAGAAAGATACACAAAAGATAACAATTTCGTGCATAATATAGACAAAAATGGCAAGAGTGTATATAAAATATCACAGTCACCTTCCCATCTTTCTACATTCCGCATGCATTGTCAATTATTTAAAGGCATCCCAAATATGTGAAGAAAAAGTTTTGTTGCATTTCTTAAAATGAGTGTATTATCAAGAGTATCTAGATTTATTAATACATAGCTTCATTTCATAGAATATTGAAATCTTAGGATAACAATTTAACTTGTATATGCTGATTGTCTCTTAAGTCCTTTTAGCTTACTGGTTTCTAATTATTTGGTTTAAGTTACATAAGGCAGTGTTGAATTTTTATTTAATCAATACACTTTCATTGGCTCGCTGAGCATGAAATATAGTTTCAATTAAATATACATTTGATGAATTTAAAATATTCAGTGATTAAGTTGCTACATATTCATTTTTTTATTTTTATTTAATATTGTCTTTATTAAAAATAGACTTATTAAAAGTAAAAAAATAATAATTTAATTATTAGTGATCAAAAATTTTAAAGAAGCAAATTGACAAATGTAATATCTATGATCAGAACTCAGTAAATGCAATAAGAAAATAAACATTTAGGACTAAATTAAACATGCAAAGTTCAATCAAATTATTTAAGAAAAAACAAAAGTTGTTTTGGCATACGGTCAGCATAAGCTTTAAAATATAATAACGGTTCGTATGACTTTGCAAATTAGAGTGGTTGTGCTTTATATTTCATGTTTTGTGGGATTTAGTAGTGGAATCTGAACTCATTTTATGTTGTTGACAGAAGGATTCCAAGTTTGTATTCGTATAATGTAGTTCATTTTCTTGAAAGCACTCAGTATTAGTCTTAGTCTCTAACAGGGTAATAAACTACTGCATGAGAGTAGAAAAGAACTCCAACCTGGAGACTATAAAGTTTTCTGTAGTTCATCATAGGCTCACATTCTGATTCATTGAAAACCCCTCTCCCTCTCTCTCTCTCTCTCTCTCTCTCTCTCTCTCTCTCTCTCTCTCTCTCTCTCTCTCTCTCTTTCTCTCTCTCCCTCTCCCTCTCCCTCCCCCCTCCCCCTTCCCCTGCCCCCTCTCTCTCCCCCCATCTCCCTCTCCCTCCCCCCTCCCCCTGCCCCTCCCCCTCTCCCTCTCCCTCTTGCTTTCCCTTCCCCACTTCTCTCTCTGCTTGTGTCTGTGTGTCTGTGTGTGTCTGTTGATCACACAGGATATCAAATGTTTGCAATCTTTCAACTCTCTGTGACCTGGACACTGAACCCCAGTGTAGACTTATGTACAAGTGACTTTGACTTGCTATCTCAGTGACCTCTCACTTTAATTTTTAATCATAAAAATATCGGAAAGTAAGAAACATTGCATGAAAGGCTGACTGTTTCTATGCTCATATATTTACCTTGTAAAATAATTGGATGCCAGACAAAGAATTACTTGTCATGTTGTGCTATTAATATATTTTAAGCAGAACCCGACCTGCCTTCATGACTTACTGCAGCCCTATTCTTGCAAGATTTTCCAGTGAGATTTAATAAGACTCTTATGCTTGCTGTCTTGAACAGTACAGGCTGTTAAACTCAATTTGAAAGAAAAATATTCAGGTATAAAACCAGATAATCTGTATCCCTGTAGAATCAAAAGTCATTTTTACCAAAATATTTTAACACACAAAATTGCTTCATGAGAGATGTTTGCCGTGATAAAGTGACAGAAAACTATATTTTCAGTATAATTATAAGTGACTTGTGGTGTTAAGTTTTTATAATTTAAAGGTATTCTCAACTCTGACAGCTCTTCCCCGTTGAATTATGCATCTCATCCTCTTAAATAGTTCTGCTGGCACAAGACAGCTGAGATGAAGTTGTCTTTCTAAAATAATTGCTCCATGGAGCATCCATTATACCTTCAGAAAAATGTATTCCTTGACTTCTACAAATTATAGACTAGCCTATAATGGGTATTTTTGACAGCTATTAGTTTTAAAAAAAATCTGAGCAGTAAAATGAGTATTGATATTACAATGGTGAGTCGTGCATGTTAATACAGCACGTTCTGGATGCTCCTGTGAAAGCATGATGTCATTGTTACTTAGGAGAAAATTGATGGAACAGCACTCCTGTGAACTGTAGCATTGGCAACATGTGTTCCTTTGTCACCCATGAGCTTAAACACATAGCCAAATATTTATAGGAGATGCTGAAAATATTAATTATGAGCTATAGACAAAATGGATACAAGTTTAGTAATATTTTTCTTAATTACACTTTATGTGTATTCTAGGAACCACAACTTGAAAATAATTTAAAAAGATATGTGTATGTTTCTTTTGATTTTCCTCAAAATATAAAATTAATTAAATCATATGACTTAACAGTAAGTAATAAAAGCTGTATTTTACTTCTGACTAATAATTTTTAATTTTCACTTTAAAATTAGTAATATTTATTTTAATAAATTTATATAAGTATTTATATAATTAATATATATACACTACACATACACACATGTATAAGTTTCATTGATATTTCCCAAATGGAAAATAAACCCATAAGTTGTCACAAATTTTATAATACCCAAGGTAAACTTTTTCTTATATTCTCTAAAACCTAATATTATAAAATTAACCCAAATGACAATTCCTTATAATATATAACTTTAATTTGACAGCTGAAAATTCAATTTAAAATATTTACTAGAGTCAAAAAGTCGAAAATGCTTAGCAAATTATTCATCTATTTACACAGTTGAGGCGTTATAAATGGAATTAACAAACAAGTGACTGGCATTACTACAAACAAAATGTCTCAGAATATCAGAATTAATAAATACAGTTCAAAGGAATGGACGTTTCAGTGTCTTTACATTAGACTAAAAATAGAGCCCATGGCTTCTCTAAGTGGATAGACTCTTCAGTGCTAGATAGTTTATCCTTTTAAGCACTCGCATATGTAATATGAACCAAAGGCTTGTACCAGTTTTATAATGACTGTGATAATGCCATGATTATTGAGCATTTATTATAAAAATTTGTCAAAATGCAGTAAAACATTCTTTGATTTTTATGATTTTTAAACTTTTCAATATTTAAAGTACAAGTAACTTATAATTATTTTCACAAGCAGTACAAAAGTTGATTTATATATGAGATTACCACAATAAGGATGTGCTGAAATTTTTATAATGCTTTTATTTTTTCAAGTTCCAGAAAATGGCTACTCATTCTATGAGGCTAACAAACTCCCTAAAACTTCAGGGATTGCAAACAAATCCAAGCATGGATTCCAAAAATACATACTTTGTAGCTACAAAGATGTTTGGTTACACATAAAGTAGGAGGAATAAACAGTTATCTATAAGCAGCTAAGCAACCTGAAACATCACAATATGATGTAATGAACTTTTGGAAAACAAAATACAAGTAGAGTTCATCAAATTTGGTAGATAGTTGTAGAATGGGGACTTATTTGAGAACATATATTCCTTATACCTTTTATTTCCTTCCCTGTTGATTTGGATGGCCTTGTTTTTGTGTTGTCCTCTATCCTGGATCTTACATTTTTTTCCACTTCTTCTTCCACAGGTTTCCCTTAAATTTGTGGACAGACTCTTGATAAAAACATCTCATTTAGAGCTGGGTGGTCCAATGTCTTTCAGTCTCTTTGTAATATCTGGCTTTGGGTTTCTATATTTGTTTCAATTTGCTGCAGGGGAAAGCTTTCTGGTGATTGTTGAACAGGTACTGATCTATTAGCACAGTAAAATACCATAAGAAGTCATTTTATTTCATTGGCTTTATCTTATTTTATTACATTAGTATTATCTGGGTTTGTCCCAGGTACATGAGCTAGCTAGTCTCAGATTCTTGATAAGCAATCCTGTTAATTATGGGTTTCATCTCATAGAGTAGACCACAAATTATATTAATTATTGGTTGTAAAGATTTAAGGAGCATTTGCCTTAAATGTACTTTGAAAGTCTGGTAGAATTCTGCAGTAAAACCATCTGGGCTTGAACTCTAAATGAAGTAGTAATTATTTAAATAAATCCCAGTTGGGTAGTGTTCCTCACTACCTGCCCTTGTGTTCTGGGTTCCTGAAAGAAAGACACACACTCAGCCTTTATATTTTGATATACTATAATCAGCTCAATGGTTAGGCCACTTCCTAACCTCCATGTGACTAATCTACCTGACTTTGATAATCCCAAGATATTACTTACTAAAATCTGTATTCTGTCTTGACTGGTCTTTACCATTTATTTGGACCTCCTGGGCTAATTTCGCTTAGCTCCTACAACTATGTTCTGTATCCTACACCATCTCAGGCATGCTGTCTATCCTGTCCTTCTCCTTCACTCTACATGGTGGATCTCTTTCTCCCTCCTCCTCCCTGTCTTTAGCCTGAGCATCCTAAAACTCCACATTTCTGTTTGTCCTACCCAGACATTGGGTGCCAGCACCTTTATTTACCAACTAGAGCCAGCTTGGGGAAGGTTACCAAAAGGGGTGTGCCTCCAGTTGTTCTCATGTAAACAATTTTTGGGGACACAAATTAACATAAGAATGCAAGCAGCAACATTTGCTCCTTTTTGTCCAATTAAAAAGGTTGGATGGGTAGAAATAACATAGTAAAAAGGGTTATACTACCAAAGGCAATCTACAGTTTTAATGCAATCCCCATCAGAATCCCAACACAGTTCTTCAAAAAACATGGAAAAAGCACTTCTCTGGAATTAATTGGAAAGGCAAAATACCTAGAACACTGAAAACAAGTCTTAACAATAAAAGAATGACTGAGGGAAATCACCATCCCTGACCTCAAGCTCTATTACAGAGCAATAGTGATAGAAACTGCATGGTATTGGTACAGAGACAAAGTTGATCAATGAAATAGAATTGAAGACCCAGAAATAAAACCACACACTTATGCAAGCTTAATCTTTGACAAAACAGAAACAAACAAACAAAAAAACAACAACAACAAACAGGAAAAAATGGAAAAAGAAAACATCTTTAGTAAATGGTGCTGGATACAGAAATTGTGGCTTATTTACACAGTGGAATACTACTCAGCTATTGAAAAAGAGGACATCTTGAGTTTTGCAGGCAAATGGATGTAACTATTAAAAATCATCCTGAGTGAATTAACTCAGACCCAAAAAGATATTCGTGGTACTAATGGGAATGGATATTCCAGGACTAACAACTGTATATAAGCCAAAATAGAAACAGTCACAGAACTCAAAAAGATCAACAAGCTGAAGGGTCCAAGTGAGGATGACTTTGTCCCACTTGTGAGGGAGGAAGAAGCAACCACAAGCAGGGAAAGACCAGGGAATCAAAGGGAAGACGGGTGGGGGTGGGGGAGGCGAACATGATGTGGTATTGGGTAGTGGAAAAAGACTGAAGCAAGAGGACTAGCAGAAATAATGGAAACAGGCAACCTCAGGAGGTAGGAGGTTGGGAGAACCTTCCAGAATGTACTAGAGACCTGGGAGGTGAGAGACTCTAAGGACTCAAAGGAAAAGACCCTTGATAACATGCCCTACAGTAGGTAGAGAAAACTTGCAGAACCCACCTACAGCAGAAAGACAGGGCATCAAGTAAGGTATGGGCTTGCTATCCCCCTGTCCAAATTCTGACCCATAATTGTTTCTCTCTGAAAGAACTGCATAGATGGAAACGGAGAAGAGCCTAAGGAAAAGAAGGTTAAATGATAAGCCCAAAGTGGGATTAAGCTCAAGGGCTGGCCCCAAGGTCTGACACTATTACTGATGCTATGGAGCACTCACAAAAAGAAGAATCATGACTGCACTCCTGAAGACCGAACAAACAACTGAGTCAGATGCAGATATCTGCACCCAACCAATGAGTGCTGACTCCTGTCCTTAAATAAGAGAAAAGCTGGAAGAAGCTGAGGAGGAGGGTGACACTGTAGAAAGACCAGCAGTTTGAACTCACTTGGACCCCCCAAGATCTCTCAGACACTGGATCACCAACCAGGCAGCAAACACCAGCTAATAATATAAGTCCCCCAACACATATACAGCAGAGGACTGCCACAGAAGATGCACCTAACCCTCAGGATACTGGAGGTACCAGGGAGTTTAGAGGTCTGGTGGAATGTATAAAGTTAGGAAATCCCTTTGGAGAAGGGGAAGGGTCAGGGAGGAGTTATGGAATGTGGACCTGAAGGGAGATAGAATCTGGAGTGTTAAAGTAAATGCTAGCAGCTGAAGAAGGACTGGGTCTGAGACTTGTATTCTTAAACATGTTGTAGAGGCACAATGCCTATTTAATAGTAACCAAATTAAGTAAAAATTTTATATCAATATACAAAGATTTGTACCATTGAAAACCTTAGAGCTGTGTCCATATATAAATTCTATACCAATGTAAGAATATATCTTAATTCTGCATCAAAATGCAATGATTTCTACCAATGTAATGTTATGGATATAAAATATGAGTAAATTTAGTATCCTATCTCTACATATCTAATATTATAATCTCTGCCCCAAAGAACTTCAGTTACTGCTACTGTTTTACTAGGGCATGTAGGTATGCTTGAACTGCTTACCTGATCTTTATTTAACTTTAGTAAGTAAAATGTAGCAAGACATTTATCTACTTCTTTTAGATTTTCCAATTTGCTTGAATACAGTCCTTATGATTATTTTTATTTCTCTAGTATCATCTGTTATCCTACCCCCTTGTTTCTAATTTCATCAATTTGAGTATTCTTTTGTTTTTTTAGTTATTATGGATAAGGGTTTTCAATCTCATTTTTTTTCTCAGAAAATCCAACTTTAGTTTCATTGATTTTTTTTTTTTTTTGGTGTTGGTATTTATTTCTTGATATCAGTGATCAATAACTGTTTTTTCCTGTTATATTTGTATATATGTCTATGTCTGTGCCTATGTTTGTCTCTCTGTCTCTGTTTATCTCTCTGTCTCTCTGTCTCTGTTTATCTCTCTGTCTCTCTTACTCTGTCTGTCTCTGTCTCTTTCTCAGTCTCTCTCTCTTCTCCCTCTGTCTCTATCTGCTCCCTATCTCTGTTGTCTCTGTCTCTGTCTTTCTCTGTCTCCCTATCTGCTCTCTGTCTCTGTCTATCTCTCTCTTTGTGTGTGTGTCAGAGAGAGAAGGGGGAGAGGTGAGAGACTTTGCAGTTCTGAAATTATTTACTTTTTTGTTTGGTTTCATTTGGTTCATTATTTTTCTTACTGTTTGATATGTATTAAGCTCTTTAGGTTGGAGGTTTTTTTTCTAGCATCTTCTGTAGTGCTGGATTTATAGATAGATACTACTTGAATTTAGATTTACTGTGGACCATCTGATTTTATTGATTTTTGGTATTTGATAGCTTTGCTGGGTACAGTAGACTTATCTGGCATTTGTGGTTTCTTGAAGTCTGCAGCATGTCTATACAGGCTTTTTGTAATTTTGGAGTCTTTATTAAAAAAATCAGATGCAATTATACTAGGTCTGCCTTTACAGAATTCTTGTTATTTTACCTTGTAGTTTTCAATATTCTTTCTTCTGTATGTTTAGTGTTTTCATTATTGTTTGCTTAGGGAATTTTCCTTTTAGGTCATAGCTATTTAGTGTTGTGTTTGTTCTTTATAATATTTTTGATAGGCCCAGGCATGGCACCACACACAATGGGCTTGGTCCTCCCCACTTGAGCACTAACTGAGAAAATATCCTTAGAACTAGATTTTTGCAAGGGATGCTGCTTATTCTGTGATAACTCCAGCCTGTGTCAACTTGATACACAAAGTCAGCCAATACACAGTCAGTGCTATCTGCTCCGTGGTGCTAAGGATGTGCTTATCATGGCTGCACAAAAGATGTCATAGTATAACAGTAACTTTAAAGTTTATTCAGTAGGCCAATAATTTAAATTATTGTATTAGATTTTGTTATATGATATTTATAATGTGATTTTTTATAGAATGTTTTGAACAAATAAAATAATAGAGACAGCTGTTATAATATTTAAAGAATTATGAATCCAGAGAATTGATCTAAATTTTCCATATTTGATTAAAAAGTAACATCTTTTACAGCATGTGTTATAATACATAAACAATATATTAATAAGCTCTAATGTATTTTCACTATTATAAAAGGAAGATATTTTGTATTGTTTAAGATATTAGAGTGTGTACAAATCATATGTTCTAGTTTTCTCTTATAACGCTTTTTTTTGCTTAACACTGTTAACTTTTTATATTTTTATCTTTTTTACAATAAGGCATATATCAATATATATTTGAAAGGCAAGGAAGGGTCTCAGGAGGTAGCTCAGAAGTTAGAATCAGTTGCTGTTCTTTGAGGAAACTTCGATTTAGCTCCTAGGACCCACATGACAGTAACAGTGTTCTGCAACTATAATTCTAGAGGATTTGATAACATTTCCTGGCCTCAGTGGACACTGATGAGACATGGTACCCAGACTTAGACATATGTGCAAGTAAATATACATATTAATAAAATGAAATAAATACATTGATTTGTCAGCCCTTAAATAATGTATATATATATATATATATATATATGATATATGTGTGTGTGTATATATGCAAATGCATTTATATCGTTTTAGCAAGAAGTATTCACATATCTAAGAATATATGCAAACATATAAACATATTTATATTAAAGAAAAATCAAAGAAACAGCGATGAATTGAAAGAAAAATAAAAAGGTACATGTGAGGGTTTGGAAGTAGACATAAGAAGAAGAAATATAATTACATTTTACTTTGAAAAATATTTATAAACTAAATCTTTTTAAAAAGAATACAGTCACCAAACACAGATACTATTGAGTATACCAAAGAGTGCATGCTGACAGGGGCTTGATATAGCTGTCTCCACAGAAGCTCTGCCAGAGCCTGACAAATACAGAGGCAGATGCTCATAGTCAGTCACTGGGCCAAGAATGGCACTCCCAAATGGAGAAGTTAGAGAAAAGACTAAAGGATCTGAAGGGGTTTACAACTTCATAGAAGAACAATACCAACCAACCAAATCCCCCAGAGCTCTCAGGGACTAAACCACCAGCTGAAAAGTACACTTGGAGGAACCCATCCCATGGCTCCAGTCACATATGTATCAGAGGATGGCCTTATAATTCATCAGTGAGTGGAAAGGCCCTTGGTCCTCTCAAGGCTTGATGCCCTAGTGTAGAGTAACACTAGGGCAGGAAGGCAGAAGGGAGTGGGTGGATGGGTAGAAGAGTACCCTTATAGAAGCAGGGGGAAGACAAATGGGATATGGGATTTCTATAGAGGAAACTGGGAAAGCAGATAACACTTGAAATGTAAATATATAAAATATCTAATAAAAGAAAATAAATAAAAGAGAAATCAAGAAAAACATAAATGTAAAAATATCATCTATACTCAAAAATCAACTTCCATTTCCCACTTATTTATACAGAATATTTCCTTTCCATGAAAAACAATAATCTAATGAGGTTATTTATAAATACCATTAATGTAGTGTTTCTGCTTTCAATGTATGTTGGGCTTCTTTCCAAATCAGTACATTGAGATCTATCCCATTTCTTTTAAATGCTGCATATTATTTTATTATAAGACTATATCATGGTTACTATTCCATTACTGTATTACTGGGCATTTGGGTTGCTTCCAATTTTTGATATTACCAATAGTATCCTAGGGGATATTCTTATAATTTTTATCGTTGGGCACTACTACCAGAATTTTGTCACAAGAATTCCTAGAAAAGGAAATGCTGATACAAGGGTTGGGAACATTTGTTAATTGCACTGAATTTTGGTAAACTTTCTTCCAATGTTGCAATAGCAATTTCTGTGACATCTGAGTAGATAAAACATGTTATTTCCACATATAATTCCTTTATGGCTTTAATTAAATTTCTACACACTTAACAGGCTTAGTAATTTGTCTCAATATTCCATGTTTTTTTTTTTTTTATTTTACATTGCCTCATCTTTGCAAGTTTTCCTTGAATAGCCACTATTTGATTTTGATAGGAGAGTTTTATATACTACTGAAAGTTCTCAATGATTTCTTGATATAAGAACATGCAAGCAATCACACAAGCAAACTTATCTTGTCTGAATTATCCGTGCAGACACAAGGAACCAAAGTTTAAAAAAATTCCCCAGACCTCACTAATCAAGCCATGACTACCTGGAGCCTGATCTAATTTCTTACACAGACTCCTGGTTCTTAATGGTTAATGACCCAGGTCAACTTACAATGCTGGGCAATATCACAACAATAAAACAACAACAATACAAGAAAAAACAGTTACACTGTAAAATGTATTACTTCACAGGTATCAGGAAGAACACCTGCCTCTTCTGACAGCTGCTGCCCAAACAGCAGTCCCTTGAGGATAAAACCCTTGGTAGTGCTGAAATGAATTGACATGGTACTTTCTTTGGGAAATTTTCCACTACATCACTGCCATGCACTCTAATGGATTCCCTCTATGCCTATCCATATCTTGGTTGATAAATTGCTTTGCAGCTCATATAAGTGTCTTCCCTTAACCCAAAACTTTGTTTCTCTCTCCATTCTGTTGCCCTATGGGAACAATCTCCACTTTACCTCCCTTGGCCAAGTTTTCACCTTGTATCTGTGTGTAAATCACTTAGCCTATATGAAGTAGGCAAGGTTTTTTTTTTTTTTTCCCCTAGGGTAAAACTTTACCTTGACCAGAAAGTAACTAGATTGAAAGCAGTCCTACAACATTCTCAAGATACAATTTGATCCACAAGTCCCACACACAGATGTAGGTGTTTGACTGCTGTCATTTTGAAGAGATCTAACAATAAAGGAGAAAGCGCTCTTTTCTTAGACTGTGAAGAGGATATTTGTTTTGCCTTACAGGGTTGGGCCACCCACTCTATCTTTTACATCTCAAATACCATGGTGTATTTCCAAAGGAAGCTCATCCAAGGTGAATCTGCATATACTTGAGGACTCTCTCTTCCCTCTGCTCTCATTCCTTTCTTCTTTCTCACATTTCTTCTCACTGGTCCCTGGACTGCGAAGTAGCTTAGCAGTGTAACCAGGACATACAGTTTCATTTTTTTTTTAAACCGGGCTTTTTTTCACTTTTTTTCAGATCTGAGACTCCCTTTCCTTCCACAGCAATATGAACTCGCTTTAGTTTAAATGCCTTCCCTTGAGGTCATTGCAATTTGAACAACTGAACACTTTGTTTATGAATTGTTATGTTGAATGTTTAGGAATTCATAAAAATTCCAAATAAAACCAGTTTCTAGATTATTTCACTGTCTCTGCCCCTTATCAATAATTTGGGAACTGTTGCCAGTCAATCAAGCATTTCATCTAACATCACCCCTCAGAGAATCATAAGGCAGCCCATGCCCTCTGTGTCCTCCCAACTTGGCCCTTAATGGCCTTCTTTACCGGGTATCTTCTCTGCAATGGGATACCTTTCACCTTCTGCAGCATAGACATTATCCTTTCTTTTCACCCCTCTCTCTAGTACTGCCTTGTTTAATCTTCCCTGATATGAAGCATCCACATCACCATGTGAAATCTTTACTCTTTCTGCATGTCTAGGAAGATTCTAAGGAATAACTGGGTCAGAGAGAGGACTTCCAACCTCACTCTTACCTGTCTTGCCATTCTTTCCTGGTTAATCTCTGTGTGTCCTGTTACGTTTGTTTAAAGCACTAGCCTTTGAATCCAAAACTGTAAAAAGGGGTTAATATAGAGAGATGTTGTTTTTCTTCCAAATGCCTTAATAATTTGCTTTGACAAGAAGAATACAATATCTTAAATTATTTTGTATGGTAGCCAAAAAAGAATTTGTTCTGATGGGACACCACCAGGAGTGAGACTAAGTAAGACTCATTTAGACAATTTCAAACTCAGAAGCTATGTATCATATGGCTGAAGACTTATTTATTTGAAATTAGCCCTTGATGGTTTTATTTTAAGTGAACATTCTCAGTCTGCTTAATGATACAATAAGTATCTCTTGTATCTCACCTTGACATGATCTCTGGAAATACAGAATCATTATAGACATGTGGTTTCTTGGAATTTGACAGCCATTGAAGCTATTAAGAGGACATGATGAGGTCTCTTTTAAAGGAACCACAGTAGGTCTCTTAAATGACTGTAAATGTACATCTTTAAGTGTAATAGATTTTCCAGATCAGGATGAGACTTCTTACAGAGCTAGTAAATTTTGTACTAACATATGGTAATTTATTATTGGTACTATTTCTATTACTATTGCTGCTGCTGCTGCTATTGGATCACACTTTCCTGGTGTATATTTTAAGATCATATAGTAAACAATTTCTCTTCTAATGGCTTTTCTTATGAATGACTATTCTCAAAAATTAAACAACTAACTAATGGCTAATTATGCAAAACCACTTAAATCTGTTATTGTGTGCAGCATAAACATTACCTATTTTATATGAATTCTTTAGAATTCTACAAGGAATACCACAAATTGGAACTGAAAAAAGACAGGAAGTCCCTGATATACTTATGGTTACTCACGCTGAGCCTGCTACCAGAGACTCTGAATCAGCATAATAGGTATACCACAATGATCCACATTGCTAGTAATTTTTAATATTTCCATCTGAAGTAACAGATTAAACTTCAATAAACTTCTTGGGACATGTAGGCTCTCTTTAGCTCTCTCTGGTTTAACTAACATAGGATTACAAACTGATTTAGTAAACTTTATGTTTGTCTCATACAGTTTCTATAACAAATTTTAATTGTACTCTACAAAGCATAATTAGAACACTATGATTTCTAACCATTCCCAGTGTCTATAGAGTACAAGAAGGCGAGGTCTCAGCCCATTATGGGTGGTAACATCCCCAGGCTGGTAAACCTGGGTTCTATAAGAATTCCTGACCTGCTTGAATTCCAGTCCTGACTTTATTTGGTGATAAACAGCAATGTGTAAGTGTAAGCTGAATAAACCTTTTCCTCCCCAACTTGCTTCTTGGTCATGATATTTGTGCAGAAATAGAAACCCTAAGACAAATGTTTTCTATTATAAAGAAAAGTGAATAAGTATATGGACAAGGAAGGAAAAGAACAGACTGGATGAAGGAACAAATGGAAAGGAGAGAGGAGAATGCAGTACAAAGTAAAATTTAGATTACCAAAAAAGTGAAAGAATTTGAATTTACCATATTCTTGGCTTATATAAGGTTTGCAGACAATTTATCAAAAGTAGTTGTTAAAGAGGCTGGGATACCAACTAAATGAGATCAGTATAATGCTTTGTAAGTAACAAAGGACAATCTAAAAGATCATCATTTCCTATTGAATCTTTGATAATGCAGCAAAATTCACTTTGAGATCTGGGGTCATAATCTCTCACAGTCACTGTTTTTCTCCATTCTCCTCTTTCTCATTTCCTTTCATTTCATGTTGGAAAGGCAAAAAAAGCATTTCATAGCACAATGAAAAAAAGATGTTAGTATACACACATGCTACTATCATTTCACCACTGAGAGACACCAAAGCAGGAACGCAGAGTGGGAACAAGGATGCAGAAACTGAAGCAGAGACTACAGAGGAAATGTTTACTGGCTTGTTCCTCATTCCTTGCTCAGTCTGCTCTCTTCCCTAACCTAGAACCATTTGTCCAGCAGTGACACTGCCTATGGTAAGCTAAGTCCTCCCATTTCAATTATTAATCATGACAATACCCATAGACTTTTCGACAGGTCAATTAGATGGATTTACTTTCTCAGTTAAGGGCCCCCTTTGCAGTAGACTTTAGCTTGTATTAAGTTTACAGATAAACTAGCTAGCATGCCTACTACATGAGAGCCCCAGCAATATATTCTTGATATCCTGAAGAATCAGTTCAATTTTCACTAAACTTAATTTTTCAAACCAACACTCCTTATGTCTCTCTCCTCTTTTATTGTTCCCTTCCTTCCTTTCCCATTCTTCTCTTTCTTCTGCTTCCACATTTTAAAAAGTTGAAATGTAAATATATAAAACCCATTTTCTTTAGTTATTTAAATAGAGTGTTGGAACACTAGGGCTTGATTGAAATTAGCTTTTCACAATAACCACATATAATCTTCCCATAAGGTCTAAGGATTTTAACTTGTAATTGTGTAACTGACTAAATGAAACCCAGTTACACAAGTAAAACAACCAACCAAACAAAAAAAAAAAAAAAAAAAAAAAAAAACCCAAGAACAAACAAAATAAATCAAAATTAAAAAAAGTAGTATTCCAATTTAAGTGAGACAAAAATTCTGCAGAGTCTTAGAAGTACCATCTAACAATCTCACTGTTCATCTAAAACATACTATCAGAGGCAGAAGGGATGACTCAGTAAAATGTTTCCTTACAAGTCTGAGGACATAACTTTGATTCTCATCACACACAGTTTAAACAAGATATGTAAATAAAGTAAATAAAATGAAAGTCGGGTTTCCCAGTGGATGCTGGAAGTTTCAGCAAAACAGAGGTAAATTTCTCTGAAAGAACGTTCTTAGGACCTGGTAGCCAATCAGAATATCTGACTGCATGAGTCCAGGTCCAATAGAAAACATTCTTTTAAATAGCACAAAGAGCGGTGGGGCAATGGTTGGCTTGGAGGATGCTTGCTAGAGCAACAGGATCCCCAGCACCCATGTAAAATGATAGGAGACATTGCACATGCCTGTGGCCACATTGGATTTTGTTCAAAAAGAGGTACAGCATGACTGTACCTTTCTGGACAGCATGTCTAGCTGAAATACAGTGGATTATAGATTCAATGAAGGACTTTATTTCAGGGATGGAGGCGGAAATATGTAGAACAGAATGAAAAATACTAACCATTGGGCGCCCCATGTGTCTATAGATACACGTGCGCGTGTGCACATACATAAACACACTCCCCAGTGATTTTGAGTTTTTTTAGATAAATCTTCCTTGGCCTCAATGAGTTCCAAAATAAAATCAGAATAGTGATCCTAAGCTGTCTTACATGGCTCTGCAAGGGTGCCCTGTATCAGTGAGGGCAGGTAAAACAGTGCAGTCATTCAGATATCTAAAATCCTTCCTCTTGTCGCTAATTGTCTTCTGCCACCTACTAACAAACTTTCTCTGACTATGGCTTACAGAATTACAGTACAATGATATCATGAATAGTGTGTGTGTGTGTGTGTGTGTGTGTGTGTGTGTGTGTGAGTGCGTGCGTGCGCGCGTGCTCATGCGTGTGAGTATATGAGTGTGTGTGTTTTAAACTATTGTCTACGAAGTTACTTTTCTATTTGTTAGACTTAAAAATTGGAAAGAAGAGCTAAAATAAAGTATCCTATGTAAGATTTCATTGTGAACATTGCACCCTAACAAAATAAATATGCCATCTATTTTGAATAATGTATATATATATATAATCATGTTAATCTTTTATGGCATACTCTTATCAAGAAGTAAATCTTAAAGCACAAAATTGTTATTGCATTTATTAACACGGGTGAATCAATTTGAGCTTTCTTATGGTTTGTCAAATTTATAAAATATTATATTTCTCTTAAGATAGAATTACATACTGTGTAGCTCAAAGATAATCCCTATGGTCTTGGCATATGTTACTTAATTGTCTCAGAAGGAAATGCCGTAAATAGCATGCTGTCATCCCCCACAGGCATTGGCTCATCTGTCACACTAGGGGCTCCAGACAGGGTGAGGTGCTCTAAGACATTGCTTAGTCTATGTAAATCACAGCCATTACTTCTTACCACTTCCCAATTGGTCAATTATGTATAAACATGTGTTAATAAAAATTTTCCATTGTGCCTCTAAGGTACACACCCATAAAGCTATGTGAATACGATAAAATATAAATGGCATACATTATTATCAGATCTGACCCACCTCATAAATTATGATCCAAAGTGCCTCCATAGACACAAAACTCCAGGAAAACTCTCAGTGCTGGGGGGCAGGGAGCCAAACAATACGCTGGAAAATAATAAATTTCTTTCTGTCTTTATAATTTTTGTGGGAAAAAAATCCTTGATTTATTTTCTCTTAGTTATAAAAATAAGCAAACAATATATTAAATCTTAAACTACGAAGGTTTTATTGTAAGCCATCTAATTCTTAATTTCCAAGGGGGATGGAAACATAAAGGTTTCATTCAGGTGTTGCTAATAAGCTTATGAAATGAAATCATGTGAAATATTAGAAAATTATGAGACTAATATTTTAATTATTTATTTTTAATTTACATGTATGTGTGTACGTCTGTTTGTATATGCTCCTTTTTTTTGGTGTGGATAGGTATCTATCAAATCCAGAAGATGGTGACTGGTTGCCTAGAGCTGGACTTACAGATGGGTGGGAGCTTCCAGACCTGACTGAGAAATAAGATCCCATCCTCTAGAAGAATGGGGAAACGTTTGCACTATCGAGCCATATCTTTAGTCTCTACAATCATTTCATTCAGATATATTTACTGGTTATTGTGATTATGGAACAAACATCTTTTTTACTGGGTTTCTTCACATTGCATTTTATGGGAAGGTCTACGAGTCTATGAGCTTAGTAATACACAAATACATACACAAATAAATACACAAAAACTTTAGGATTACAAAGTGTGTCAAAAATCCTCTATCCTAATGAAGACTATACTACATTAAATATACCTTTGAATTGGGTTGAATATGTTGCCTTGAGAAAATGGAAATCATGTTGATGACGCTAGTCCACATCAGAATGGAAGAAAAGTGAGATTAGTTACAATAATTTTTACAGGAACATACATTTAAATTTTGAGGTATTTGAGTAATGATTATAAAGTTATAGTTATCTTCATTAAAAGATTCCCTCAAATAGACAAGAACTTTTGGAAAACAATCAATTATTCTTGACATAATCAAAGTTGGTACAGAAGTAATTACTTAATATATACAAAAGACTTCTAGAGGATAATATCTACTTTCCTTAATCATTTTATATATTTATATGTACTTCCAGTGAAGTACAAATGATGTGAAGATTTCTGCACAACTTTAGTGTGTAACTAAGCATGTTTGCACATGCAGAACACCTGAGGTACATGCTGAGCTGCAGCTCTATGCTGCACATTTCATAGCGTGGCAGAGCCTTACTCCTCTAGCATCCTGAAACTTCACACCCATGGGCATTTTCAACACCTTCCATGTTCTAATGACTGATAAAAAAATGAGATTCTCAATATCGTATAACTCATGTAAGTGAGCATTTGTCATTCTGTGACCAGCTCAAAACACAGTATTTTAAGGTCCTCTATGTTGTTACCAATGACATAGTTTATATATATATATATATATATATATATATACACGTATATATATATATGTGTGTGTGTGTGTGTGTATGTGTGTATGTGTGTGTATACATATATACATTATATGCATTCATATACATACTTATAAAATGTATATGTTATATATTTGTTAACCACATATACTCACATTGTTCTCATGCTTTGGTTATTATTAAAATGTAACATGTAATAACAAACTTTCTCAGAAATATAGACTTCAGTTGTGACTTAAAATTTAGAATGAAAGCTACAGGCAAGTTACCAATAATTCCCAAATAAATGCCAGTGTTTCTAATACCTATTTTGATCCAAGTTTCAAAGACTCATTAAACTGCTCACAACCTTTTTTATGTTTAATGTAGTGTGGGTACCAACAATGTGTACTTAACTGACAAGGTTATTCACAGGAGTCAATACAGACTGGATGTCGGTTCTAACATCAACTGAAAACCCAAGTCAAAATACGCAGACAAATCACTCATGATGTGAAACTTAATTGAACAAGGTAGATCACTATCTTAAAATGGTGATAATTGATCTTATAAAGTAAAGAAAAATGTACATATCTAATTGTTTTTGAAGGCTTGCTCTGCATATATGTATTATAGATAAATATTTGGAGAGCCTTTTCCTGCACACTTGTTTTTATTTATCTAAGCACCAACCTCTATGGACAAATAAGCAAAAGAACATAAATGCACAAATAATTGTTTAAGAATATTTAGAGTAGATTTGAATATTGACTAAATATGTCAGAGTTAAATTGTTTATTAAAATAAATAGAAGTATTTCTCAATATTGGCTACGTATTGAAGGCTGGGTTTCTTTTATGAGTAAAATTCTCCATTTATGATCTATGGATATAATTAATGTTAAGGAAAATAAACAGAGTTATGAATGAATTCACGCAAAGATAAATATATACAACACACAGAGAGAGAGAGAGAAAGAGAGAGAGAGAGAGAGAGAGAGAGAGAGAGAGAGAGAGAGAGGAGAGACATATAGACATACAGAGAGACAGACAGAGACAGAGAGAATGAAGGAGCAAACAGCAATATAGTATGTCTTTCTTTTCATTTTAATTCTATGTGGACATGGTACATTTAACAGAGAACTTGTTATGAGAATATCTTAATTATTAACCAAAATTTACATTTACTTAGCATATTGCCTATCTTCAAACAACCACGTACAAAAATGTTTCCAATGGGAGTATGTTGAAATATCGAGTAAAACTAATAAACATGCAAGAGTGTTCTACTCTTGTCTCTTTGCCTTTATTTTAGTTGTAAAAAAGCAATCTTAAAATAAATATTAAAGAATTACTAGGAACTATATATTGTACAAGTGTGGAGATCTATATAAAATCAGTATTGCTTCTTATCGTTTTTCTTTCTCTTTTTCTCCTTTCTTCTTTTTCTCCTATCATTCATATTTATCATTGTTTCTTTTTTGATTTTAATACTTCTTCAATCACACAAGGAAAGAATCATGAGTCACTGCTTCATCCAATAACTTAGTCTGTACATAATAAATTTTCAGATGATACCTTTCATTACTTTTTTCAAATAATACTTTTTATTTACAGTTTAATTTTTAAAAGAAAATACAAAAGAAAGCCTTTTATTATGCAGTACACCAGTAAAATAGATTGAATAAAGATATAATTATTGAGCAACTTATATAATAAAATGGTGCTACAAAAAAAAAGCACTGTCTATTCCTATCATCATTACAAAGTGTTGAGGCAGCACATATGATTGTGGCTTAATATCGATTATATATGACTCAAAAGTAGCTGTGTGAAATTGAGTGTATTTCCTTTTGCTGTGATAAAATACTCTGAAAGACAACTTAAGAAAGTTTTGAATCCTAGTTGAAAGGTATGTTCCCTCTTAACTAATTGTCAAGGCGGTAGAAGCTGACACAACTAGTCATATATGACATCAACAGTCAGAAATAAAAGGATTCCTGATACTCAGTTAGTTCCCTCTAGTTTATTAAGCCTAGATTATTAAGTCCACAAACCCAGTGAACACTATTGCCTACATTGAGGGTGGCTCTTTGTACCTCCATGTACATGTATGTGCAAGTATGTATACATATTTACTGAAGCTCAAAATACAGTTAAAGAAACTCAAGAAAAGTAATTACTTTTATAAAATAGTAATAGATGCAGAAATAGTTAGTATGTCTGTAGTCAAATACACCAATTTCAACCAAAATATGAGATCTTCACCAGAATTAAGAAGCATATCTATATATACTTTCTTTCCCCAAGTTCAGAGGTTGGTACCCAGATGGACAGAAACAAGTTAGTTTTTCAGAGACATAGACGATGTGGGCAGGATAAGACTCTACAAATCTTATCAGTGGTTATAACACACCTGTCACGTCTATAAAAATAGTTTTTTTAATGCTTTATATTATTCTTGAAGATCACTTTACACATTTTTGGTATTGATTTTTCTTTGTTCAATGATGTTTCAAAACACATACTCCTATATTGAGTGGTGTGCATTTTAAACACTTTTATGTTGTGCTGTCTCATTGACTAACACAGACAGGAAAGAAGGGGGTATGCTGATTGGAAAAATTCCATCCTTTGAAGCCAGGGGTATTTGGTCCAATGTTCAATGTCAAGCATAGGTAATAATTTATTCAGTCTTGTCTTTTGTTCTTTTCCACCCCAACGTTTAATAATAGAATGTAATATTAGGTGTTTGGATTTATTAACATTCATCAAAGGGAATTTAGGGCAAAATTATATCACAAAGACTGACATGGGTATAAATAAAGCAGTACATGTGCTAGCCTGCAAAAAAGGAACATTTAGTGAGAATGTCCATTATATAACTGAAACTATTTTTTTTTTTTGTGGATCAAATAAAATTACAGAGGCGCCATGCATGGTGCTATTGCTACAGGCTATCATAAACCCTGATTTTCAAGGGGTTATATGGTCTTTTTACCAAGAAAAATAAACCCTTCTTTTTATTTAAGTTGCCAAAGTATTGAAACAGTTTGGGAATGGAGAACTTTATTTTTCCAATTAAAAAAGAATACCTACCACTCTGGCTTTTAAATGGTGATGGAATAGAAATGCAGATGGTATTATAACATTACACTGAAACCATGTGCTTCTTCTCTTTCTTTGGAAATGTGCATTATGTGAGCATCATTCTCATGTGGGATGTCCATCAGCTAAAACTATTTAATTTTTAAATATCTTTATGAAAGATAATATGTAAAGAATATGAGCATGAAAGAAATTAGTAAACCCCATCTCTGATCATTTGCTCATTATTCAGAATCATTGGCTTTAGCTTCTATATGAGAATAAAAACTGATTTCAGAAAACCTGGTAAAATATTATACATTTGATACCCTTCTTGAAAATTAGAATTAAGTGCCATTGAATATTTGAGTCACACTTCACTTGATTTCCCATAAGAAGCACGTGCATATTCAAAATATCAAATGTCTTCAAAGCCTTTCAGACAGGAAGTGAAAATCTTTACCAACAAAGGGTTCAACTTGTCTGTGTGTCTTTTTCTTAGATTTTATATATACACACTATTAGCACAAAATGAATATAATATATCAAACCAACTATTTTCCTTCTCTGAAATATCTATTGGGCTGTTTATGATATATCAATTATAAAATAGATAAAATTTTTCTCTAATATGTTAAGATGTAATAGATCTTTTATGGTATCACATCACAGGTCCTATGCAGAGATGTGCCACCATGTGAGGCTTCCATAGCTCTTGATATCTTTATTTACTAATGTCTTTCACTTCTTTCCATGTGTTAATATAAAATCAATGAAAGAAATGAAAGACTCTAAGGAAGATTATTTTCCATAGACTTTCACCACAATGCTTATCATAAACATTGCGAATTTGATTCAACTGTAGCTACATCTGTGTAAGTGATGACTTTGTACTTATATTTACATTACTTATTTTCCATCCATTGATAATTAGATATTGTATGAGAAGAGATGACATCTCAGTAGCCCATGGCTAGTGATTTTATTCCTTGTATTGGCAATGCGAAGTGATGTAATTTTGTATTGGTTTCTGTCAGTTTTGCCTCTAATGACTTTTTAACAAAAATGAAAAGATAAGAAATTCTGGAAATAGAGTTGTTTGGAAGACTTGGAAAAACTGCATTTTGGCTCTGTAATGAATAATAGACATTACTGTCTGCTGTTATTAACATTTTACCCTAAAATTTGTACTATGAGCAAACAGGTTATAGTTTTTATTCTTAGAAAATAAATCTTTATGTTATAGGAGGTTAAAAAATTACTTATCTCAAGTTGGAGTAAATGTTATAAAATTTTAGAAATTAGTGAACTGATTTAGAAATCATAAAATTTATGTTCTGGAATTGATAAACCTTTTACAGTTTCTAAATTAACACATAGGGTAAATATCATAAGCCTTTTCAATGTTTAGCATACAGCTTAAATACAGGTCTGATTAGCCATCTGACTGTGTTTCTTTCTCATAGCAACAGTAAAAGTTCCAGGTATTTGTTCAGGTGCAGATATTTGTTAACTGCCTTTCAGACAGGAAGTCAAACTCTTTACCAACAAAGGGTTCAATTTGTCTCTCTGTGTGTGTGTCTTAGATTTTATATATACACACTATTAGAACAAAATTAATATAATATATCAAACCAAATATTTTCCTTCTCTGAAATATCTCTTGGGCTGTTTATGATATGTCAATTATAAAATAGATAAAATTTTTCTCACATAAAAAAGATCTTCCATGGCTTTCTAAATTTCATCAAGAAAATATGTTATGATAGAATGAAGAATATTGATTCTTACTTTTGCAGGAAGAAAAAATTGGAAAATCAAAAATCAGATTTTTGCTGTATAATTTGTTGATTTTATTGTGTGGATGAAACTCTAGAAGAGATATATTTAAAAATAAGTTAAAAGTGTGAAATTAACATAGACACTTACATACCTAATTCTCATAAAGCCTTAATATTAGAATATTATTACTACTTAATGAAAAAAATAATCCACAAATGGAGTTGAATCACATAATTTTTAGGAGGTAAAAGAAATGTACCTTCAAAAGTTAACTGTAACAGTTTTGTGAAAATGCTTAATTATCTGTGACACGTGACAGGGAACAGAACCACTGACACTTAGTGGATAGCCTGTGGTATGATACATGCTTACCAGGAAAGCCAGAGAAGCAGAATTCATCAGAATGTAGAACATGTGAGTTGGGGAAAAAATCCAGAATTACTCAGTATTATTTTGCTTACTACTTTTAAAAGTACTTAGAAATTATTTCTGAAATTCTGAGGTCTTCACATTAGAGGAATTGGTTAAATTAAATATTTAAATTAATCATAGTGTATTTACTTTTTAATCATAGACATTTTGCAATTTAGGAGGTAATGATTAGCAATGCATACTGGATATGCTAGAAATCATGCATACACATGAAAAAAATCTCACAAACTGGCCAATAGTTGGTTTAGTAGCCTTTACTATCCTTTTCTTTGTTGATCTGACTTCATTTGGACTTCAATACAAGAAATGTTCAAGAATGCTACAGCTTTTGCTTCTTCGGTTGGTTTTTTATGTTTTAATAAATGTTGCTCATTTCAAAAATAGAAACAGGATAATTGTACTTTTTCAACTGTATTTGTTTCCAGTTTTACAAAATAGTTAAAATGGTTTACACACGCATAGTTTTACATCTTGATCAAATATTGTTTCTAAAGTTTATAATCTTGAAAATAAAAACTTCTTCCAGTCATAATCAATTTATATTTTACTCCCAAAAAAGCAATTAAATAAAAAATGAATAATTCTTGGTGTATTTTTACATCTTTGGATATATCATTGTACAGAGTTCCTCTACAGCAAGACTGGCGTGCTTTATGAGGAACGGACAAATGTAGAAAGTGGATCCTTCTGCTTTCTCTTGGACTCTTGTCCAAACTCAGTGTGACAAGGTTTGTTTTGTATCATATTTCATATTTTTGTGTTTTGTTGTTGGCTTTTAGAAGCTGTCCTTTTGAAATGAGAGAAAGAACAGAAGTAGATCTGTTTTGGAGAGGTGATATGGAGGAAGAGGAAAGAAAACTCTAATCAGGATCTGTTATGTTCTCATGCAAAGTGTTTGCAATAAAAAAAAACATATTGATATAATAATGAATGACACGAACTGTCAGTACTTTGTCATTATCATTCAATACTGGGCACTATATAATTTAATTAGTTTATTAAAATAATATATTCTGAAAACACTTTACAGTAACTATACTTATATCAATTTTAACACAGAGGAGACAAATGCACAGCTAGATTAAAATGGAAATTGTATTTTTCATTTATATTTTGTTTTTATGTGCATAGATTTGCTCTTTTTGAAACACAGTCCACACTGTAGTCCAGACTGACTGGAAATTTACTGTGTAACTCAAGTAGGCCCCAAACTCTTGTTATTTACATTTCAAATGTTATCCCCTTTTTCAGTTTTCCCTCTGGAATACCTCTGTCCTATACCACATCCTGTTGCTTCTCGGAGAGAGTTTCTTCCCTACCCACCCAGTCCCACCTCACCTCCCTAGTTTCCCCTACACTGGGGAATTAAGCCTTCATAGGACTAAGCCTCTCATCTTATTGATTCCAGACAATGCCATCCTCTGAAATACTTAGGCCAATGGATGCAACTAGAAAATATCATCTTGAGTAAGGTAACCCAGTCACAAAAGAACACACATGGAATGCACTCAGTGATAAGTATTAGCCCAAAAGCTCAGAACACCAAAGATACAATTCACAGACCAGAGCAAACCTCTCCATTTCTGCAGTGCTGAAAATACAGAGAAGAGTAGTAATTCACGGCTAGAATTCTATCTCTTCAAACTGACTTAGAAGAAAATAACAGTAACTTAAATTATACCTAGTGGCCAATTCTTAAGGCATGTTGCTTATAACAACATGGTTATATAGTATTATAAAATTATAGAGGCATATAATACATAATTGTGGGCATATGTAATGTATGACATGTTAGAACTTCTATTAAATACTAATAAATATGGTAGGTAGGATTAGAAATTTACACTATATTTGTTTAAAGTACTTAAAATTATTATTCTCTTAACATGATCATTGTCTGAGGTAACATTACCATTAATGAGTTAAAAGAGATAAACACATATAGAATTACTTGACATATAATAAATATAAAACTATAGCCAAATAAAAATGGACATTTATTAGAATGTTCTATATTCCTAGACAAAAGAGGAAAACTTGGGAAATACAGAAAAGCAGTTATTGGGAAATAGTCCTTAATTTCCTTTTTGTCTTTCATATGTTCTTTGTTTCTGAATGTGGGAGAAGTTGTTTTCTCAGGGGAAAAGCACAGTTGGTTATCCAATACCAAATGATCAGGCCTGAAAAAATACATATGAGTAACATTACAGGGACTGAAAGGATTGTATCTATGTATTTAGGAATACACAGTCAAGCATGTAACAGACATGCTCACACACACACACACACACACAGACACATGTAACAGCCATTAAAAAGAGACCATGCATTTAAGGAACTGAGGTGAATGAGAAAAGGGTTTGGAACAGGAAAAGAAGTAATGAAATGATGAAGTGTAGTTTAGTTCTCTGTGGGCAGGCCGCGAGTCCTGATGGCAGTATGCCTGATTTGTCTGTGGCTCTGGGCCAGGGAAAAACCAAAATATCTTAAAAACACCATGAACAAATAGATGTTGCCTCTTTACCCTTATGCTAATACACCCAAATCTTATTCATTTCTTAGTTCAATATACAAAGTAAAATAATGAACTAGGATGTGTTTGTGTTGGGCAAAAAGAAATTAGCAACAAAAGCTAAAATGACATCAGTGATCTTCAGAATGGGAAGCTGAAAGAGGAGATCGTGACTCTGGTGGTTAGGTCTTGGGTATTTCAGTGTACTTGCTAATGATATGGACTACACACAAAGAGGGAGGTGGTAAAATATTCTGACAACATTATGCTACTTTGGTTAGTTAAAAACTAATGAGGTTTGGGAGATGCTCCAGATGGCTCTAATCATACTGGAGAATTGTGAAGCCCAGTGGCAGATGAAATTCATTTTTGATAAATGTACATGAAAGAACATAGGAAAGTAATAATCTAATCTCTCCATGTACACCATGAGGTTTTGATCTTGTACATTCTCCAAGGAGCAAGACATTTACTAGTACCACCGATGGTTCAGAGAGGGTGTCCCCTAAGCTTGTTTCTTTGGAAACAGCCAAAGAGATAGTTGAATGTATTGAGACCCAGGTTTGAAAATGCAAATAATTAGGAAAGCTGTTTTGAGACAGATAAAAATGTTTTCCCCATCGCACCAGGATGAATTACTTTTGGGTATCAAGAAGAGACAGGAACAAGCAAGTCACAGGAGCTTGATGGAACGTGACTTATTCCTGAAGACTGGAAGAATGACTGACAATGAGAGAGCACCTTCACATAGAGTGAAATTGGTTACTGTGGAAAAGATCCTCAACCACGGAGAATTTTATCTTATTAACAGAACAGCCACTGTCTGACACTGACAATTAATAAATTAGTTTGAGTAGCATTTGAAATTTTAATATTTATAGTTTGGTTTGCTTCAGGTTCTGAGATATACGGGATAAATTTTGAGTATGTAAATTATAGCCTCTTTGTGACATTCGTAGAAAAAATATATTATCATATTAAAGGAATATGACTAACTCAACACTGCTTGAATAATAAATGTAACAGCAGAAAAAAGTAAGATATATTAGATATATATATGTCTTAAACATATAATTACTTCTTCTCTATAAGAAGTAATTAAGAAAAGTGTTTAGTTTGTTTTTAATATGCACACAAGGAACATAAGAGAAGGTGTCATATACATCCAAGGTCTATCTATAAAGTTTTCAGCATTTAAAATCCTGACTTTAGCTCGCGATCTCTGCGGACGATTACTTATCACCCACAATTCCTTCTTCTTTCTCTCTCCTCCAGCCGAGCAAGATGCCCAAAGGGAAGAAGGCCAAGGGGAAGAAGGTCGCCCCGGCCCCCGCCGTCGTCAAGAAGCAAGAGGCCAAAAAGGTGGTCAATCCTTTGTTTGAGAAAAGGCCCAAGAACTTCGGCATTGGGCAGGACATCCAGCCCAAAAGAGATCTAACACGCTTCGTCAAATGGCCACGCTACATCAGGCTGCAGAGGCAAAGGGCCATCCTCTATAAGCGGCTCAAAGTACCTCCTGCCATTAACCAGTTCACCCAGGCCCTGGACAGGCAAACAGCTACCCAGCTGCTTAAGCTTGTCCACAAGTACAGGCCAGAGACAAAGCAAGAGAAGAAGCAAAGGCTACTGGCCCGTGCTGAGAAGAAAGCTGCTGGCAAAGGGGACGTCCCAACTAAGAGACCACCTGTCCTCTGAGCAGGAGTCAATACAGTCACCACCTTGGTGGAGAACAAGAAGGCTCAGCTGGTGGTGATTGCCCATGATGTAGACCCCATTGAGCTGGTGGTTTTCCTGCCTGCCCTGTGTCGAAAGATGGGGGTGCCCTACTGCATCATCAAGGGAAAGGCCAGGCTGGGGCGCCTGGTCCACAGGAAGACATGAACCACTGTTGCCTTCACACAGGTTAACTCAGAAGACAAGGGTGCTCTGGCTAAACTGGTAGAAGCTATTAGGACCAATTATAATGACAGATATGACGAGATCTGCCGCCACTGGGGAGGCAACGTTCTAGGTCCTAAGTCTGTAGCTCGCATTGCCAAGCTAGAAAAGGCAAAGGCTAAAGAACTCGCCACTAAACTGGGTTAAATGTACACTTAAGTTTTTTGTACATAAATATAATTACAAAATTTAAAAAAAATCCTGACTTTAGTAACTTAATCTATTTAGTAAAGTGCTAGGTACTTCTTTGAAGAAATGTTTAATATTTAGAAGAATCCCAAAGACTTACTTCCAAACATATTTCAGTAACAAAGAATCCCTAACAATAATGATAATACATGCTGTTTTTATCTTTATAACATTTCACAGAAACGTGTACAAGTTCATAATCTCACAGAGAACAAACATGCTGCTTGCTTCTTTGGAATATTTTATCTACATACTATGTTAAGGAAATATAAATAATTTTGCAGATGTTCACAAGAAAAGCTATCCATAAATGTAGGTTTATATATTGCTCAGTGTTTAAGAATGTCAATAAGTTAAATAAAATTGTCAAAACAGTTCACAGAGAAACTTCAGCTTATGGAATGTGGAGAAAGTATCAGTTTTCATCTCAAGTGTGTCCCTCTGAATGACACATAATTTTCCAAGAGTTGGAGTAAATGGAATGAAAATCTGCAGACATGCCCTGGTCACCAATAGCAACTAAAACAATGAGAAAATATTCTGAGTAAATCTACACGAATGCCTCAAACCTACAGTGTTTTTATATTTAATTGATTTTTGTAATTAAACAACATTAGTTTAAAAATAGATATAAATGTAAAGATTTTAAAAGCATTTTTCATAAAAATATATAAATATATTTTTGTCAGTACTCTTTTTTTTTCCCCAAAGTTTTGATACTATTCATTGAAATCTTACTAGTTACAATGAGCATTAAATACATGTAAAACAAAACATAACTTGGAAATAGTCAAAGTTTTCTTGGTGAATAAAGATTAAACATAATGATTTTTAAATATCAAGAATTGCTAAAAGGCTACATTCTTAGCTCTTGAATTATTAATGATTTAAGGTCTGGTGTACCACATTCTGAGACAGTGTTATACACTTTTTTTAAAGAAGGACTGAGGCTTCCACTTTTCAGCTTTTCTTTTCTTCCTTCCTTTTTTCTTTCATTCATTTTTTCTTTTCTTTTCTTTTCTTCTTCTTCTTCTTCTTCTTCTTCTTCTTCTTCTTCTTCTTCTTCTTCTTCTTCTTCTTCTTCTTCTTCTTCTTCTTCTTCTTCTTCTTCTTCTTCTTCTTTTTTTGGAGCTTTATATGGTCTTCGAGTTGTTCCTTGGCTATTCAGACCTTTCTGGAGCTAGCATCCTATTATCAGCGAGTGCATACTATATGACGAAGTTACCTCACTCAGGATGATATTTTCTAGATCCAGCCATTTACCTAGAATTTTCGTAAAATAATTGTTTCTAATTGCTGAGTAGTACTCCATTGTGTAAATGTACCACAGTATTTGTATCAATTCATTGACTGAAAAAGATCTGGGTTACCCGCTTCTGGCTATTATAAATAAGGCTGCTATGAAAATGGTAGAGCATGTATCCTTATTATATGATGGAATATCATTGGGGTATATGCCCAAAAGTAGAATAACTGGGTCTTCAGATAGTACTATAACCAGTTTTCTAAGGAAGCATCAGACTGATTTCCAGAGTAGTTGTACCAGCTTACAACTCCAGCGGCAATGAAGGAATGTTCTTCTATCTCTGCATCCTCCCTAGCATAGGCTGTCATCTGAGTTTTTGATCTTAGCTATTCTGACTGGAGTTAGGTGGAACCTCAGGGTTGTTTTGATTTGCATTTCCGTGATGACTAGGGATGCTGAGCATTTTCTTAGGTGCTTCTCAGCCATTTGATATTCCTCAGTTGAGAATTCTTTGTTCAACTCTGTACCCCATTTTTAATAGGATTATTTAATTATCTGGAGTCTAACTTCTTGAGTTCTTTGTATATATTGGATATTAGGCCTCTATCTGATGTGGGGTTAGTAAAGATTCTTTCCCAATCTGTTGGATGCCATTTTGTTTCCTTGACAGTGTCCTTAGCCTTACAGAAACTTTGCAATCTTATTCAGTCCCATTTACTGATTCTTGATCTTAGAGCATAAGCCATTGATGTTCTGTTCAGGAAATTTCCCCCTGTTTCTAGGTGTTCAAAGGTTATCCCCACTTCTCTTGTAATACTTTCAGTGTACCTGATTTTATGTGGAGATCCAGTTGCTCTTGAGATTTGTAGAAGGAAGTGGAAAAGATCTCTTTGCATTCTTTTCCATGCTTCTGCCAGTTGAATCAACACCATTTGTTAAAGAGGCTGTCCTTTTTCCATTGGATGTTTTTAGCTCCTTTGTCAAAGATTAAGTGGCCATAGTTGTGAAAGTTAATTTCTAGATTTTCTATTCTGTTCCATTGATCTACCTGCCTATCTCTGTATCAATACAATATGGTTTTAACATAATTGCTTTGTAACATAGCATGAGGTCAGGGATGGTAATTCCTGCAGAAGGTTTTTTTTTTTTTTTTTTTTTTTTTGAGAATGGATTTTGCTATATTAATTAATTTATTTTATACTTCAGGTTTTATTCCCCTACTGGTCCATCCTCCCACTATTCAACATCCCATGCCTCCTCCCCACCTTTGCCTCCATGAGGATCTTCTATCCCAACCATCCCCACCATACCTCTAAACTCCCTGGGGCTTCCAGTATTTTGAGGGTTAAATGCATCTTCTCTGACTGAACCCAAACTCAGCAGTCCTCTGCTGCAATGTGTTGGGAGACTCATATCACCTGATGTATGCTGTCTGGTTGGTGAACCAGAGTCTGAAAGATCTTGAGGGTCCAGGCAAATTGAGACTTTTTGTTCTCCTACAGATTCACACTCCCCCTCAGCTTCTTCTAGCTTTTCCCTACTTCAACCACAGGGACCAGCAGCTTTTTTTTCTTGGTTGGGGAAAACATCTGCATCTTGTTCTTTATCTGCTTGTTAAGTCTTTCAGAGGGCAGTCATAATAGGTACCATTTTATGAGTGCTCCATAGCTTCAGTAATAATATCAAGCTTTGAACTTTATTCCACCTTCAGCCTGCCACCGGACCTTCTTTTCCTTAGGCTCTTCTCCATTTCTATTCCTGCAGTTTGTATATGTCCTTTTGGGTCTGAGTTCCCTCACTCAGGATGATATTTTTTAGTTTTATCCATTTGCCTGAAAAAAACAGGATGTCCTCATTAATAGCCGAGTAGTATTCCACTGTGTAAATAAATGTACTTCCCAAAGTACTCTCCAAGTACTCCCCAAACAGTGGGACACAAACATGCTGTGTTCTTTTACTGAAGAGTTTGCAGAAGTAAAGACTGGTAATATTGGAGTCAAGTGGCTCCACTGCATTTTTTTGAAGTTTGATTCTTTCCTTATAAGACACAGCAGGGCAGCAGAGCCCAAGGTAACCACTAATAGCTCTATACATTCTCAAAAACCACCTCAGCATTGACAACTTAACCTCATGAAAGAATTGTTTGCAAGGTATGTTCATTTGATGTTTCTAAGTTGTTAAATACAAAAATCACCATGATAGAATCCCCTCATAAAATAATTATTTGTAAGAAATATGATGAAAGCAAATGAATCTAGAAATGCCATCAGGATGGGAAACTTTGTTCAAATCTTTCATTGTATGTCACAAGAAAGCCAAATGTTTTAAGGATCTTATTCCTTTTTCATCTTAAAAATAACTGTTAATTTTCACAAGAGCCTTGGGCTTAGAGAAATGCATAACAAAATGAATGCATGCTTCATTCAGTAGACCCTATAAGTAGAGGGGAAAAAAACACTGTCTTACATTTCCCCCCAATAAAAGTGGGAAGAGAATCCTATTTCAAGGGCACTTTACCAAATCACA
Organism: Micromys minutus; assembly: GCF_963924665.1. Lineage (NCBI taxonomy): Eukaryota > Metazoa > Chordata > Mammalia > Rodentia > Muridae > Micromys > Micromys minutus. The sequence goes on along the minus strand of NC_137982.1, from coordinate 21,817,511 downwards.
GTGTGTTTCATGTGAGTGGTTTGATATATGAAACATCTATTGTTCCTTTCAGCAAACCCACAGCTACAGAAATGGAATCCACAGCACTGGAGCTAAAATTGAAAAGCGAATTGAGCTTTATCTAGCCTTTCCCAGTGAAGGAAGATGAGAAAACAGGGGCATTTAATACATTTTTGCTTATTTGACGTGGGTGACCAACATTGGTATAATTTAGGTCATATATTCCTATTAGTGAGAGTTAATGTCTTCCCCAGGAATTCTCTTTACTTTTCTTGACTTTATGCAGCCTTCAATATCGACTCAAACAGGCAAAGTCTATCCTTAATTAATAAACAAATGTATATGGAAAGGAGTGAATAAATGAAGTGCTTCATTGAAAAATGCATGGAAAGAGGATGTGAATCTGTGATAAGAAGGGAAGAACAGCATGGATGTCTGAGCCCAGATTTATAATCTACATGCCATATAAATCTGGCAACAACCACAACATTCCTGATGATATGCTAACTAAAAATTAATTCTAAATGGAGAAATAATGAATTCGAGTTATTTCTGGAAGCTGTGAGGCAGTGTTGGTTTGAAAATTCTTTTTATCTTATCAGATATCTTACATGCACAGAACAAACACTTGCTAGAGTACTTCAGTACATTGCTGACTACTGAATATCATGCAATGTAGTGTTTTTACAGCACACACAAATCTCAGTCCTTATATAATCGTAGTGAGTTAAGTATGAAAAACAAGCACATATTTTCCTAATATAATTTGTCAGCATGCAAGTATCAACATAGTATATTTGGATCAAATTGTGTTTATATATACACATTATATATATATATATATATATATATATATATATATATATATATATATATATGTAAAATTTAATTTATGTTAAATTTTAAAAGTACCATGTGACTTGCTGACTTGAGTTTCATGAAAGAATTTGAAAGTTTTAGATTAGATATAGGACCAAATATTTAACAATATCTGAAATAATTAAAAAGAGATTTCTACCATTTTGCACTTCGTACTTATTTGAAATGGTTTTTCAACATAGATGATTTTAAAATTGAAATATTGATAATTGTAAAATATAAGGATGGTTTGCATCTTAAATATCAAATATTCAATATCTTTAAATAAACAACCACATACATCTTATTTGTTTTCAAAATTACTCTTCTATTATATTTAGTAAATGGTAAATTTACATAAATGTCAAATAATATTTTATTACATATTTGCTTTAGGGGAGCTTAAAAATGGAGATCAAGAACAACTTGTAGGATTTGGTTGTCTATTTTTACTATGAGAATCCTTAGAGACCCAGGGATCAAACACAGGTTGTCCAAATGATGATAGATACCTGAACCCACTGTTATATTTCTATATCATCACCATAAAAATTATTAAAAAATAATTTATTCTTCTTATCTGTAAATTATTGATTTTATACTTATTTTATATATTTTATATGAAGTGCTTCCCGCAAAATCTTTCCGTGACTGAAACTGCTTTGACATAGGAAAAGTTAGATATCATAAAAATGGCGATCCTAACTATGTCTTCCACAGCTGCAAAATGAAGATTTCCCATCATTCTAATCCATCAATCCATGTACATAAGCTATTGCTAGAGAATATATTTGTCCCCTTGTAATATTCACTTATAGAAATGATCTTATCATTGTACGTTAGCAATGGGCTTTTCTCATTTTTCGACAGCTCTTTCTGCTGTTTTGATCCACATGGCAAACTGACTCGTGTGACCCATTTTCCTCCCACGTCACACAGAATTTCCCAGGCACAGTCCATGCTCATTTCCCTCTTTTTTTGTTATCCATGGAAATCACAATTCAGCTCAGAAGTCCTTATCACTTCTAATATCACATCATCTATCAGAGAGCTCTCATGTCCTTGTGAAACTCCTAATCAAAGTCATTTCCTTCCTCATTTTTATTTGTCATTTTCTATGTCATGTTGTCCTTCCATTATATTCATTACGTCAATCCTTATTAACTCTCTGACCACCACTCCTCTGCCTTACTTCACAGTTGTGTAGTTTGCTTTGAAACTGTTGTTTCATCATCCTAAGTAAAAACTTCCAACTCAAGTCTACCTTTATAGTGTTTCCAGACTTACATCTTTTGGGATCCAGTTCTTTACACCCTAATGTCAAAGAGTGTCACTCTAACAATGTTCAAATAACTGTCCAATCTGGATACGTCATCTGCTAGCATCCAGTTTCAGATGTTTATGCTTTTGGTACAATCATGCCATTCCTATAGGAAAGTCATGAAAGAGTAAATTGTGAAACCTAAGGGGGCCTTACATGCAAACTGAAGCATTTGGCATGCCTTGGTGATGAGGTCTCTTTCCATATTATAATTTGACCATTATAAATCTTAGCTTCAAGCCATTAAAAACAATTTAACAAAGTGATAAGTAAAATATATGATACATATTAGGGCCACTTATTATGTATTATGTATGGGACTTTATTCAAAGCCACTCTAGGTTTTCCAGTTAAGTTACCACAGAGTAAGAAAAATGATGTGTAAAAATGGGAGGAGGGAGATTTTCTGGACTCTAGAAGGTATTCTTTGTGTGACAACCTGGGTTAAGAGAGTTGATTCATACACTAAAGTGTTCCCTCTCTTATCTATTAAAAAAATATATGTCTCTAAAATGTGGTTAAGATTAAGTGAGATACCGTTTAATGAGATAGAACCTTTATGTCATGGTTCATCTATAAATAACTGAATAAATGGCTCTCATGGTGTTCCCAGACATTAACATAGAACCTAGGTGAGATGTGTAAAGGCTTAACAATTGCACACTTATTTTCACTCTGTTGCCCTGTTATTATGGATTTTTTTCTTAATCATTTCTTACCCTGAAGTTTCAGAAATAGGAATGTTTAACTGCTAAAATGCAAATTTAAAATGGGCATAATTCGTTTTTTCCCTTTTTGGTTCTGGTTTTGGAAGAAGGCTAATATTGTTACTTCTACCTAGTATTTAAAAAAGCTTAATATGAGTCAGTGCCTCAAATACCTTTCCTTGGTTTTGTAATAATCAAGCACAGATAAACATGTCATATCTGTATGCGTGCATATGTGAATAAAATGCCTCAAATTAATCAATATACATCATCATAGTTACTTTTCTACTGCTGTAAATAAAATGCCAGGAGGAAAAATGCTTACTGGTTTAGTAGTGATGACTTGTGCAGCCTACAGTTTTATACAGTTCTGGACCTTCTGTCAAGAGGTGGTACTGTCCAATGTGTGCTGGTTTCTCTAGCATATATATCTAGAAACGCCTGAAAAATTGGTTTACAGGCCCTCTGAATGGAGGCATTGATGAATATTGACAATAGAAGTTTCTCATTCCAGATAACTTTATCTTAACTCAATTTTTTAAAAAAGAAAGAAAACAAAAGACTAAATAGACTAAACATAAGTACATTTCAAAGAACCTATAGTCATATAAAATAATCAATTATGCCATTCAACCTCCAATACACAGTGGATGGGCAGAGTGGGGAGAATCATTAAATTATGTAATGCATTTTATTGATTCTTGGTAGATTCAAGATCATACACCCCAATTCAATGCATCTCTCTGGTCCTCCTTAACTACCCTCTGCCTTTTGAACCTTTCCCCCAAGAGAAAACAAACACAGGAACATCTTGCAATAGAGGCTGCCACAGAGTATACCCTTTATCCAAGTGCTTTTCCTGGTAAATGTTCATTGCAATGAGCCATTCATGTGTTCAGGACTCTGGTGTGTGTGATGTTTTGTTATGTTATGTTCAATACTGGATCCTTACTCTAATTCTTCTTGAATATCTTGTTGTTGCCCTGTGTCATGGAGATTATTCAGCTTTGGTTCTGAAAAGCAACCCTTTAACCCACTTTAACAATTCATAAATGGAGTATATGAGTGGGGAAATTCAAAGGCCTGACTTGGGGTCTAAGTAGTAGCTGCATTTGTTAGCCTGACCACTCTCTCATGATCACGCCATCTGGCCAGCTCTCCAGCTCTGTCCAAGAGAGTGACAATGAAATCTCTTCTGCTCTCATTTCCTTGGGGTCACCTCTCCCATTCTTCCCAGGCTCTGCATAGCCCAAGGGCATCAACATGATCTCAGGCAACAGCTCACACAAGGAACATCTGAAAGCCTTTGGTAACATGGGACAAGGACTATAACACAAACTCACTGCTGCTGGAGGGTATCAGACCCTGGATGGCCACAGGTTCGAGGTTAGGTCAGGACCTCACCATAACTTTAAGTAGCATCTCAGGGTACACATGTCAGGCCGTTCCTCACTACCCTCAAGCTGCCAATTCTGTCTGTCTATTTGCACACACACCATTATGCTTCTTCACAACTACATGATCATCTTAGTGGTATCCAGAACTCTGGGAGTCTTTCAAATGATGGAGGAAGGCGTCTTGGCTGGGTGTGGTTTGTCTCACTCATGCTCACCAATATTTTTAAAGAGAGAGAGAAGCTTCATTGCTATTCAAAGTTTGTTTCACCAATATTTTAAAAGGTTCATTACAAGCATTTAGATTTGATTTGCAAAACTGAGAGTGTTGACTCCATCTAGACAGTTCTGTGACATTTGGCACAGAGATTGGTTTTAATAAATGCTGTGAGAATAGAAGCTTAAGTGTCGCAGAGCTGTCTTTGTGTCTTTGTTGGATGACTCCATTGCTGCAATCAAACTGAAATGGGTCTGGTTTTTTACCAGTCACAATTTGGTAATGCATCAATACATTTTTAATTAAAAATATGTCATGAGCACAACAGTAAAGACATCATATATTTTCTTAGACATTCCATTTCCTCAGACCGTAGTCAGAATCTCGTCTCTGTTGCCTGGTGGCAGAATATTTTTATTAAGACACTTGAGTAAAATCTAGAAATCTGGTGTTACACAACTGCATTTTGGTTTACATGTACTCTGCCACAGGCAATTTATGTGACAAAATCAAGATCAAACATCTGTCCTTGACAATACAGCAGTAGGTAACAAAACTCTAAGTGGCACATTTATTATAACTCAATGCTCTTGCTGAAGAAGTGAAAAATAATCATGGTGGGATCAATTAGAACATGACAATTTCCACAGGAGAGAGGTCAGAGTGGTGCAGAGGATGAGAGGTTTATAATGTTTGTGACAAGTTCCATGAGCAGCAGGAAGTCACGTAGAAAACCCATGGAAAGGTTGGCCTTTGTCGTCTAACATTTTCCCTTTCTTTCTAAGTGCCTTGTAGTTTTCATTCCCTGGGTTACAGTTTGATCTAGGCACTTTCTGTTTTCCTGTGGTCATCATGAATAAGATTTTTTTCATGATTTGTTTTCAGTATGTCTGTCATTGTTAGGTAGTAAGACTGATGGTTTGTAAGTATGGTGTGTGCATGTGTTTGTGTGTGTGTGTGTGTGTGTGTGTGTGTGTGTGTGTGTGTGTATGTGCATGTATAGTCATATCTTCATATAGTTGCAGAAATAAAAGAAAGAAAGTCTAAAGACAACTTCCTACAAAATTCATTTTTGTGGACAGGGAGAAGGCTCAATGCTTAAGAGGACTGCCTGTTTCTCCATAGGATCCCACAGGTGGTAACAAAAAATGGGTAAGTGGCTGCAGAAATGGATTTGATGAATCTTTTAAATTCCATTTGCCCATATTTAACAAAATATTGAAGTAGATACTCTTACATACATACCAATATTCTTCCTTCTATTCATGAGGCAAAACATGAAAGCAGTTCAAATGTTCCTCTGTGATTACAAGGCAAATGGGTTTATACACACCATATACAGGATGAATAGTACTCAGTCATTAAAAGACCACAAGATAGATGAGTAACATTTTGGTAAATGAAAGAATGCAGTTATAAAATACCACATATTCTAGTAGTTCTTAATTTTAAGTGAGCACATGAGCAAGTCAATTACCTGTTGATTAAGAACTTAGGGCTGGGATGAAAGTGAAATTATATTCGCACTAAAATTTTTACTTTTGAAAAATTAAAATATTTGGATCTAGGTGTTATAAGTCTCCACAAATGTGAATGAATCAAAAGCTTTTGAAAATAATTTCTCTTTCTGTTAGTTTTACAGCAAGAAATAGCATGTTAATTGATGTTCAGATATGTATGTGGCTCCGGTTCACTCAGTGATTAACATGACAAAAGTCTTCCCAAATGCTGCAGTGTTTCCAATAATTACTGCAAACTTTGTCATCATTTGCCTTGAAGCAATATTGGCTGACAGATGTGGCACAGAAAAGACGAAACAGTCTCTTTTATGGACTGAAATAGCAGAAACAATTCTCAACTCCAAAGTAAAATGCTAAAGCAACATTTTAATTTAACTTTTAATGTATATTGAAAGGAACTAAGTTTATCATAACCAATATAATTATCTGATAAATATTAGTGGTGACATTTATATCCTCAGAGTGAAGCTTCACTTTTGACTAGTACTAAGGAACACTACATTGCGGAAGCTATCACACTAGTGTGCTTTTTTTTTTTTTCTGTTATGTGAGACAATCAATCTCATAAACAAATTGTACTTATTTTTTCCTATCCCCCTTTTAATATTCACTATGTCAATTTGGCTTTATATAATATTTAGTTGTAAACCCTGGTATTTTTACGTAATTTTGCATTACAAGATGACCACTAACCATTATATTAATTAACATAACTATTGCTTCATTAAGTTGGAGCTAACCATTATATTAATTAACATAACTATTACTTCTTTAAGTTGGAGCTAACCATTATATTAATTAACATAACTATTACTTTCATTTATGAAAATATGGTTTAATTTAATGATGGCATCTATATAATTTATTGAAAATTAATTTATAATATTCTAATTGGGCTATTATTGACCTAACTGAAGATGAGAACCAAATTGATTAGCCTTCTTATATATTCCAATTTTGATATATTTATCAGTTTAATTACTATTGGGATTAGTGATCCATTTTTGATTTCTTAATCTATTTTAACGAATTGCAGATACAATAAAATTCAATAAAATAATCAAAAATTTAAATTTAAAAATATAGCAATAAAATACTAAATTAAAGGAGACAGTTTTTGTATTGATTGAAGATAAATCTTTAAGAATAAAATAATTTTGAAAAAACAACGGCAGTTTTGTAGATAGCAGAAATTTCTTTGGAAATTGAAGAGGATGCATTTTTCAGGCAACATTTTTAAGAAACAATGTTTTTCTACTGAAAACACAATGAACCTCATGATCCTTGGGTCTTCCATGTCCCTAATGATCCATGTATCATATATTATAGAATCCAATATTACAGTAAAGTTTTAGGTATTATCTTAAAGAAAATTTAATTTTGTTTTACAATTGTTATCATACTGTTTGCTTCTGACCCTCTGGTTAGTAACTGCGGGTGAGTGTTCAGCTTGCCAGTCTGAGTACTACTGATAAAACAGAGACTTCAGCAATCTCTACTGTAGCTGCCTGTTTGTGTTCACCTTCTAAATGGCGTTTCCTGTTTTATATCCCATGTCTGTTAGTCAATAAATCTAGAGGAGGCTTTGCCTTCTTCTTGCTCTATATCTGAAACATTAAATCACATGTTTGTAATGAAACTAGATGTTGCAATTATTCATCCTGTTTAACTATATAACTGAATTTTTTAAACTTTATTTTTAAAAACAGAAATAAATGTACAGATTTTTAAGCATTTTTGCATAAAAGTATACATACATATGTTATAAGTTTGTAATTAAGTATTTGTGAGTACCTATACATACACATATGTATATATGTAACCATAGTATAGGAAAAGAGGTTATTAATTTGTGGAGATAGGAAAGAAACTGGGAGGAGCTTTAGGGAAAAAAAGGGGGATGTGATACAATTCTATTTTAATTAAAATATTCTTTATTTTTTTCTTCATCTTCACACAGTCTGTGGGTTGTTTCTGTGGTGTTCAGGGCTTTCTGGGGTTAGTATCCCATTATCAGTGACTACATTTTATGTCTGTTCTTTTGTGACTGGGTTATCTCACGCAGGATGATATTCTCTAGATGCATCCATTTTCTTGAGAATTGCTTTAGGTCATTGTTTCTGATAGCTGAGTAGTACTCCATTGTGTAAATGTACCACAGTTTTTGTATCCATTCATCTACTGAAGGACATCTAGGTTCTTTCCAGCTTCTGGCTATTGTAAATAGAGCTGCAATGAACATTGTGGTGCATATATCTTTGTTGTGTGTTGGAGTATCTCTGGGGTAAATGAACAGAAGTGGAATAGCGGGGTCTTTTGGTAGTACTATGTTCATTTTTCTGAGGAACCGCCAGACAGATTTCCAGAGTGGTTGTATCAGTTTACAACTCCACCATCAGTGGATAAGTGTTCCACTTTCTCCACATCCTTGCCAGCATCTGCTGTCATCTTAGTTTTGGATCTTGGCCAATCTGACTGTTGTTAGGTGGAATCAAGGGTTGTTTTGATTTGCATTTCCCTGATGGCTAAGGATGTTGAGCACTTTCTTAGATGTTTCTCAGCCATTCGATATTCCTCCATTGAGAACTTTTTGTTTAGCTCTGTACCCCATAGTTTAATAGGGTTATTTGATTCTCTGGTATCTCGCTTTTTGAGTTCTTTGTATACCTTGAATATTAGGCCTCTATCTGATGTGGTGTTGGTAAAGATCTTTTCCCACTCTGTTGGCTGCCGTTTTGTTTTCATGATAGTGTCTTTAGCCTTACAGAAACTTTGCAATCTCATTAAGTCCCATTTGTCAATCTTTCACCATAGAGCTCAAGCTATTGCTGTTCTGTTCAGGAAATTTTCTCCTGTGCCTATGTGTTCTAAGGTTTCCCTACTTTCTCATCTAATAGTTTCAGTGTATCTTGTTTAATGTGGAGATCTTTGATCCACTTGCACTTGAGCTTTGTACAAGGAGATAAGAAAGGGTCTATTTTCATTCTTCTGCATGCTGAGTGCCAGTTGGACTCACCTGATTTTTGACAAAGGAGCTGTAAACATTCAATGGACAAAGGACAGACTCTTCAACATAACTGAATATTTACATGAATATATCTACATGAAATCACTAACTGTATTTTGTTAGAATTCAGTTTAGGTTTTCTTATCATAACTGCCATGCACTTATAACTCACCATAAAGAGTCTGAAACTTTTATAAACATGATGAAAAATTTCAAAATTTAAATAAGTTAATCTAGCACATGAGCTTCTACAAAATTTTCTCTTCCTCCTCACATGATAATAAATAAAATTAACTATAATTTCTTATTTGGTTTTTAACAATTATAACCAAGGTTTGAGATTTAGGCAAAACACTAACATATTTAAATGTCCATTGCATAACAGATGCAAAATTGTACAAGATAGATATTAAATAAATCTTTTTAAATTAATGAATAGGTCTAGGAAGTAAGGTGACAAAGCAAAGATATTAACTCAATGCATAATAATTACCAAATATTCTTCTTAAATTTTTAATGTTATTAATAAGAACTTATTTATTTCGAAGATTATAAAAATTGCAGATTTTCATCATACCCTTTAAGATTTATTCCACTGCTTGCTTTAAGTTTTTGGAGGTATTTTTGCTTAGTTTTCATTCCACAGATTTTAATATTCTTGTGTGTGTATGTGTTTGTGTCTCCTTGTGTCAAACATTGGCAAATTTTGTTTATATATTATTTAAGCTTATGTAGAATCTGTCTCTAGAAGTGGGGTAGATGCCACAATCAATGTTCAACATCCAAGCATAGTGTCTTTTCTCCCAGGTGCCTTGGAGTGTTCCAAGCTCAGTGGCAGGGAAATAGGACACAGCAAAGAAACAGAAAGGTATTCAAATCATTATGTCCTTGAAAACAGCTAGAAGGTACAGAATTTCTCAGAGAGGGTATTAGTGCTTTTCCTGTGGCAAATAAATAAATACATACATACATACATACATACATACATACATACATACACACATACATACATACATATAGACCCAGTGTGAAGATTAGGAAGCCAGATGCTCATCAATGTTGAGATTTAATCAGACACTTCAGTATGACTGCTTTTCCACCAGTCATTTGCTTTTAGACATTGAAAGCTTCAGATTTAATGTTGTAACCTTTGGTCTTTTAGCATCACAGTACTCCAGAAGTCTATTGAATGCTGATAGCACTCAGATTATTAACCTAGGTACTTCTTCTAGTCATCTGTTACTTGATATTTTTATTTTACTAGATATAAAATCAATATTACTTACTCTTTTGAAAACACAAATAGGCTAGTTGTAGAACAGTCTTCAGACTGTACCGACAAACATATGTACATACATTATTCCAAGTGATGTCTTCATAGTGTGTTATGTTTATAACAGTTTAAAACGTCTTATTAAATGATTTAACCAATGTATTCTAAAGCTATATGTACCACACTTAGTTACAGCAATGCGTGAATTATTCTTTTTTTTCAATGAAGGAATGTAGTAACAGAGAAGTGTTAGTGAGCCCCCAAAGACCAGATAGGAGTTGATCCGATGCAAATCTCATTAGGGCCTTTAGTTGAGCTATCTCAGGCTTATCCCACCATCAATACACAGGATGCATAGGAGCCCTGAACATTTAGTGGGGGTAAGGTTTTATAGAAAGCAATAAACAGAGGGTTGTAAATTTTTCTAGCCTGGTAAGCATCTAATTTGAGAGCTAGGCTACTATGGCCTTTAGCGTAATTGGCTGTGTTCATGTAGCTTTTTGCCATGCTCAGTGAGCGGGCTGAGCTACCAGACCCCACCCAGTGTCCCTTGAATTCACAGATTAAAGGTGCGCGCACGCACGCACGCACGCGCACACACACACACACACACACACACACACACACACACAGAGAGAGAGAGAGTTTCTTTTCAACTTGCCTTTGGACACAATTGCTAGGCACTACTACCTCTAGCCTGGAAAAACATGCCCTTATTAACATACTAATATTCTTATCTCTGTACCTCTTACCTGCCCTAAAATTTAGTGGCACAGGCTACATCTAGCCCTTGCCAAACATTTCTGACCACCTGCCTGTAGGAGCAGCCACAGGTTCCCTCTCCTCCTGACACCTCACATGGCTACTTGGTTCTCTCACCAAAGCATGGCAAACTTTTCCTCTCTTGCATCTATCTCTTTTTCCTCTAAGGACCGGAAGTCCAGCCTATTCCTTCAGCCAAGCAAATGAACCCATGGCTTTCTTTACTGACAGATCAAGAAACAATCGGGAACAGGTCCTTACCATCAGAACTCTCCCTAGAGTCCAGTGCTGGGAGTAAAATCATAAACTTAACTTCTGATTCCTTCTGCATTTGTGATTGTTAGGCAGGGGGCAGGCTTGATGGGGATTAACTTGAAAATTCTGCATCTGTTGGGGGAGATTAACATGGAAACACAGGTCTTATTGCAATCATCCTAGAAACTGGAGCGAGGCTCAGGTTTTGTTAGGGTATAACTTGGAAGCTAATGCCAGTTAAATAACCCGTTAGTTTACCTCCTTAGTTCAAGCTCTCAAAAATGGAGTCTGAACATAAAAGATTTGGTCTTTTAGCACTATCATATAATGTACATCCAAGAAATAATTTTTATTTCATATTGTCATATTTACATGCTTCTGAAGTTATGTGAAGTATTTAGGAATTATTTTAGATGAAGTGTTTCTGTTTAGTGTAGCTCTTTTCATAATTTAAACATTTGTTTAAATTATTTTCAAATTTACTGCTTTCTTAAAAACTAAACTTGAGGCCTCAATTTCATTATAGTTTTTCTTTATTTTATAATAATTATACAATACAGTGAGTGAGTGCACTATCAGATAAATGTGATTAAATAGAAACACAATTATAAATACCATTTTCAAGCTACCTCTAGCACACAATTCTATTTTGATCTCACAAATTTTGAATGGAAAATTATCAGACATTGTTTTTGAACATCCACTGAAGGATAGCAAAGGCAGAAAAGTGTAGAAACTAACTGAGACAGCCATGGGCATTGAAAAGAGCCCCACTTAGCTGAAGCACATCAATAAGATGGCATATACTTTTGATAACTTCTGTAAAGCATAAAATTATTAAAGAGATGAGAAGAAGGCTGGGTTATTTATTCTACCCGAGATACAGAGAAAATCCTTGAATTACATTTGCAGGGAGTAGAGACAAAGGTTTCTTCCACAGGGAGAATGTCAAAAAACTTATTTGACCTCACCTCCATTGCTAATAGAAGGTACAACTTGGCTCTCTGAAAAATGGACAGGGCTGCAGTTAACCATAAATCCACAGATTTTGTAAAAATGACAGTATCAACTATTCAGAAGTGTAGAGCAAAGATGATATATTAACTTTAAATTAGATTACTTTCAGGAAAATAAGTTTAATGCGCTACAAAAAGAAATTAAAATTTGTAACATCTTTCTATAATATCCAACTTATATTATCTCATAAACTTCAGAATGATAATTTTAAAATATTCAAAATGTATTAACTATTTATGTCCCAGAGAGCACCATCTCAGAGGCAAAAAGAAAAAGGATGTGAAAGAATGCTGGGAGGGGCAACAGAGAGAGGGTGTAACATTTAGGATATAAAGCAAAAATAGTTAATTAAAATTTTTAATAAAAAAGCATAAGTTCTGAAAAAACGTTTTAACTTCTCACAGGACATTAATACAACAATAGGAGTTAATAGTAATTAAATACTGATGATACCTACATCAATGTAGTGACTAAGGGCTGATGTGGTAAGAAAATTTTCTAGAGTGTTTGAGTGAGACTGGGTAACAGAAAGATTGAAAACTCTCTCAGCAACAAATTAAGGAAAACATAAACAACAAGGGTTGAATTTAAGGCAGAGGTATCTAATTTCAAAATCTGACATTCTTATTGACCTGAAAAATAAATGAACATGTAACTGATACTGGGGGAAAAACAAAATATTTTACACTTTTTTCATAATAAAACACTTGATGCAAAATACGTAGATATGAAAATTACATCAACCTAGTAGAATCAAGATTTTTATTTTAGCAACACTTTTAGTTTACTTTATATAATGTAATTTAGCAACACTTAATGGAAACAACATCTATATTAAGCAAAGTCAATAGTGAAGAAATAAAAGATTCTAATTAAGGTGAGTCCACAAGGCAAGTTTTACCACGTCTATTAAACATGTTTTTATAAGTACAGCCAAGGGATATTAATATATATACATACCTTTCTTTTTTTTTTTTTTTGAAGAAACAGAAACCATTTATTTGTTTTCATTTTTTACACAATGAATTAATGATTCTTGGTTTGCAACAAAAATAATCAAACACGAAAAACAATTTTAATATTAAAAATTGTATGGGGAAAGATAAGTTTAATATTGTGTGTACAATGCTCTGGTTACAGCACAGTAGAAACTGGGATGCATACCCAGTGTCATCACTGCTTTTATGATGGTGTTTTTATTTTTTTATTTTTTGTAAACGACTTTATTTTGCAAAACAAAGATAAATGTACAGATTTTAAACAATTTTTGCTTAAAATTATACATTTTTGTCAGTACTGTTTTTTCAGACATTAAAATAAATTTTACATAAAACCATGTGAATATATTTTTTAGTCAGTACTTGATTTTTTTCAAGGGCTTGACAGTATGCATTGAAAACCTACTAGTTGCAATAAGCATAAAGTACATGCAAAACAAAACGCAACATGGAAATAGTCAAAGTCTTCTTGTTTTGTGAATATATGTATATTTTTTGTTTTCTTTATTTCTTGGAATTCATACAGTCTGTGAGTTGTTTCTGGGGGAGTGCAAGCTTCTGGGGTTAGTATCCCACTATTAGTGACTGCATATTATGTCTGTTCTTTTGTGACTGGGTTATCTCACTCAGGATGATATTCTCTAGATGCAGCCATTTTCTTAAGAATTTGGTTAAGTCATTGTTTCTGGTGGCTGAGTAGTATTCCATTGTGTATATGTACCACAATTTTTGTATCCATTCATCTTCTGAAGGACATCTGGGTTCCTTCCAGCTTCTGGCTATTATAAATAGAGCTGCTATGAACATTGTGGTGCATATATCTTTGTTGTGTATTAAAGTGTCTCTGGGGTATATGCCCAGAAGTGGAATAGCTGGGTCTTCAGGTAGTACTATATCCAATTTTCTGAGGTATCGCCAGACAGATTTCCAGAGTGGTTGTATTAGCTTGCAACCCCACCAACAGTGGAGAAGTGTTCCTCTTTCTCGGCAGCCTCGCCAGCATCTGCTGTCATCTGAGTTTTAGATCTTGGCCAATCTGACTGGTGTGAGGTGGAATCTCAGGGTTGTTTTGATTTGCATTTCCCTGATGGCTAAGGATGTGGAGCACTTCCTCAGATGTTTCTCGGCCATTCGCTGTTCCTCAACTGAAAACGTTTTGTTTAGCTCTGTACCCCATTTTTTAATAGGGTTATTTGATTCTCTGGTGTCTAGCTTTTTGAGTTCCTTGTACACCTTGGATATTAGGCCTCTATCTGATGTGGTGTTGGTAAAGATCTTTTCCCATTCTGTTGGTTGCCGTTTTGTTTTCTTGACGATGTCCTTAGCCTTACAGGAACTTTGCAATCTCATTAAGTCCCATTTGTTAATCTTTGACCTTAGAGCTTGAGCCATTGGTGTTTTGTTCAGGAAATTTTTTCCTGTGACTATGTGTTCTAAGGTATTTCCTACTTTCTCATCTAATAGTTTCAGTGTATCTGGTTTAATGTGGAGATCTTTAATCCACTTACACTTGAGCTTTGTACAAAAAGATAAGAACGGGTCTATTTTCATTCTTTTGCAAGTTTAGTGCCAGTTGGACCAGCACCATTTGTTGAATAGGCTGTCCTTTTTCCATTGAATATTTATACACCTTTCAAATAGAAAAATATAAAGTAAATTTGTGCTATGTTAAGACTTACATTTCCCTTTAGGAACACAGTATAAAAATGTTGCTTCAGATTTGTTTCTTGAGCAAACAAAAATATATCCTAAAGTTCATATGCAATCTCAATGTAACCTGGGGAGCCAAGAAACTCCTGAAATCAAAGGAAATGTACATAACACAAGCATTCAGACTTCTTTTTTTAAAAAAAAGATTTACTTTTTTATTATATATGCTACTCTAGCTGTACATCAGATTTCATTGCATACAGCTGTGATCCGCCATGTGGTTGCTTGGATTTGAAATCAGGACCTCTGGAAGAGCTGTTAGTGCTATTAACCACTGAGCCATCTTTCCAGCCCTGCGTTCAGACTTTTAAGCAGAAGTCCAAATTTATAGTAGTGAACACAATGTAGTAATGGCATATAGAGCATTTCCTAATGTAATGAAAAGAAATAGAATCCAATTATAAATAATTATATAAATATATTAAAATTGTGTTCAAGAAAGGTGAGCTATCAACTGAATGGGAGGTTACTTTCAAGAAAACTAATTAGCTCATAAAATACTCAAGATTACTAATCATTGCTACTATTAATAACTGGGAAGAAAAAAATTATTGTTCGGAATTTGGATAAATTGGAATTGTTGCATAGTTGTATGGAAATACAAAATAGTGTAGAAATTATTTAGACCAATTTAAAATGTGCTTATCCTGTGTTCCGGCAATACCACTTTGAGTCTCAAATAAGTGAATGCACTCATTTGAACATATATTCATTTAAGCAAATATTATTATGAGAATAACATAGAAAAGCAAAAGCTGCAATCAACTCATGTGAACCTTTGTGGCTGATATGCAGGTGAGGACAGGCACATGATACAGAATGGCCTGTGAATGGACAGTGAAAAAGTAAGGCGAGGACAGAGTTTTGGAAAGACCAGAGAGATGGGGGAGGATGGAGAAGAAGCCAAGATGGAGGAAAAAATGATGAACCACCCTCTTTGTGTCTTTAAATAGCCACAGGTAGCTATGAATATCTGATAAGGAATGGATTATTACAAGACAATTTGTCTTATCTAGGTGGGCAGATTATACCAACATCAATTGGCTCTGAGTTTATTGTGTGTATCTTTTGTGGAATTAGAATTTACTGATATAAATCTGATTGATGAATTATAAGCTTCTAGAGTTCTGATTTTACTGGGTTGCTAGGAATGCATCAGAGTCTGCAGCAGGGAACCATGGGAGGGGGGCTGCTGCTGAAACCAGAGTGTAGCTGACAGACTGGGATAGAAATTGGAAATTTAAGAGATTGGGGAGACATTTTGCTGGTTGAAATGAAAATACCCTGCAGATTATTTACTGCTACAGACCTTGATGTATGAATTAAGAAACTAAATGTCAAATATACACACAGTAGAATATTACTTAGCCTTAAACTGAAAGAAATCTGGAAACATTCTAAAACTTGGAAGAAACTTCAGGATATTGAGCTAAGGAAATTAAGCAGTAAGAAATGAACCGATAGTATGTTTCTAACTAGGTAAAGTCTGTAAAATAATCAAACTCATAAAAACAGAAAATAAAATGATTGATTGCAGAAAATAAAGAATTAGTTACTTTTTAGGGGATACAGAGGTTTACTTTCTAAAATTATAGAGTTATAAATAAGTTAAAAGTGAGGATCCCACAACAAGGGAACACAAATATCATTATACAGTGCATTTTAAATGGTTAGTATGTTAAACTGTATTTTACAAAGATTTTAAATTACAAAAATTAAAAATATTTCATAAAAAATTCTGAATCTGGTATCATTTTAAAACATATAATTAATTAATTATATTTACCCAGATTACAAAAAGAAATGTAAAGACAATATTACCACATGACACAATTTTCAAAATGGGTAATTTAAATAAACACATCACCTAAAATATATTCACATTGAAATTAGGAAAATATCTGCTAAAATATCAGTAATTTGAAAAATTAATTAAGATAACAATGCAATAGAAATAGTTATCTGTAAAAGTATCATTTAGGAAAGTAAAATAAAAATATCTGTGTCAAAAATATCAAGTGCTATACACTGAAAGCAATCTAGGAGTTTTACATATTCTTGATGGAAATTTAAATAGCACATTGTTTGTAAACCTTTTTATGGATTTATCCATGGCTAAACTGCTACCATATAACTTCAGGATCAGTTTATATGATGGAGGCAGAACAGTCTTTCACTGCCTCTACAGACAATCTATAAGGTTTACACAGTAGTTTTGTTCACAGTTTTCCACATTAAACACAACCCAAATATCCTCAAGAAATTATTAGCTGGACAAGTGGACTGGCATCCATACAAGTAAGGTCTGCAGTAATAAATGGGAACATGACCAAAAAATGTAACATCATGGCTACACATTAAAAACATTAAGTTGTTCTGCCTTCCCTATATGGTTCATTCTAGAAAAGCAGACAATAGGGAATGGATTCAGATTAGAGGTGGTCAGTGATTCTAACCAGGAATGAGGTGGGGATGAGGCCGGATGGGATGAGAGAGTGGCCTGCAAAGGGTATTGAAAAAACCTTGAAGAAATTAAGGGATCTCTTATCTAATTTTGGTATTTTTCTAATAATTATAAACGTTGTTGAAATTCTTGTAACTTAATCTGGGAAATGCCTCATTGCTAACTGAGAATTGTGATTTACTCTACCTTAGTTTTAAAAGGAGCCTGCAGGATCAGGAGGTACAGCTGGAGGTCAGAAGGAACTGCATGCTCCGCTATAGCCATTTTCTCATGAAAAGCCTTTGCTAATGTCATTGTGTAGACTACATAAGACTGAATCATTAGATTTTTCAATTGTTGTATATAAAGTATTTTCTTTTAATTTCTTGTGCTCTATAAAAATCTTTATCCTTTCTTTTATGAGGTTTATATGCATATATATTTTCAATCTACCGTTAGTTTATTGTTTTGCATAATGTGAAACATCTTCATTATGGCGTAATCTTGTTTTTATAATTAGATATGTTTTATTATATTACAATATTTCTGGTTAATTAATAAAATCAATTGGAAGTTTTTAATAACAGAAATAAAAATAGTAAAATACTTTCAGCCATGCACTTAAGATTTTATATTAAATTTCACTTTTAAGGTACAGGTAAAAATACTTGAAACTAACAGAATTCTGTGTTGCTGCTTTGTCATGTCCTACTTGCCTTTTAAGATGATGTCATCTATCATTTAAATGAAAATATCCATACACTGTTAATATTGGTAACGGATGCACATTGTCCACACAATCTCTTTAATGTCTACCAGACACAGGTAAGTTCACCAAGAAGTAGGAGGGGAGATCTGGAAAAATGTCATGAACCATATGAATGAATAAAGAAGTATGATACAAACTTGAAGTGATGAAGATTCTCCTCATTAAAATTCATCGGTCTTAATTTGGCTAATTATTCACATTGTTGGTCAATTTTATTTTGTAGACTTTCTGATACAGTTACTACCTGTTAAATGAAGAGTAGGGGTTTAATATTTGTATTCTTATACAAATATATGAAGTCAACTAAATGATGTAAAATTTGGTAGCATATAAACATGGAAACAATTAGTTACACTGAAGATAAACATTAAAACAATGCAGGTGAAATATACAATGAAGTTATGTCTAAATTTGAAATCCCAGTATTCTGTCAGCAGAAAAACAATATTGTCTGAGAGTGGGAAATGACTCCATGTGTTGTTAATCAATCATTCAGTTAGCTTCCTGCCTGTAGTTATGTAAGATCTATTACCATTGTGACTATTTTACCTGTGAAATTAGGGAGAAAAGGTAATTAAACACACATTAACCAGGCCTAGGGGTTTGGGTACAGAAATCTATTTATCAATATTGAGTAGGTATTGTAATAAACATCAAGAAGAAAATGAGTTTTAGCTTTGCCATTAAATATGAATATGAAGAGAATGTTCAGATTGTCTCATCTCAGCATGAACAGAGGGTGCAGGAGGGAAAATCCTGAAGAGTAGAAAACACACATCCGACTATGTTCTTTTTAAATGAAGAAATTGTAGGACTCCGTATGTACACTTTAATTTCACTCTACCTCACACTTTTAAGTATATAACAAACAGATGAGTTCATTGTAATGTTTTTTTGAAAGGTGAATTAATCTTTGTTGTGATTTAAATGAGATGTAGCCCCTCCACTATTTTGAAAATTTGAATAACTGATCCCCAGTTTGCTGTTGCTTTGGGAAATTTAATGAATACATACTTCCTAGAGAATGTATGTCACACAGGGAAGGAGTTGTTTAAAGCCTATGATGGAGTCCCAGTTTGCTCTTGCGCCTTTCTGTTTGTAAATATAGATTTGAGCTCTAAGTTCTCAGTTTCAAACTCCAGCTGCCATATCTGATACTTGTTGTCCCTGTCATTCCATGTGTTGATTCAAGAAAGAGGAGAACACTGGTTTTACCCTATATCTGAAACAGTGCTCTGAATGTAGAGATGAAAGAAGCACAATCTGAATCAGCTAATTCCATAACTAGTTGTAAATTTGAATTTAATCTAATATTAAGAAGTACATAGTGTTGTTGGAGTATCTCAAAAGGAGAATAAATTACATCAGTGACACTGGAGAGTCTTATGGTTTCTCTTCCTGGAACAAAATAAGGAGATCAAACGCAACGTGGAGAAAAAAAAAAGTGTTTCTTTCAGTTTACATACCACAATCACAGTTCATCCTAAAGATGAAGTCAGGGCAGGACTTCAAGGCAAAAACCTGCTGGGAAGACGGTGATTCAGAAGGCAAAAGGGGTCTCTGCTCATGTGCTTGCTTACCATAAGTTACTCGGCCTTCTATCTTATACTTCTCATCTCAGAGATGGACTGCCAAAAGTGAGGTGGGAACTCCTATACCAATTATTAATTAAGAAAATTCAATGCAATGAGCCCTCATGTATATGGTCACCTGATTTTTGACAAAGGAGCAGTAAACATTCAATGGAAAAAGGACAGCCTGTTTAACAAACGGTGCTGGTCTAACTGGCACTCAGCATGCAAAAGAATGAAAATAGACCCTTTCTTATCAACTTGTACAAAGCTCAAGTGTAAGTGGATCAAAGATCTCCACATTAAACCAGATACACTGAAACTATTAGATGAGAAAGTAGGAAAAACCTTAGAACACATAGGCACAGGAGAAAATTTCCTGAAAAAAACACCAATGGCTCAAGCTCTAAAGTCAAAGATTAACAAATGGGACTTAATGAGATTGCAAAGTTTCTGTAAGGCTAAGGACATCGTCAAGAAAACAAAACGGCAACCAACAGAATAAGAAAAGATCTTTACCAACACCACATAATATAGAGGCCTAATATCCAAGGTATACAAGGAACTCAAAAAGCTAGACACCAGAGAATCAAATAACCCTATTAAAAAATGGGGTACAGAGCTAAACAAAACGTTTTCAGTTGAGGAACACCGAATGGCCCAGAAATATCTGAGGAAGTACTAGACATCCTTAGCCATCAGGGAAATGCAAATCAAAACAACCCTGAGATTCCACCTCACACCAGTCAGATTGGCCAAAATCCAAAACTCAGATGACAGCAGATGCTGGAGAGGCTGCGGAGAAAGAGGAACACTTGTCCACTGTTGGTGGGTTTGCAAGCTAATACAACCACTCTGGAAATCTGTCTGGCGATACCACAGAAAATTGGATATAGTACTACCTGAAGACCCAGCTATTCCACTTCTGGGCATATACCCCAAAGACACTTTAATACACAACAAAGATATATGCACCACAATATTCATAGCGGCTCTATTTATAATAGCCAGAGGCTGGAAGGAACCCAGATGTTCTTCAGAAGATGAATGGATACAAAAAATTGTGGTACACATACACAATGGAATACTACTCAGCCACCAGAAACAATGACTTAACCAAATTCTTAAGAAAATAGCTGCATCTAGAGAATATCATCCTGAGTGAGATAACCCAGTCACAAAAGAACAGACATAATATGCAGTCACTGATAGTGGGATGCTAACCCCAGAGGCTTGCACTCTCCCAGAAACAACTCACAGACTGTATGAAGTCCAAGAAATAAAGAAAACAAAACAAAACAAAAAAAAATATTTACAAAACAAGAAAACTTTAACTATTTCCATGTTACATTTTGTTTTACATGTACTTTATGCTCATTGTAACTATTAAGTTTTCAATGCATACTATCAACCTTGAAAAAAATCAAGTACTGACTAAAAATATTTTCATATAGTTTCATGTAAAAATTATGTTAAAATCTGAAAAAAGTACTGACAAAAATGTATAATTTTAAGCAAAAAATGTTTAAAATCTGTACATTTATCTTTGTCTTGTAAAATAAAGTTGTTTAAAAAAAAGGAAAGAAAATTCAATGCAAACTTGATGACAGGCCAATTTAATAGGGATGTTTTCTCAGTTGAGGTTCATACTTACAGAATGACTCTAACTTGTGTCAAGTTAATATATGAACCAGCCAGCACAGAAGGTTTCTTTGGAAAGTGACAATTGGCTATGAATCTGAAGAACATGAGAAGTTAACTCAAATGAAAAAGGTCATCACAATGGGCAATAAATCACACAAGAACTTTGGACCAAATATTTGGCAAGCAGTAAGATCTTTAAGATGTTAATATGGGTGAACAAAAAAAAAAAAAATGGAACAAAAGGTTAGGTGTCATACAGGCTTTGTAATTTTTCCTTTTAGTTTACTGGGTATCCTCTGGTCTAACTCTAGACTGTCTCCAGTTCAGACACACCATCTGTGTCAGCTAAGTAAACACCATCTTGTGGCTTTCTCTGTAAGCATCTTCCCACACCAACTTTGGAGACACATTGCACTCAGTCCTTGGTGTGGCTTTCTTCACCAACAAAACACAATCTGCTTCTATGAAATATGTTGATTATATGTCCTTCTTGTCAGCCATAAGCCAAGGTGCTTAGTTTTAAGATAGATTAATATTTTTCATTAAATACTGTAAAGCATAAATATGTAACATGTTTAGTGCAAACTCTGACAAGCTATTAACTTTCCATATTCATTCCTGTGCTTAGTTGTAAGACTGACAATACCATTGCTGTTTATTGAGAAGTGACTATCAACTATTTCATAAACTCCTATGACACAGTTCTTACCTATTTTCTCATTTGAAAAGTAGAAATAATAACAATTCTAGTATCCTATCAATGCTAAAAACTTAACTGTATAGCTTCTAAGTGTTTTCATTGTTCACAAACAACAATTGATTTTTTTTTTCATTTTACTTTTATTGGATACATTTTACTTATATTTTAAATGTTATCTTCTCTCTCTATTTCCCACTTATAGAATCCCTATCTCATCCCCCTGTCCCTGCTTCTATGGTGGTGCCCCCACCCTCTGAACCTCTCCTGCCTCCCTGCCCTGACATTCCCCTACACTGGGATATTGAGCCTTGGTAGGACCAAGGGATTTTCTTCACACTGATGCCCAACAAGGCAATCCTCTGCTACATATGCAGCTGGAGCCATGGGCCCATCCATTTCTATTTTTGGATAGTTGTTTAGTCTCTGGGAGCACTGGTTGTTTGGTGTTGTTGTTCTTATGAAGTTCTAAACCCCTTCAGGGCCTTCAATATTTTTTCTAACTCCTCCATTGGGAACCCTGTTTTTAGGTTAATGGTTGGCTATAAGTATCCACCTCTGTATTTGTCATGATCTGTCTGTGCTATTTAGGGTGCAGCTAATTAAGACATCTGTTAGCATGTTTTTCTAGGCACCAGCAATAATGTCTGGGTTTGGTGACTGTGTATGAGCTGGATGTCCAGGTTGGGCAGTCTTTGGATGGCCTTTGTTTCAGTCTCTGCTTCAAAGTTTGTCTCCATATTTCCTCCTGTGGATATTTTTGTGTCCTCCTCTGAGGAGGAGTGAACCATCTACATTTTGGTCTTCTTCTTAGGCTTCATGTGGTCTATGAACTTTATCTTGTGTAATCTGAGCTTTTGGACTAATATTCACTTATCAGTGAGTGTATAACATGTGTGGGTTTGTGTGTGTGTGTGTGTGTGTGTTTGTGCCTGAGAGAGAGAGAGAGAGAGAGAGAGAGAGAGAGAGAGAGAGAGAGAGAGAGAGAGAGAGAGAGAGAGATTGGGTTACCTAACTGAGGATGATATTTTCTAGTTCCCTAAATTTGCTTAATAATTTCATGAAGTCATTGTTTTTAATAGCTGAGAAGTACTTCATTATATAATTATACCACATTTTCTGTGTCCATTCCTTTGTTGAAGAACATCTGAGAATTTTTAGTCTTCTTGCTATTATAAATAAGGCTGCTATGAACATGGTGGAGCATGTGTTCTTGTTATGTGTTGGAGCATCTTTTGGGTATACGCACAGGAATGGTATAGCTGGGTTCTCAGGTAGTACTTTGTCCAATGATCTGATATCAGGTACAGAAGATACCATAGAAAACATTGGAACAACTGTCAAAGAAAATCGAAACACAAAAATCTCCTAACCCAAAACATTAAGAAAATCCAGAACACAATGAGAAGATCAAACCTGAGGATGATAGGTATAGAAGAGAGCAAAGATTTCCAACTGAAACTACCAGTAAGTATCTTCAACAGAATTATAGAAGAAAATCTCCCTAAACTAAAAAAAAAAAAAAAAAAAAAAAAGATATGCCCATAAACATACAAGAAGCCTACAGATCTTCAAATGGATTAGACCAGAAAAGAAATTCCTCATGAAACATAATAGTCAAAACACCACATGCACAAAACAAAGGAATATTAAAAGCAATAATGGGAAAAGGTCAGTAAGATGCAAAGGCAGACTTATCAGAATTATACCAGATTTCTTACCTGAGAATATGAAAGCTACAAGATCCTGGGCAGATGTCACACAGATCCTAAGGGAACACAAATGCCAGCTCACCTGACAGCAAAACACTCAATTAACATAGATGTGGAAACCAAGTTATTCCATGACAAAACCAAACTTACACAATATCTTCCCATAAACCTAGCGCTACATAGGATAATAGATGGAAAACCCCAACATAAGGAGGAAAACTATACCCTAGAAAAAGCAAGAAAGTAGTCTTCTTTCAATTAGCCACCACTGATCTTAAAAAAAGAAATTAGGTCAGGAGTTTGAAGTGGAAATTTTTGGTGTTGTCAAGTAATATTTAGCTGAAGCAGACTCTTGTATTGTTTTGCTGAAGAAGACTCATGGCAGGACAAACAATGTTTGGAGTTATTATAAATAGGACCCAAGAGTCAGTGATAGGCTGCTTGCATTGATAATGGAACAAAGCTTCATTGTCTCATGCCTTTGCTGATCTTCACTTCTTTGAGAGAGGTTTTTCCGCCATTCCAACATGTCTTTTTGCTCCTACTGACTTCTACAGATTGTTCCCACTGACTCATACAATCAGCTGAATCATGCTGTCACTGCTAATTTTATTTGAACTGAACTGTTGGTATCAGACACTATTAAATTAGATTGGTGGTATCCTGGAAATAGAGATTAGAATCACCCCCAAGGAGCTACTTCTCAACAGGTCTACACAGCCGCTGTCATATTGTCTAAATTTCTACTTTACTTTTGAATGGTGGGTTAGAAAGGAGGTTGAAGCACTTGAAACACCTTAGGAAAACTATTTGGAAAAATATAAGCTTGCAGGAGTTGGCAAATGTTTCTCAAAAATCTCTTCAGCTCCCAATAAATCCACTCTGAATATACTGGTCCCTTTGCTTGATCTATTTCTTCAGTACTTATATTCATGAATTGTAAGTAGACCCTGCATCTCCTCTCTTTACAATTCCAGCATCAGATACAAAGCAACAACTTTTTTGTTTCCTTCAAAATCTGTCACATCTGAGCCAAGGGTTGAATTATGTGCTTTCATTATGTCTCATGACTGAACAAAGTATTGTTTTCCTCTATGCCTTCCTCGAAAACCTCAAAACTGTACCTACTTCTAGAACAGAAAAACAAAAACAAAAACAAAAAAACCCAAACCAAAACAAAACTAAAAACAAAATCACCAAAAATAAACAAATAAAAAAGGAGTATTAAGGAGAAAAAATAATTCATGTTATTTGATATTTCCAAATGTGATGGTAGCAGGTTGTGTGAACTTTGCCCCACTTCAACATACACTTAGGATACTGGCATAAAACATGAGCATGGTGAAACCTTCACCATCATTTGCTAAGAAATAAATGGAACCAAGGATTGAATCAGTGCTGATACTGATTTATGCCATGTATTCCAACAATAATCTGCTCCATGTATTCTAACCTTCCTCTTAAGAGGGTCCAGGTTTGTAATGATAATTTTAGAGATTGGGTTCCTTTTAAAATACAGAAATATTGTGCGAATAAATATAATCCCAGGTATAAGAGACTACTTTAGATTGTCCACAGCAGCTGACTATGATTTGTTGCATGTTCTTTCAGATTTTGCCAGATGCAGAGACTTTCAGCAATTGTGTGACATTTGTAATTCTGGATTGTTATTCAGGAAGTATATAAATTCTATGTTCATTAGAGGTGGGCTGCTGGTTATTAGTTAGCTTCTATTAGTCTTATTGGTCCCTACTGATTCCTGTTGTTCATAATTTGTTAAGTAGCCATGTACAAAGAAGAAACAAGAAATTGTGTATCTTGATGGTAAAGAACAAACTTGCCTCAAAGAACTTGACACTAGTTAACATTGAGTTTGAGTATAACAGAGTTTGTTGCTATGTTTCTTTAACACAGTAGTTCTCCGCATTCATAATGCTGTACCTTTAGGACAATTCTTCATGTCATTGTAAATAATTTTCTTTGCTTCTTCATAGCAGGAAGTACTGTCCCCATTATCATTTCTTTTCTTCAATCTAGTGTTATGTTTTTAAAAAGGAGTGAAGAGGGGTGAAAGAATGAACCCACTAAGGGCCCAAAGTCTGGCTATGCCATGTGCCTTTACAACCCTTAGTTCTACGGGGTGTGAAATCCATCTCTGGGAGAAATGAAGATATGCTGAAGTATGTTGTCAACTGTAGTGAGCTTGTTTCTAACCTTAAGAGGGGGGGCTTCTCATCATAATTGTCAGCAAACTACAAACTAGAATCAAAGCTTTGTTTCAATGGCCTAACGTTTGAGCAAGCATAGCAGCTGACAAATAAATTCTCCATGGACAGGACAAAGAATGGCCACGTCTTCATATAGGCACGATGAAAGAGGGCTCCATAGGATGTAGTGAACCATGTATTTTAGCAATAATCAATATCATTTAGTAACAATTTGTGGTTAACAGAAAGTTTTCTTTGATAAACAGCATGTAGCCCTTTGGGATAGAGGCATTTAGGACTGCAAATTATGACTCTTGTGGCCACTGAACCACCATCACTACCTGTCCTGCATTTCTCAATAATTTTTAAGTTTATGAAAATCATGGGACCTAACAGCTCGTGTCCACATCTCTACAATTATGTCAGAAAAAAAATATCATCCAATGTTAGGGATCCATTGTGGATTCATTTAAGAAGTAGTTCATATTAACGTCTGTGAGAGAAATATATGACTCTGTAATTAACAATAGTCCTCAAGGATTTATTGCCAATTTGGGTAATTCAAATATAGAGATTATGCTTTAGAAACAAAGCAACAAACAAACAAACAACAACAACAAATCCACACTAACAAACCAACAAAAATTCTAAGGAGTCTATTATCAAAACAATAGAGGAAACAATAGATACTAGATCTTGTTTTATTTAAAAGAGGCTGTGTGTCTTCTCCTTGTTACATATCCTAGATTTTTGTCTCATTCTGCTGCAGGATTTCTCATCAACCTCATTCTATCAATAGTTACTGAAGAATGGAGAATGCAGTTTACTGTTCATGCCATACCCTGATTTCTCAGCAAGGATCTGCAGAGAATTGATAGAGTTTATTTTGGTGTTCTCCTCTGTGATCCATTTGTACCTACTGTGATGGGGCCTCAGTGTTCTTCCTCCACTCATCTGGAGTGAACATTCTGTTTCCCTGTGTTAGATGATCAGTTCAGCCTAAAGTCAGAAAAGAGACATTCTGAGGTTTGTGTAGTGTCATGTTGGCTATAATTTCAACTTTTGAAAGATCAACCATCTGCTTGAACCATGTATACTTACTGTGACTTGGTTTCTCTGGCACAATAAAATTGCTATAAATGTTCCCTCAGACACTAAAGTTGTAAAATCAAATAAAACAAAGAGTTTAACACCTTGATGCAGATTATTTTCTGGTCCTAGACAATGGTCCCATCCAGTTACGGTATTAAAATCTGGTTTGCTGCCTCTCTTTCTAAAGCCAGAGCAGAACTCTAATTATTATAGCTAGCATCTATCTACAAAAAAACAATTGGAACAAAAACCAATGAAGATTTTTAATTGTCATACTCGGATACTTGGAGATTGAACATAATGAGGGTGCTGTAAAAAGGCAACCTTCTAATAAAGCAATAATAAGAAATTTAAAAGAATCCAATTTCTAAAACCTTGATAATAGAGTCTCAAAAACTGGTATAAAATGTAGTTCTGTTCTTTATGTCATTAGTCTATACCATATATTATGGAAGTTAGAGAAATATAACATATCTCACATACTAAATATTTCACCATCTCTTCTTTAAGAACTTCACTTTCCTCCAGCTCTGAATGAGTATTTTGCACCACAACATCATACACATTACTTTCATTTAAAAAGAAAACTCAGCACATCTTCCTTCTACAGCATTAACTTCTCAGCATAATTCCGCCTTTATGGACATTATAATCCTTCCTTTGAGAATATTTATAAAGTCTTTTCTTTCTCAATTCTCAGAAAACCATCAATCCATAAAACATAAGATCACTAATTACTCTTCAAATATTCACGACAAGGCCCTGCTGCCGATGGTCACACATGCACAACTTATTGAACCTGGAGGAGGCAAAGTGATGACTTCCTAATGCCTTCACCCCTATTGACTAATGTTCATGGTACAAGAAGGTACTCTGAAAGATACCAAAGGAGAAAAGTAAACACCAACGGAGCAACAAATACGTCCATCTAAAATAGTGTTCTCCTTGCAAGATACACTAGTATAATATTGGCACAAATCTTTGGGAGTAACAAACCAAAATTTTAATGGATATAAAGACCACTACATAAAATACAGCACATTTCTAGTGAGCTCAGGTAGCCAAAAGCCTAGGTCTAGATTGGTTGTGAACCTTAGAAATCAAAAATACTACTGTTTTGCTAAAGTGATAGTTCTTGACTTAGGAGTGGTGACATCTTCTGAGGTCAGATGAGCTTTTCAGAGAGATCAGAAAACAGATTTTTATATTATAATTAATAATAGTAGCAACATTACAGCTATGAAAAGGCAATGAAAATAATTTACCACAACATGAAGACCTGACCTAAAGGTATAGCGTTACAAAGGTAGAGAACACTGTGCTAAAAAACAAAGCAACAAAACAACTCCATGATATTCTGTTATATTCATAGATAGTGTCTTCCTCAGCTATTCTTAGAGAAGCATTGTCTCACAGTAGATGTAAATAAGTAGAGACCCCCTACTTGGTAATGAGCAGAAAGTGAGAGACTGTGGAACACTCTGATAAATGGGATATCTTTGCCTATTCCCTCCCCTAAGAGAACTATGCGGAAGAGAAGACAGAAAAGTTGTAAAACTGGAAAAGATGTAGAACACAAAGGCAGCAAGTCCTTCTTAACACAATAGGACCAGATCACATAAAAACTCACAGAGAACATAGGCGCGCATGAGGATGACAGGCACAGTTGATAACAGCTCTCACCCGAAAACATTTTTAAGCTTGAATGGAGTTTTCACCTGTTACAAAAATCACTCCTAAGGCAAAGGTATGTTCCCAGTAGTAGATAGCCAATGCAAACTGAATTCAGTGAAGGCTTTGGATTTTTTTCTTCATTTATTAGGTACTCTGTATTTACATTTGAGATGTTATCAGTTTCCCTTCCCCACTTCCCTTCCTCTCTCCTCAATTTTCCTTCACAAAGGTGCACTCCCTTCTAATCACCCTCTCCACCCCATTTCCTTGGCATTCCTCTATATTGGGAAAACATGCCCTCCCTGGAACAAAAGCCTCTTCCCATATTGATGCCAGACACTGCTATCTTCAGCTACATATGCAACTGGATAAGTAGGTCTCTCAGTGTGTGCTCAAAGGTTGGTGTTTTAGTCCATGGGAGTTTGGGAAGTTTTGGTTGATTGATAATGTTGTGCTTCACCTGAGGCTGCATTTCCTCAACTGAGGCTTCTTTCTCTGTGATAACAACAACCTATGTCAAGTTGACACAAAACCAGCCATTACAGTTTGCATCTCCTTGCCTCCACAAACTGATCTCTTATTTTTAGATTTTCATATTTATTTAATCGTATGACACTTGTAGATTTTTATTGTGCTGTGATATTTGTGTGTGTGTATGTATGTGTGTGTATGTGTGTGTGTGTGTGTGTGTGTGTGTGTGTGTGTGTGTGTGTGTGCCTCTATTTGGAGAAAATGACTCATTATGTAGCTTGGTACTTTCTATGTAAATCATGCTTGTCTTGAACTGACATCATTCACCTGTCTATGCTTCCAAAGTTCTAGGATTATGAAACCTTCAACTTTTAGAAAAATGCCAAATGAAATAGACCTTTTGACTGGATCAAAAGTTTAACCTGGATAACCTGTTGCTCAGTATTAAAGCTCTATTGTTTAAGGTCATGTGAAGACTTCTAGTAATTAGTTTCTTATTTGAAGATCAAAACCTTTGCAATTGTATTTAAATGAATGATAGTTTTGATTTAAATAACATACTATATGTTGTCATAAGACTTTTCATTGAGTTTTTAAGCAATCAGGACACATGTGGGCAGGTTTTTACTTGTATAGGAATTTTAATGAAATATTTCTAGCAATAAGTTTTAAGAGTTTTGATTACAACTAGCCTCTTTCTGACCACAGAGAAAATTATAAACTGGAGAATTTAAAGTAAATTGATTAGGAAGGAAGGAGAGAGAAAGGGAAACAGCTAAGAGAGAAAGGAGCACAAAAAAGAGAAACATAGGAAGAGAGGGAGAGACAAAGAGACAGGGACAGAGAAAGACTGACACAGAGAGACAGAGACAGAGAGAGACAGAGATAGAAAGACAGACAGACAGGTAGACAGGCAGACAGGCAGACAGAAGAAGGGAAGAATGTATTGGAGAGGGGGAGGGAGAAAAGGAAAAGGAAAAGACACATTCTGAAATCTGAGGGTTAGAAAATAATCTTTTAGTCATTAACAAATCTCCTTTCCTAGCCTTATTTCCAATCACAAATTTATTAAACGAGGAAAGAAGTTGTTTTTCTTTGTTTTTTTTTTAATTTTAAAAGAACAAATTAAAAAACACTCTCAACTTGCATTTTCTTGTGAGTGGTTAGCAGATGTTTCCACAAGTTAGAGAGCTTACTTAAGTGTCAGAGGCTGGACATTTGTATATAAAGTTTCTCTTTAGTCAAAGAAAAGCAAATTAGAGAAATCTCTTACTAGTATAAATATTTCAGCATGTAATAAACTCTATAATGTAATACAAAAAGTGCTGCCCAGAACACATTAACCTGTCCCTTCCACTTTCAACAACGGTAGTGTTTCCCTTTTTGAGTTTAAAATAACAAATCACACACAGCCAAGAAGGCAGTGTTGTGTGTGTGTGTGTGGGGGGGTGATGTTGGGGTTCTAAATATAGAAATCTTCTGAAACTCTGATCCAAGCCTGTGAACCTAATTCATAAGTAGTTAAGTGGTAGACTATTAACTTTGTTTGCCACTTTTTTGAGTCATGACTCGACTTTCAATACATCATGCACAACTGGATTCTAAGTCTCCTTGCAGAAGCAGCAGTGGGTAATCTTGTGAACTACGCTCTCCAGCAGTTCCCCTTCAGGGCAGGGCACGTGAAAGTGACCCTGGCTTTTGACAAACCATGCCAGAGCAAAATGTAACAAGCCCTGTCCTTTTTGAGCAGAGTTTTCTACGCTGACAGATACTGCTCAGGAGTATTTGATGTTTGCTTGCTGGCCATGGATAATGGTGCATCTTGGGACTACTGTCATTCTTGTCAATAAAAAGGCCTGGGGGGACTGCAGAAAAGCTACCTTTTGATTCACCATTTTTCTCTCCTTCCCAGGACAATTGTAAGCCCGTGGTCAGCTAGGTCATTTTTATTTTATCCTGATGTGCCTTGATAATAGCATCATGTCTACAATATTTTTGACAAGGCATCAGTGTCTCTTTCTCTGGGTCGTGTGTTGTACAGTCCCACTCAATGTCAAACACTCTTTGAAAGCTATTGACTACGTTGGTGGGCAATGCATTTGGCATTTCTTTCTTCTTTGATAAAATTAAGCCCCTGGGAGTTGATCTCTGAATTTAGGGTAATTTTTTTGGAAGGGACAGGAGGGATGCAAGATATTCTGTCACATACTTTCTTACACGAGGAATGCTTGAAAAACTATATTCTGCTTAATAAACTCAAACAACATTTTGAATTGGATAAGTTGAAGATTCTAAGGGTAGAATTTGGTGAGTTAATAATGAAAACCAAGTTAACATTTCGTTCTATTAAAGGAGAAGCTCTTTTCCTGTTTATTTATTTCTGATAAAATTAACAATAACATGATATATAGGTTTTTAAATTATTATTTATAAGTGTTTATATATAAAGTATAACCAGAAACTGGCTCTCTCGTTAAACATCTTCTGTAAGAATGCTAAAGAATTGTGTACATATACAAATATGCACAAAATTAAGAATCCCTTCATATATGCAGCTATGCAAAACTGCTAATAAAATTCATGCCATAGCAAATGGCTTACAATAAACACTAGAGAGATGGCTAAGCTGACAAATGTCTGCCACGCAATCATAAGCACCAGTAAGTCCAGCAATTTGGTGAGCTCTGTCATAGTGACAGAGCCAGTATAAAACGAAGCTGGGAACAGTTGGGGAAAACACCTGATGTTGATCTTTGACATCCGTTTGCATGAATATATACCTGTGTATTCACTGCAAGAACACACACACATGCACATAGATAAAATTACCTTTATTCAATCACACACACACACACACACACACACACACACACACACACACACACATATATATACATATGTATATAAATACTCATCCTGGGACATGTACAAATTAACACAAATATATGTACACCCAAATAATTTTTTATAAATAAAAATAGTCTACCGATGTGCAAAGAGAAATGCAAAATATATTATGCCTTTTTTATTTTAAAAGCTATTTTGTTATATGATTTGTGGATATTTACATTTTATTTCTGGTCAGTTTCTCTGAAGTATTCATTCTACATTTATGCATTAGTTAACAAAAGCTTAAAAATAATGTTTTTGTTTTCTAATCGACACATAGAAAATAACATAGTTGAGAATTAAAACCAAGGACTCTCTTATTGAGTCAAATACTCTATCATAATACAACAACATGTTCAAGTGTTTTACCACATATTAAGAATACACAAAATGCCAGCTACCATCATCAAAATTAGATTCTTATAGTCATCTAGCTTATTTCATACCCATTTCTGGGAAACAAGGCACTGTCCACATTTTCACATAGACTGATAAACTATATACATCCATGTGTATGGATGTATATACAATTAGTTTATATAAAACTCATGTTGTACCTAATATTTGTCTCTTCGAACACTCAACTAAATGCTCAAATGTGAAGAACAACTGTTAAGTTGGTAACTGACAGAGGAACATGCATTATTACCAGTGGTTTCAAAATCTGGATCTTATGCTGAGAATAGTAACATGGCTTTTTGATTAGGAAAGAAAAAAATTATACCTAAAAGTTAATACATAACTTAAAATAGCATAAAAGGAATCTCCATATAGAACCTTTCCTTACAGATAAAATCTTTCTTATTCTGTCCCTTCTGCTGATTTATTCTGTTCAAAGCCATTTTACCCTCCATAGCAACACAGTTTACATAAATCCTATATTTTCTCATGCACGTTTAAGATGGTTCTACATGAAAAAATGAATAGAGAAACATCGGGTAGACTGAAAATAAGTCATAATCCTGCAAGACAGGATAGAAAAATCTCAAAATATTATAATGAATTAAACAAAAAGTCCCAAATGTCACCTTAATTATGTAATCAAATTATTCATTGTTACCACATGTTTCAAAATGGAGCCCTAAAAGTATTTGAAAGTTTAATTAGTCCTCAAAAATGCATACTATTTAAACACACATACTCTCTCTCTCTCTCTCTCTCTCTCTCTCTCTCTCTCTCTCTCTCTCTCTCTCTCTCTCTCACACACACACACACACACACACACACACATTTAGAAAAAACAACTTTTCACCTAAAATAAATCTATAAAAAATTTAAAATAAATAAAGAATTAATTTAATTTATGATTAAAATATACCAGTATTAAGAGATTAACAAATGATATTAGTGGGCCTAGAAAAAGAAAAGGCATTCACAAGCTAACATTAGTTATAACCACAACTTGCTGCAACATAAGAAACCATTTGATCAATCTGAAATAAAAAATTTCAGAAGTTTGCAAATGATGAGAAAGTGTTGTTTATTCTTTACAATCAAACAAATAAGTTAATAATTATCTCCACCAATAGAATTTAACATTTCACCAAAAGTTCCAGTGTGGGCAGCAGCAGGAGGACTTAAACAGAACAGAGGAGCCTGCAAGCACAGCAGAACTGTCTACAGATCAAGAAGTCATCCTTGGTGACTAGAGGATCTATAAGTGGTGAAAATATTACATATCTGGAAGTTTTTAAAATTTAAATCTGATCTTTAGTATATTTCTCTACAAAAATAACAAATTATAAACAGTAATTAAAAGTATGCTATTATTTAATTTTATGCCTTGAAGATATATTGAGTACTATATCTATAATACTCTTGCTCCTTTTTCTCTCTCTCCCACTCTCAAAAATGCCAAAATTCATGATCTCCTTTTTAATATAAATGCCACATGTATTTGAACATGTACATGTATATGAATATATATACATATATATATATAATATGCTTCCTTATATTTTCTTATTTTTATGCTGCTTTATATACGTAAATACACACACACACTCACACACACACACACACACACACACACACACACACATATTACTCATTTGTTTAATTCAGCTTTTCTTATATATATAACTGCCTTCTATGTCTAAGGCTGATCACTTCAGATTAAACAATTTTTATGGGCACCTTTCTTGGAGAAAACATTTTTTTTTTGTTTCAATTCAGGCACTTGACACCTGTAGCTTTTGTTTAGAAATGTGTCTATGGAATTTCTCCTGTTTCTGGTGGCATGCAATTCTGTTTGGTCATTATGTTCATCCTGTTCTGACAAGCATGTTGAGAGATTATCAATGAAACTCCCCTTTCATATGTAGAAGATGCTAACTAAATGTAGACACTCAAGTCTCCTCAATCTGGCAATCTTCCTGTCCTGTCTTCATGACTTTTTCTGACTCTTAGGAGTATGGACTTAATTGGAGATGTATCAGCCAGACTTGGGCCCCCTGCTGTCATTTACTCTCACTGGAGTTAAACTGATCTGAATTTTTCTAAGTCACTGCTCAATCTGTTCTTTACTTTCATCAATAGGGATTAATGAGGATTACAGGACGTCTGACCATGCTGTATGAAATTAATGGTCTGTGGTCATTACTGTTTAACTCTTAAGTGGGACTTAAATAAATATGAGCTTCCAGAAATTTACAAGGTGATTCACTTTTTTAATATTAAGTATATGGTCTGAAATTCTGTCTCCTGCATCTTTCACCTCTTGTGTGTGCCTTTCTGAGAATCAAAATAAATGAAACAAGTATGAATGTTGTCTCTTCTATTCTACTCTTTCTTCTCTTTTCTTCTCAGGGCATTTCACTTAGGTAGAAAACTGAGAAAAGACTGTAACTTTTAGGGCAAATTTGACAAGTTTTCAGTAAAGGATGTTCAGTGTGATGCATGTCAATGTGTTTTCTCTTTGAAATGTAAGAATCTGTTCTCAGAAATAAATATTCTAATGGCATGCACTATGTAAGCTAGCATGGAGGTCCCTCAAATAAAACTTGAAATAAAACTAAGAAGAGGCTGCCATGTTTCACTCCTGGGTATATAACCAAAAGGCAATTTCTTAGTGCAGAGGTGTTTATCAGTGCAGAGGGTAAATCATGTTTACTGTTATTTGATCAAAAAGAGCTGGGAAATAGTATCACCTTAAATGTCCATCAATGGATGAGCGAGTAATGGAAGTATACATACTCACAATTGGATTTTATTCGGCTATTAAAAACAAAATTAGGAAATCTTCAGGAAAATCGAACTGGAAAAATTGCTACTGCTCTAAGTAGCCAATGTCCTGAAAGACAAATGCTGAACATTTCTTTGCATATGTTGACCCAAGCCTCTAACGTCTATAAATCTGTTGAACGTGAAATTATTCTAGAAGACAAAAAAATTAGAGAAGGGTTATTGAAGTGATTTGTAAAATTTTAATGTATAAGAACCCTTTGACAGAAATTTGTCAAAAGAAAATGGAACAAAACAAACACAAATCTCATTTGAAATACAAAAACAATCTTTTTATATGGTTTTCAAAATAAATGACTGTTTTAAATATCAATCATGAACATTAAATCTATATTTATATATATATAATTTATAAACATATATATTAAATAATAATCTTTGAATATAAGATTAGAGTTGTTTAATTTGTAAATTTTTTATACTTTTTAAAAACACAAATTCTCATACAAACCATAGTTTTCCCTCCCTCCACTTTCTATAGCTTCCCCCTCGATTTCTCTATTGCCCCTCTATTTCTCCTTCAGTAAACAGCAGGCCTCCAAGACATAATAGCCAAACAGGACCAAACAAGATACAATAAGACAAGGCAAAAGCCCTCATATGGAGGAGGGACAAGACAACCCAAAAGAAATAAAAATAGTCCCAAGAAGAGGCAAATAAGTTAGAAATACATGCTCTCCCTCTGTTAGGAATTCCGCAGAAATATCATGTGATAGCACATAAGCAGAAGATCTGGTACAAATCCTTGTGTCCCCATGCTTGCTGTTTCAGTCTCTGTGAGTCCATATACGCCTTGATTAATTTATTTCATAGGTCATGTTCTCTTGGTACTCTCCACTCACCCTAACTACTATAGTCTTCCTTGGGGCTCTCTAATTTCCAAGAAGGCAGACCAGAAAGAGATTTCCAATTTAGACTCTTCTCCACATAATGTCTGGCTGTGGGTTCCAGACACAAGCTTCTTTGATGACTGGACAAGTCACCAATCTATGTGTATAGCAGAATAATCATAAGAATCAATTCATTGGTTTTCAGTCTTTTTTACTCTTTGCAAGTTGTGTTTGTCTGATCTTGAGGATCCTAAAGGGTGTTCCCAGTCCTACACCATCCTTATAGCTTCCCCTTCCCACCTGGGGACAAGGCTAGGCCAAATTCCATTCTCCACATTCAGGAACATTCTTGAGTAAAACATTCTCCTAATGTACTGACTAACCTTATAAAAACCCCAGGTAGAGTTCAAATGCTTGTCATGATCTGCCCATGTTTGCTAGCCAATAGATGTAAAGGTCCATATGCTTAACTTGTGCTCCTCAAAAGTGTAAAGCCTGCTTGTAGTAGTCAATTGGGGTCACTCTCTACTCACTTGCCATGAGGGGCTGATTGAAGATCCAATCAGAAGTCATTAAAAATAAACCTCTTGCATTTTCATTGAACATTGCTCTCACTTGGGGGTTGGGGGTGGGGGAGTCTCTCAGTACTTAAGACTCACTTGAGTCTTACAATCTATTCAATCTCATAGTTCCTAGCCATCCAGGCAGTGTAAGACATGGGATCCCTCTATTGTCCTGAACCTCAAGTTAAACTAAAGATTAATTGGTATTCTTACAAGTTCTGTACCACAATTGCCTCTTCTTATCTTGCAGGCAGGACAGAATTTAGGTCTGTTGTTTTTGTGACTGGATTGATGTCCACGTTTTTTTTCCCGCCTGCAGATTAACTTTACCCACAAAATTGAGTATAACAAAAGGGTGAAGGCTCCATTCCAGTACCAGATGGATAGTGTTGATATTTTAAAAAAGTATATGTACTCAAATCATATCACTAAAATGAATCAGTGCTTAGCTCTTGAGAAACTTACAAACGAGAAAGTGCAAAAATAAATAAATATAATGTCACAATGCATCAGAAAGTAATACAGACATTAATGGGTTTCTCTTTAAAAAAGGTGCAGGCATGATAGTTCATGACAATTATCATGGACAGGGTGAGATACAATAAAGGTCTTGAAAGTACAGGTGATTTAGGTAAATGACCACGTAGAGGTCTAGGCATATTTGAGAACAGAACAAAAGTCAGAATTTGATGAAAGGTTTAAAGTATTGTAGTACCAATAACACATGTGGCTAACTCATGGGAAAGCTGGACATCGTTGAGAGAAATAGCTAAGTGGTGCTTAGTCTAATTAAGTAGTTCTTAACCTTCCAAATGCTGTGATAATTTTAATACGGTTCCTCATAATGTAGTGAGCCCCAACACCAAAATTATTTTTTTATACTTCTTGTAATTTTTCTGTTGTTATGGGTCATAATGTAAATATTTAGTATGCAGGATATATGAACCCCAAAGGGTCCTAAACTACAGGTAGATCGAGAACCTCTGGTCCGATGCCTCTGTGCACTTTGATGAAGCACAAGCTTACAAATTCATGACATAGAATTCTCACATAAAACCAGCTGATGAAATGATAATAATTACAAGTAATATGTAACTTACCTAAAAATGAGGGTCTGTAGCTGATATTTCACATGATTAAAACTGGATAGTGGGATGTTTCAATTATGTGGAAATCTTGTAAAGGGAATGTGTTTCAACATTTATGTCTGTATTATCTTACTTGTTTATTGTGCAGCAATAGCATGACTGTTATGAAGGTAATGAAGGTAATTAACCAGTTTATGATTAGATTCCACAGAAGGGAATCCATGCCTGTGACTGTCATCATAGTCAAAACAGTACATAGTGTTGTGTTTTCTTTTCACTTCTGCCCTCCCTCTTCTTCCTTTCTTTCCTTTCTCTTTCTCCACATCTTCTTTTCCTCCTCTTCTTCTTCCTCCTACTTTACCTCCTTTTACTCCTTATTTACTGGACATATTTCCTAACATCACACAGCTTTGAAAATGTCTAAACCTATACTCATAGGTTCTTCTGATCTCAGGTAGGATCAGAAGCTTCTTTTTGTAATGGAAGACCATAAATGCAGAAATTCACCATGCTTAAAATGAAATCAGCTTAATACTTAAGCAATCAAATACAAATATGACATTTTTATATCCACTATTAAATCCCAGAAATACTCTAGAAGAGGAAGCAGAAAATAAAAAGAGTCAGCTGAGAGAGGAGTTCTTCAGAAGTTTGTATTCTGAGCAGAACATGGAAATTGCATGATTAATACAAGGCATAAGGTTTTATCTGTATAAGATCCACAAAACATTTGGCTCATTAAAATTGTTTGGTAAATGGGGAAGATGTTCATGATGACCTTGACTCAAATTAGAAGTCACTTTTAACCCTATATTACATGTACTGTCTGCTCATTGTAAAAAAAAAAAAATTTACACACCAAGAAAACTTTGACTATTTCCAGGTTGCATCTTGTTTTACATGTACTTTATGCTCATTGTTACTGGTGGGATTTTTATCACACTATCCAACCTTTAAAAAAAAAAAACAAGTACTGACAAAAATGTATTGTATAATTTTATGCAAAAAAATGCTTAAAATTTGTACATTTATTTTTGTTTTGTAAAATAAAGTTGTTAAAAAAAAAAAAGAAGTCACGTTTAGCCCATAAGCTAGACTCCATTCCCTTGAGTCTATTGGGCACTGGTAAATTGTCTATGTTACTATAAATAACCTCCACATGTGCTAATTCAAGAAACCCAAATTAAATTATATGAGCACAATCAAATAGAATCTTTACTCATGGAGTTTACTGACACTCTTAATGGTAAATTTATTTCAGAAATGTATTATTTCAGTTATGATAATTTTTTTCTTACTTTTCAAAAAGCAACCATAGAGAAGTATGAAGTGGTTTAGTTGGGAAGATGTTCAGCAGGAGTGAGATGGGCAATTGAGCATCATAGGAACGTGTATTGACAAAAGTCACTCATATTTAACCCACACTTAATAAAATGTGGTAAAAAATAAATATTTAATAAAGATAATTAGACATAAAAGGGATTAAAATAAAAATAACAAAATCAAATATATAACTAAGAATTATTCTTTTATAGTGTGGATTATAAAGTGACCATGATTTACCATTGGAGAGTAGTCATATCCATTAAGTACAATCTTTGATTCCAGATAAATCACATTAATTCATTTTTTTGTTAATTTTATTAATTAGATTTTACCATGAAAATTTTCAAAAATAGTCAATCATTGTTAATACAAATAACATTCAACTATAAGTGTTTTTAATAGCAATAAAACACTAATTATTAATTAGGACAGATATTTTATAAAGAATTATGACACAAAAGCTTTCATATATATGCCTTGCATTTAAAAACATATATAGGCAATGACAGGGGAAATACATACTTTAAGAGCTGATTACGCTTAATCAAAGGAAAGGTTCAGGGTCCAGGGACATTCTCCCACACTAGATGCTAACATGAGCACTGGCTCTGTCATCAGCTTAAGTTTGTATTGTGACAAATGAAATCAAATCGTGCCTGTTCATGAACCACGGTGGGCTGTCTGGAGAGCAATGCACTCAGATGGAATAATATCCAGCTCATCTTTTTTTTTAAATATATTTTTATCATAATGTTATTCAGAATACAAAAATCAGTTTCACAGAGATTGTATTCCTGGAAGCCTTGTTCCCAGAAGAGATTTTAAAGCAATTTCAGCAAATTTAGATTATTCATTTTAAAGTTTATTCAAAATGAATCAAGAGATGGCATGGTATCATCTCTTCACGAAGAATTTTAATACTTCATATTGCAAGTTATAATTTAGTTTTTATTATTGCTTAATGAAATAAGTAGATTCTGATTCCATATATTTTCTTTGAGCAGATTTTATTTTAGAATAAAAAAATTCAGAATATTTTACCCCCTTTATTAGATGTACCAAAAATAAACTTGGCAGTTATACATCGAGCGAAGCATCCACTTTTTCGTGACTATTATTAAATTTTGAAACATAACTATTTCTACTTCCCACAATTTGTAATTATAACTTCTCATATAAGTTTTTATTATTTAAGTTTTAACATATTAAAATATTGCTTACCATTTTCATATCTACTATTGGATAACTACAATAATCAAACAAATAAGTTAATTTGGCTCTTTGCTTTTTCATTTATAATTGTGTCAAATTTAGACCATACTAATGTTAAAATATTTTTTCAACTGAGTATTTGCTTTTAATGAAAACCTTAAGGAGCACCAATATTGCTAATAACTTTGTTTCATCACTTTATACAAATAATGGTAAATCTAATGTTAGTTCCACATGTAGCTTACAATTTTAATGCTGTTGTGTCAAAATACAGATATTTTAACAATTTTTGAGTGTTTTGTTTTCAAAAAAGAAGGCACCATACCTGTTTATTAGGAAGTTTTTCTGATATTGTAGTGTTGTTTTGAATTGTCTTCTTAGTTTTAAATTTTTTAAAAATAATAATGCCATGTTATTTTTGTATGTTATTATCAATAATTTCAACAATATGAGATCACACTTTTAAGAAAAATGGGCTTAAACTCATTGGATGTCTATGTCTTTATAACCGTTTAAGCATTATCATTTTGTTTGTCTGTTTTGTATTATTTTTATAATGTCAAAGCATTTTTCACTATGTGAAATAGTTCATTACAATATGAAAACCTATGAGCTGGTAAAAATAATCATGATGTTCAATCATGACTTTTAAAATTAGGCCTGGTGAAAAATTAATGATCGTAAAACTTACAACAACTGCTATAACAGCTACTTTATCTACAATCTAGATGTTTACTATTTTGTAAATTTCCAAGTTTATACAACTCATCACACAACTTGGATAAACCTCTGTCAATACCTCTCTATTCGTAATTAATATCTGTGCTTATCTCAATAATGGCTCTAATATGCACATTTACATCTATGTGCATTGGCAATAATCTTTGGCCTGGCACTGATAATTTCTTTCAGTTGTTTGTTGAGAGAATGTATTTCAGATATAAAATACTTCTGCCCAGCATCCTACCAATCTGTGTCTCCTGATTTCGTTGCCACAGGTAAAGGAGTCCCCAGATTTTCACTTGATTCTCAGTTGAAATCAAATGTTCCAGACCAGTAGTTATCCATGTGTGAGTCAGAACCAATTGGATGTCACACCTAATGCATATTTTCTATATGATTCACAAAAATAGCAGAATTGAAGTTGTGAAGTAGTAACAAAATAATTTTATGGTTGGGAGTCACCACAAATTGAGACTTGTATTACATGGTCTCAGAATGAGAAAGGTTGAAAATCGCTGCAATGTAGGCCATGGCTGCTTCATGCTTCTCAGTTCACTCATGAAACAGCTGTTTCCCTGCCATAAGGGTGTGGCAAAAACATAGAGTGGGCTTCTCCTTACTCAGTGAGTGAGGCTCCAGGAAGCTTGAAGCCATAGCCAGAATTTTATGTCTCAGAGATGTGATGTTGGTGCTCCCAAGGCTGGAATTCTTTATTTTCTGTTCTCTCCTGACACACTTTCAATTCTCTTTTTCTGCTATTTTCTCCTGTGGTGTTCATATTTTATTTTGTTATAAGTAACTATTACTTTATCTGCTTCCTACTCTCATTTTTTTTCTTTTCTGTCATTTCTTCGAGTTTTACATCATCTGTGATCAATTAGTCGGCTCTGGTTTTCTCCCAAAACTCCTAAATGCTGTATCCTTGATCTTTTCTATAACTACTTTGTAAGACATAGCATTTCTATAATTATGTAATATTTCTGTAACAATTCAATTATCCTTACATTTAGATTCACTAACCTAGATTTATGCCAGGACACATGTGTAGAAAAACACATGAGCATGTAAGTATGATGCATGGCTTTGAGTTTATGTACATGTGCATAAATACATTCTTCTTCTGAGTTTATATATTTTTGTTATTACAGTAGATATTTATAACTCTATTCTCTCTAATATTCTTTCATTTCTATTAGATATTACATATAGATAAGTCATTTACATTTTGTACAAGCTGGAAGCCATACATATAAAGTTATTATAAATTGCCCAATTAAATGCTAATTTAATTATGATTTGCAATCTTATTTAAACAATTGAACTCAACTAACAGACTATTTTAGGAAATTCTAAGTTAGCTCATTAATGTTTCTTTTGATTATAGACAGAATGTGCCCATTTATTTAAAAAAGTCTTGTCATTTATGATAATAGTTTTCCCATTTGTTTTCCTTCATTGTAGTATTATTTTTATTAATGCAGACTAATTTTAGCTACTTGTATTACTAGGTATGCATATAGAAGCATTATATAAGTATTATTTTTGTCGACTTGTGAAATGTATGCTCAGGTTCATATTAAAATCTCTTAATGGAGTTCATTTATTTTCATGAAAGATCCAATTTACATTTAGGTATTATTATTGTGGTATCTTTTGATGAACCTCAATCATTCTTTCCTTACTGTTTTCTTTTAATTTAGTAAAATAAAGCTTTATAATAAAAGTAAGAAGATATTTTTCTATACTGCCTAGAATACTAAAGAGTATTGCATGTTACATTGACTTTTACCAAGATAACTTTGGGAACCAAGCATTCAGGTAAAATTTACTATTTGGTTGGTGGGGATAACTTTGTCCATACTGGACTGTCTTGTGTGAAAGGTATGTCTCTGCCACCTCTTTACTTTTGCTGTTCAAGTAGTAACTTATTTCCAGTAAATAGGTAGGCTTTCCCTCAAGACTATTGGGTGGTTGAGCTTTCCAACTCTTTTTTAGCAACTACAACTGTTATGAGATCATGAGTGCAATCGCCAAGTTATATCATGAGTACAGCATTTCAAATCTCCAATACCACGACTTAGCTAATTTTTTTAAAGAACATAAAATACAATTATTTTATTATTTCTTTCTATGTTCACAGTCTACACTTTCCTTAGGTTAGGGGAGATTTCTTCTATGATTTTATTAAAGATATTTAGTGGGCTTATTAGTTAGAAGTCGTCACTCCTCTCTACACCTATTTTTTTATTTTTTATTTATTTATTTTCGAATACATTTTTAAGGTTGTAATTAAGTATTTGTGGGTACATATACATACACATATGTATATATGTAACAATTATATAGGAAAAGAGGCTATTAATTTTAGGGTATAGGAGAGAAACTAGGAGAAGCTGTATGAAGGAAAGGGGGATGTGATACAGTTATATTTTAATTAAAATGTATTCTTTTATTTGTGGAAGTTCACACAGTCTGTGAATTGTTGCTGGGGTGTTCAGAGCTTTCTGAGGTTAGTATCCCATTATCAGTGACTGCATATTATGTCTGTTCTTTTGTGACTGGGTTATCTCACTCAGGATGATATTCTCTAGATGAATCCATTTTCTTAAGAATTTTGTAGTCATTGTTTCTGATAGCTGAGTAGTACTCCATGGTGTAAATGTACCACAATTTTTGTTTCCATTCATCTACTGAAGGACATCTGGGTTCTTTCCAGCTTCGGGCTATTATAAATAGAGCTGCAATGAACATTGTGGTGCATGTATCTTTGTTGTATGTTGGAGCGTCTCTGGGGTAAATGTCCAGAAGCGGAATAACTGGGTCTTCAGGTAGTACTATGTCCATCTGAGGAGCTTCCAGACTGATTTCCAGAGTATCAGTTTACAACCCCACCAGCAGTGGAGAAGTATTCCTCTTTCTTCACATCCTCGCCAGCATCTGCTGTCATCTGAGTTTTGGATCTTGGCCAATCTGATTGGTGTGAGGTGGAATATCATGGTTGTTTTGATTTGCATTTCCCTGATGGATAAGGATGCTGAGCACTTCCTTAGATGTTTCTCAGCCATTCAATATTCCTCGATTGAGAACTTTTTGTTTAAGTCTGTACCCCATTT
Organism: Micromys minutus; assembly: GCF_963924665.1. Taxonomy (NCBI): domain Eukaryota; kingdom Metazoa; phylum Chordata; class Mammalia; order Rodentia; family Muridae; genus Micromys; species Micromys minutus. The sequence continues at coordinate 21,773,205 of NC_137982.1, read as the reverse complement.
TTTAATAGGGTTATTTGATTCTCTGGTGTCTAGCTTTTTGAGTATTTTTGTATACCTGGGATATTAGGCCTCTATCTGATGTGGGGTTTGTAAAGATCTTTTCCCACTCTGTTGGCTGATGTTTTGTTTTCTTGACAGTGCTAGCCTTACATAAACTTTGCAATCTCATTAAGTCCCATTTGTCAATCTTTGACCTTATAGCTCGAGCCATTGGTGTTATGTTCAGGAAATTTTCTCCTGTGCCTATGAGTTCTAAGGTTTACCTTAGTTTCTCATCTAATAGTTTCTGTGTACCTGGTTCAATGTAGAGATTTTTGATCCACTTACACTTGAGCTTTGTACAAGGAGATGGAAAGGGTCTATTTTCATTCTTCTGAATGCTGATGGCCAGTTGTACCGACACCATTTGTTTAATAGGCTGTCCTTTTTCCATTGAATGTTTACAGCTCCTTTGTCAAAAATCAGGTGACCACATACGTGAAGGCTCATTTCTGGATCTTCTATTCTTTTCCATTGATCCATGTGCCTATTTCTGTACCAGTACCATGCACATTTCAGCACAATTGCCTTGTAATATAGCTTGAGGTCAGGGATAGTGATTCCCGCAGCTTTTTTCTTGTTGCTGAGGATGGATTTCGCCTTCTAGGTCTTTTGTTATTCCAGATGAAGCTAATGTTTTAATACTCTCTTCTGTGTTGTTTCTGAGCCTTTGTGGGGAAATCAAAAAGATTTTCCACTCTCTGTCACATATTCTTGGCTTTTTAATCAGTTATTGAAGTTGTTCCCTCACTGATTCCCTCCAGAAAAAGAAGAGTCTCTGAGCAAGTAAAAGAATAAACAGGTCTGTGGGTATAAACATACATAAGTCAGTTTGACACCATAAGTGTTAGTTTTCTCTGACTTGAATGTTTTCACTCCAGGAAGGAGAGGAGAGGTACTTGAGACTCAAGAAGTAACAGATTTCACTTAGCTAGGCAAACTGAAGCTTATAAAAATTCTGTAAAGCATATTTATAAATCTGTCATATTGAGAAATTCTGACCAGAAAAGCACCCGATAACTATATTTCCCTGATCTGCCTAATTTCTGAAGTGTGAGCAGAAGGCTCAGGGTTTAGTGTTCTCTTATTCTCCCTTTTCCACTATTTGTCAATTTCTAGGTTCTTGGTTTTGACTTCTAAAGTAAAATGAAATAAATCAAGATTGAAACTAATACATGTGAGACAATAATATATATGTGAGAACATGTAACCTTTGTCTTTCTACATCTGAATTACCACACAGTATTTTCTGTTGTATTTACCTATATATCCTATTTTTTCATTATCATCAATAGCTAAGTCACTATGTATATAAGCACATTTTCTTCTATTTCATTTATTGTGGATCTCTAGATTGATTTCATTTTCAACAATTATGAACAGAGTGGCTATTTTCATGAATGTGTGAGCACTTATAGATATAGATAGAAAGTTTTTGGGCAATTACCAAAGTGATGGTTAAAATGTTTGTATTAGTTTATACTCCCCAAAGAGTACGTAAACATTTCTGATTTTCCATATCTATATAACAATTTATTTGTTATTTATATTCTTGTTGATAGTCATTTAAAAACATCAAATTAGAGAAAAACTCAGGATGGTGATGATGACTTCATAAGATTTTCAGATCATTGCAATTGTAATTTTTTAATTATTATTTAATCTGTTCTTATAATTCAGTCACTATCTTCCTCCCGCTCTGCCCTCTGTCTGTTCCTCATTCCTTACCTCCTCCCCTATCTTCAAGAAGATGACCCCATCTCCTACCTCCCCACTCCCATCCCACAAGAATTTCCCATTCCCGGGGGCCTGAATTCTCTCAAGGGTTAAGTGCATCTTCTCTCACTGAGGCTATACCCTGCAGTCCTCTGTTGTACATTTATTTACAGCCTTATATCAGCTGGTGTATGCTGCCTGGTTTGTGACTCAGTGACTGAGAGATTTCTAGGTCTGGGTTAGTTTAAACTGCTGGCCTTCCTATGAAGTTACTCTCCTCCTCAGCTTCTTCCAGCTTTTTCCTATTCAACCAAATGTGTCTTGGCTTCTGTCCATTGGTTGGTGTAGATATCTGCATCTGACTCTATCATCTGTCTGTTGGAACTCTGAGAAGTCCTGGCAGTAAGCACATCATAACATTAGTAATAGTTTTAGGCCTTGGATCCTCTTCTTGAGTTGGATAACAATTTGAGCTTGTCACTGAACCTACTTTCCACCAGGCTCTTATGCATTTTTGCCCCTGCAGTTCTTTTAGATAGAAACAAATTTTTGTCAGATTTTGACTGTGGGATGGCAACTTCACCCCATCTACTTGATTTCATGTTTTTCTCCTGGATATGGATTCTACACTTTCTTTTTGCCACTATAGCCCATTTCATCAAAGTTTCCTCCCTCTGAGTCCTGATCATCTCTCACCTTCCTGGTCTCTGGTACATACTAGAGGGTCCTACCCCCACCTTCTACCTGTTTTTATTTTCTGCAGGCCCTCATGGCTTCAGTACTTCCCCCAAAAAAGACCTCTGTTCTCCCCCTAATCATGATCTTCTCTTCCCCCCTGTCTCCTCTCCCATCCAGGCCCCTATCTCCATCTGATCCTTCCTCTCTCCATGATTGCTTTCTTCTCCCTTCAAAGTGTGATTGAGATATCCTTTTTTGGACCCTTCAGCTTATTTTATCTTGAACAGTCTGTGCTTTTTGGCAAATATCCACCCATGAACAAGGATCTACCATGCCAGTCCTTTTGGATCTGAGTTACCTCAGTCATAATGATATTTTCTAGATATATCCATTTATGTGCAAAATTCACAATGTCTTCATTCTTAATGGCTGCATAGTATTCCATTGTGTAAATGAACTGCATTTTCTGTATCCATTCCTCCATCATGGAATATCTGGGTTATTTCCAGCTTCTGGCTATCACAAATAAGGCAGCTATAAATACAGTAGAACATTTTCCCTTGTGTTACAGCTAGGTCTTTAGGTCGATATATTTCCGATTTTCTGAGGAACCTCCAGATTGATTTCCAGAGTTGTACCAGTTGTACCAGCTTTAAATAACAGAGTGTTCCTTTTTCTCCACATCTTCACCAACATGTGCTTTTACCTGAGTTTTTTATCTTAAGTGTAAGATAGAAATTCAGTTTTTTTTTTTTTTTTTTTTTTTTTTTTTTTTTTTTTTGATTTTTGTTTCTTTGGTCATCAAGGACTTTGAACATTTCTTTAGATGCTTCTCAGCAATTTGAGATTTCTCTGTTGTGATTTCTCATTAGTTTTACACCCCTAACTTTTATTTAGTTCTTTGGTTATTTGGTTCTTGAGTTCTTTATATATGTTGGATAGTAGGCCTCTATCAGATGTTTAGTTAGTGAAAAATTTTCCCCAATCTGCTGGATGCCTATTTGTCCTATTGCCTATGTCCTTTGCTTTACAGAAACTTTTCAGTTTCATGAGGTCCCATTCATCAATTCTTGATCTTAGAGCCTGAGTCATTGGAGTTCTGTTCAGGAAATTTCCCACAGTGCAGATGAGTTTGAGGCTTTTTCCCGCATTTTCTTCTATTAGAGTCTTTTTTTTTTTTCAGTACTTGAATTTATAAAAGTGTGATAGTATGCATTAAAATCTTACTAGTTACAATGAGCATAAAATACATGTAAAACAAGATGTAACCTGGAAATAGTCAAAGTTTTCTTGGTGTGTAAAGATTAAGCATAATGGTTTTTCATTTTCATTTTTTTTGGCCTTTGTTTTTTTCTTGAACTTCATATAGTTTGTGACTTTTTTCTGGGGTGTTCAGAACTTTCTAGGGTTAGTATCCAATTATCAGTGACTACATATTATGTCTGTTCTTTTGTGACTGGGTTATCTCACTCAGGATGATATTCTCTAGATGCATCCATATTCTTAAGAATTTCATAAAGTCATTGTTTCTGATAGCTGAGTAGTACTCTATTGTGTAAATATGCCACTATTGTTGTAGAGTCAATGTATCTGGTTTTATATTCAGGTTCTTGATCCACCTGGACTTGAGCTTTGTGCCAGGTGACAAATACAGATCTATTTTCATTTTTTTCTTTTTACAGTCAGACTGCCAATTAGATCAGCATCATTTACTGAAGATGCTTTCTATTTTCCCATTGTATGTGTTTTGTATTTTTGTCACAGCTCAAGTGTCTGCAACTGTGTCTTTTTATTTCTAGGTCTTCATTTCTGATTCATTGATAGACCTATCTGTTTCTGTACCAATACCATTCAGTTTTTATCACCATTGCTCTGTAGTATAGCTTGAGCTCAGGGATAGTGATTCTCTCAGAAGTTCCTTTATTACTGAGAATAGTTTTTGCTATCCTGAGGCTTTTGTTTCTCCAAATAAATTTGAGAACTACTTCCTATGTGTTTGAAGAAGAGATTTGATGGGGATTGGCTTGAATCTGTACATTATTTTCAGTGAGGTGACCATTATTAATATATTTCTCCTATCAATCCATGATAATGGGAGATAATTCCAATTTCTAAGGTCTTCTTTAATTTCTTTCTTGAGAGATGTGAAGTTCTTGTCATACTGATCCTTCACTTTTTTGATTACAGGTAACCCAAGATATTTTATATTGTGTGTAACTATTATGAGCGGTGTTGATTTTCTCATTTCTTTCTCAGCCGGTATATTATTTGTATAGAGGAACGCTACTGATTTATTTGAGTCATTTTTTTTATCCAGTCACTTTGCTGAAATTGTTTATCATCCACAGAAGTTCTCTGGTAGAATTTTGGGGGTTGCTAATAAGACTATACTACCTTATCGTGTGCTAATAGTGATAACTTGAATTTTTCTTTGACAATTTGTATTTTATTGATATCCTTTGTTGTCTAAATGTTCGGGGTAGAAATTTAAGTACTATATTAAATAAATATGGGGAGAGTGGGCATCCTTGACTTGTCCCTGATTTTAATGGGATCACTTCAAGTATCTCTCAATCTAATTTGATGTTGGCTGTTGATTTGCTGTATATTGCTTTTATTATGTTCAGGTATGGACTTTGAACTCCTGATCTCCCCAATACTACTTTAAATCACATTTTTTTTTATTAAATACTCTCTGTTATTCCCTTCCCCCACCCAGTTCCTATCCCCCTCTCCCTGTATTTGTCTTCATGAAGGTGCACTAACTCTTAATCACCCTCCCCACCTCAGTGCTTTGGCATTCCCCTACATTGGGAAAACATGCTCTCCCTGGAACAAAAGCCTCTTCTCACATTGATGCCAGACACTGCTATTTTCAGCTACATATGCAACTGGAGGCATATGTTTCTCAATGTGTACTCAATGGTTGGTGTTTTTGGACAGTTTGGTTGGTTGATAATGTTGTTCTTCCCATTAGGTTGCAACCCATTTCAAGTCATTCACTCCTTTCTTTAACACCTTTATTTTTTCCAATACTTTTAACATGAAGAGATGTTGTGTTGAGTGAAATGCTTTTTCAATAACTAATGTGATGATTATGTAATTTTTCTCCTTTGAATTTGTTTTTATAGTAAATAACATTAATGGATTTTTATGTATTGAATCAACATTGTATTCCTATGATGAAGCCTACTTCATGTGGTGAATGATAGTTTTGATGTGTTCATGGATTTGGTGTGTGAGAATTTTATTCCGTATTTTTGCATCAATATACATAAAAAAAAACTTGGTCTCAAGTTCTACTTTTTTGTTGGTTCTCATGTGATTTAGGTATCAGAGTAATTGTGGCTTCATATAACGAATTAGATAGTATTACTTTGGATTCTACTTTAGAGAATATTTTAGAGTATTGTTATTTGATGGTCTCATAGAAATTTTCACTAAAGCAATCTGGCCCTCAGCATTTTATGGTTGGGGGGTGTTAAATAATTTCTTCTATTTCCTTAGGTGATATGGGCCTTTTTAGATAGTTTCCCGCTATTCATTTAATTTTGGTATGTTTATCTGTCTAGAATATTACCAATTTCATCTAGATATTCCATCAAGTGCGAATTTAAATATGTGATTTGAACATGGTCACTATAGGACCACATCTTTTCCTAAGGCTTTCCTAATAGATTGTTTGCTTTGGATATATGCTTATTTTATTCCTGACATATTGTGCCTAGTAGTAGTAGTTGTAGATTATGTGATTATTGATTTTGTTTTGATCTGCCTATACAATATTTTTATTATTTTTCCCCAACTACATTTATAGCAACAGGGAGCAAGAGTTTCTTTTTCTTTGCTCACTCTTGTCACTAGTTGTTAAATAGTCTTTTACATAACACCTATGTCCCTGTTTTCATGAGCAGAGGGGACATTTTTATTCTCATTCACTATTAGTATACCTTTGGGAAATATATATTCATGTCTGTTGCCCCCTCTATTTTTGTCAACACCGTACTGAGCAATAACAATAACTAACAAATTATTTTTAAAATTATGGTTAATATCACCTCTCTTTTTTGTTATTTTAAATATTCTCAGTCTTTTTACTTTGGTTCTATAGGAATGTTAGAATATTCTTCTATCTATGTGAATAATACTATTGGGTCTTCTATTGATAAAGCCTGGAGTCAGTCTATTGCCTTACAAATTATAGATAATTTGATAAGTATAATGTTTCTAACCAATATAAAAATATTTTATTTATTTGTATTTTCTATTTACTTCATATTATAAAATGAATGCATGTGTAAATATCTTCTACACATTTCATCAAATTTATTCTTTCAATATTTAGTTATTATTATCAATAAGATTTTATTCCATATCTGGAATGGAACACTGGTTTGTTGTCAGTGTATAAATACAATGTATATGTTGAATGTGATTTTGATTCTTCCAGCATTATGTACCTTTCAGTAAACTTTAAAAATCACAAAGTCTTTGATATTTATCTTAGTAAAGGTTTCTTTTTCTGCACAAATCATTATGAGCAAGAAGCAAGTTGGGGTAGAAATGGTTTATTCAGCTTAAACTTCCACATTGCTGTTCATCACCAAAGAAAGTCATGACTGGAATACAAGCAGGTTAGGAAGCAGGAGCTGATGCAGAGGCCGTGGAGGGATGTTACTTATTGGCTTGCTTCCCCTGGCTTACTCAACCTGCTGTTTTTATAGAACCAGGTCTACCAGTCAGGGAATAGCACCACCCAAAATGGGCTCCCCACTTCCCTATATTACTAGTTGAGAAAACGACTTGCAGTTGAATCTCCTGGAGGCATTTCCTAAACTGAGGCTCCTTTCTTTGTGATAACTCCAGCTTGTGTCAATTTGACACAAAACCAGCCAGTCTAAAGTTATCCCTATATAAAATGCAATATCAGTTTCCTTGCCTGACAGTGGTACCTGGTATAGTTTCATCCTGTGAACACATCCTAAATCCAATAATAAAGTCATCATTTACTCGCTTTTACTCATATTAAAATTGAGTGAAAGAACATGTCCTGCCAGTCCAGTTGCTATTTTAGCTCACAGAGGTCCTAGCTGAGTAAGATTAATAACTATTTTTCTCCTTTGTCATATGTACAATACCTGTGACTAGATAAGTCACAAGAGCTAAGGGAAAATATAGTAGTTTTATTCTGCTAAAGTACATAGTATTAAATGACTTTTAGTGACTTATCTCTATGTGCATAGGTTAATGTGACATTCTGCCTTCATTTGCAAAGCTTGTAATTGTAATATATGGTGACTAACACAGAAATTCATAATAGTCAATATTCAGATAATAAGAGACTGCAGAAGGTTAGCCTTCTCAACAGCTTCTATTATTGTTTCTCTAAAATGACAATACCTGTAATTGATATGAGATATAATTCAATGAAATTTTAATTTACAATTCTCCAGTAAGTAAAATTGTTGCACATATTTTTATGATAATTTGTCTTTTGTACTTTATCTTTTGAGAACTGACTGTGCATTTCATTAGTAATTTTTCTGATTGGATTCAAGAGATTGTGTGTAGTTTGTCCCGCGCAACCGTCTCGCCTGCAAGAACGACGCGGCACACAAAATAGAATCCTTCTGCGGTAAACTTTATTAATCTGGAAAAACCGGTACTTGCTTCACGTAACGAAAAGGACGGGGAAAACCAAGAGATCCAAGGAGACGAACAAGACGAACAAGCTCCACGAGACGGCCGAAAACCACGAGGGGAAGAGAGGAAGAAGAGGGGAAGAGAGAGAGAGCTATCCAGCTCGCCCCCTTATAAAGGGATCAGTCCTTGCCTTGGACGCGGAGCCCCCTGATTGGTTGAAACTCACCAGGCCCTATGACGCCACGGGAAGAGGCGGAAGTCATGAAGCGGAAGTTACCCAGCCTGTGCGCACATGGCTTGTTTACTGCTAACTCCAGCCAGATATCAGCGCCATCTTGTAATGGCGAATGCGTGGGAATGTGTGGGCGGCGCCCCACAGCCGGATATCCGCGCCACCTTGTAATGACGGAAGCGTGGGAATGTGTGGGCGGCGCCCCACATCTCCCCCTATCTTTTATACTTTAAGCAAAGTAGGACACCCATATTAGGAGGGCAGAGATAGAGGTCAAATCCTCATTAAGGTGTATAAAGACCATGTACAGGAGTAACCGCTAGGCCTTTTGTAGCCCGCAGTACACCTGACCTGTCCTCTGCCGTTTTTCTGAGGGAGGGACACTGGGGCAGGAAACCCTCATACAAATGGCTTATCTCCCGGAGAATACCCCGCGACCAGGGGTTTCTCAGTGCGATGCTAAGCTCGGCATCCCTCAAGGGCTGCTCAAACCAGACACTCTAATCCTGTGCAATGAACCGAAGTTCTAGGAGTGCAAGAGCTGTCTGGCCGGCGACCTACTGCTTAAGCAAAGACAAACAGATATCGGCTGATGCTGCATGTTCTAGAGCGACAGGCGCTTGGGCAGTAACCACCTTGTCTCTTTTTTGTTTGGGCCTCGAGCTTACAAACCAGCCAGAGAAGCAACGCAAGTCCGCAGCAAAGGATTGCTCCCAAGAGTCCCACCCCCACCCAAATTAGTATCGGGGGTGAAAAGGTTAGGGGAGACTGTAGCATCAGGTTCCGCTGGAATTGGTTTCAGGACTGCCGACAGAATCGCCCATCTCATCTCTTCTCTGGCTCTCTGGTTCCACCGCGTCAGGAGCAGGGCTGTCATCAGGAGTCTCTGCCGTTTTTCGCGTGAGCCTCTCGGGAACCCAGAAAGGATTATTTTCATCCTGAGGAAAAACACAAACAGCTCCCCTGGATCTTATCAACACAAGATCCGGTCCTTTCCATTCATTAGTTATGACATCTTTCCATTTTACCATCTCTTTTGGTTTATCCATGGGTAGGCAATGCCTTTCAGCTGCCGTATGGCCATGGTCATCAAGATTTAAAAAGTTTAAGGTGAACAGTGCCATGGATATTGCTGTCCTAGGCACGGGGGGCAAGGCCTGCATAACCCCCCCTTTCTGTTTTATTAGATATGATTTAAGAGTGCGGTGAGCACGTTCCACAATACCTTGTCCTTGTGGATTATACGGCAAACCTGTAAGATGAGTCACAGCCATCTGGCTACAAAATTGTTGAAATTTTTGTGAGGTAAAAGCCGGCCCGTTGTCTGTCTTTAAGAACTTTGGCTTACCCCAGGCACTCCAAGCCTCCAAGCAATGTTGGATGGCATGTGAGGCCTTTTCTCCAGATAAGGGAGTGGCTACAATTATTCCTGAACAGGTATCAATGGATACATGTACATATTGCAGCTTACCAAAGGCGGGGACATGGGTAACGTCCATTTGCCATATTTGAAGAGGCTGGATGCCCCGAGGATTAACCCCCGAGTGGGGCGCAGGCAGAAACTGACTGCAATTTTGGCAATTGACAACAATATCGCGAGCCTGTTTTCTGGAAATGGAAAAGCGGCGCCGCAAAGTTTCGGAAGTTACATGAAAGTTTTTGTGAAAACTTTTAGCAGCCTCTAGCGGCGAAGACATGGCTATAGCAATTATTTTTGTAGCCCTGTCTGCCAAATCATTGCCTTTAGCCATAGGTCCTGGCAATCCAGAATGAGCTCTAATGTGAGTAATATAAAAAGGCGATCTTCTGGCTAGAAGGCAATTTTGAATTTGCGCAAAAATTGAGGCAACTCTGCTAGACGGTTTAATAATGCCAGCCGCCTCAAGCAAATTGACAGCATTAACAACATAAGATGAATCAGACACTATATTTATAGGCTCCGAAAAACGTTGTAAAACCTCAAGAACCACTAAGCATTCTACCACCTGTGGGGAGGTTTCTGTGTACTGCCTCGAGTAGACCTGACCGTTAACCACAAAAGCCCCCAGCCCAGTTTTGGAACCGTCAGTGTAAATAACTAACCCTTCTTTTAGGGGACTACAGGATGTTACTTTGGGAAAAACTACAGGTTGAGTTAAAGCAAACTGTAAAATTGGGTGTTTTGGGTAATGATTATCTATTTTTCCTGAAAAGGAAGTGACTAAGATAGCCCAATCATTTGAAGTGGCAGCAAGAGTGGAAACCTGCATGGCATTATAGGGAACAATTAACAGCTGTGGCTCGCTGCCAAAATGCGTGATGGCAGATTTTAGCCCCCTCAGCGCTAATTGCGCCACAGCATCTGGATACCAGTCAATTATTTTAGCTGGCGAGGCATTAGGATGCACCCATAATAAGGGCCCTTGCTGCCAAAGCACTGCAGTAGGGAGCCGGTTTGTTTTAAAAACACATAATGAGAAAGGTTTATCATAATCCATGCGAACCAATTGTGCATCCTGTATAGCTTCTTCTACCAACTGTAACGCTCTTTCTGCTTGCGGGGTCAAACTTCTAGGTGAGGAAATATGCGGATCCCCTTCTAAAACATCGAACAAGGGTTTAAGTTCAGCAGAAGGAATCTTAAGAAAAGGTCTAAGCCAATTAATGTCTCCCAGTAATTTTTGAAAATCATTAAGAGTGTGGAGGTGATCCCTTCTTATCTCGAGCTTTTGAGGGACAATCCTATCAGGGAATACCACAGACCCTAGGAATTGACTAGTATCAGAAATCTGAACTTTTTCCGTGGCGATACGTAGGCCCATATTTTCTAACGCTTGCTGCAATAGGGGAAAAGCCTCTGTTAAGATTGACAAATCTTTGTCACATACTAGGATGTCATCTGTATAAAGAACCCAGGTTAATGATGGAAAATGTCTTTTAACAGGAATAAGGGCTTGGTAAACATATAACTGACATATAGTCGGACTGTTAGCCATGCCCTGAGGCAGGACTTTCCATTGAAACCTCCTGTCGGGTTCTGCATGATTAATAGAAGGAAGGGTAAAGGCGAACCTGGGCCTATCTTGAGAATGTAAAGGTATGGAAAAGAAACAATCTCTAATATCTATTATCATTAAAGGCCAATGTTTTGGGAGCGCCGTGAGAACCGGTAGGCCGCGTTGTACAGGGCCAAGCAAATGCATTTGTTTATTAATGGCTCTCAAGTCATGCAACAATCGCCACTTTCCCGATTTCTTTTTAATCACAAAAATGGGGGTATTCCAAGGGGAGGTTGAGGATTCTATATGACCCAATTGTAGTTGTTCTTTAACTAATTGGGTAACAGCTTCTAACTTTTCGGAGGTAAGCGGCCATTGAGGAACCCATACTGGCTCCTCCGTTTTCCAAGGTATGGGCCGTGCTGCCTCAATGGCGCTTAGGAAAAACCCAGACCCTGCCTTTCTTTGTTAGGGTTAGGCGAGGCAGGCTCTAGGGGTCCTTGTTCGTAGCGTCCTAAGCCTTTTCCCTCTTTATATCCCATCTTACCCATAATATCATAAGCCTGTGCCGAATATTTATTGGACAGAACTAGCCCCATCTGTTGCATTATATCTCTCCCCCATAAGTTAACCGGAAGAGGAAGTACATAGGGGACAAACTGCCCACATTGGCCTTCAGGGGTTTTCCAGGTGAGCGAGGCTGCACTAATGGTGGGGCAGGACTTATAACCCAATCCTTGTAAGGAGTGTGATGACTCTACAACCGGCCAATTTTTGGGCCACCAATGAGTGGATATAATACTCTTATCAGCCCCTGTGTCAAGGATACCCTGAAATCTCTTCTCATTAACCCACAAGTTAAGCCTAGGCCTGGTATTCAAAGATACCGCTAAATAAGCTAAGTCGGTCCCAGAGGAGCCCATCTGTTTTTCTGCCTTTTCCTTAGTCTTTTTATTAGAGCTATCAGGGAGGAGCAATAACTGTGCAATCCTGTCACCCTGAGTTACAGAGAATATGCCGGTTGGGCTGGAGCACAGTACCTGTATTTCGGAGGAGTGGTCACTGTCTACTATGCCTGGGTGGATGATCAATCCCTGCGCTGTAAGGGACCCCCGTCCGAGGATCAGTCCTAGGGTCCCCGGAGGCAAGGTGACCGCTCCTACAGGGATGGGCTGAACGCCCATCTGAGGCATTAATACCAGTGAGGAGGAGGCACGCAGGTCCATTCTTGTTGGCCTGTCTGTGTGCTCACCTTGCTCTCCCCTAGGGGTTTGGAAAATTTGCTCCCATATCTTTGCGGGCCCTGGGAACGGGGGCCCAGTGACCCGTTTTTTGGCATCTCATTGGTCTGGGCAGTCTGACTCTCTAACGGGGGAAGGAGCCGGCCTCTGAGGTCCCTAACAGAGCGGCAATGTTCAGCTTTATGGTACCCCTTGCCACATCTTGTGCAAAGGGTCGGAAGGTCCCTAGAGACCATCCGACAATCCTTTTTTAAGTGTCCAGATCTTCCACATCTAAAACAGACCCGTCTATCAGGGGCTCGTGGCGGGCCCCTCTGGGACTGCAAAATGGCTGCCGCGAGACCTGCATTAGTAAGTGGCCCTCCCAGTTCCCTACAGACTCGAAGCCAGTCTTGAAGACCTTTGCCCTTTCTAGGGGCGATAGCGGCTCGGCATTCTTGGGTGGCCTGCTCAAAAATAAGCTGTTCAATAAGAGGGGCGGCCTGCTCGGGATCCCCGAAGATCCGACCTGCCGCCTCGGTCATGCGGGCTACAAAATCTGAAAAAGGCTCCTGGGGTCCCTGAATGATTTTTGTAAGCTGATTATCGGCCCCTCCCTTTTTTGAAAGTGCCTTCCAGGCCTTAATGGCTGTGCTTGACACTTGGGCATAGGCACCCCAATGATAAGCTGTCTGATCTGCCGCATAGCGACCTTGGCCCGTCAACAGATCAAATGTCCATTCTTGCTGTTCAGGAGTCAACGCTGTAGCATTGGCTCTTGCTTGGGTTTGGGCAGCCTCATACCAAAGAGCTTTCCACTCCATATACTGTCCCATGCTCGGTAGAGCAGCCTTGGCGATTGTCTGCCAATCGGAGGGAGTTAGGGCAGAGGTAGCCAATCTATCAAGCTGAGCGATGGTAAAATTGGCGGTTATCCCATATTTTCTGACTGACTCTGCCAATTCTTTTATCTGACTATATTCTACGGGGGCATGAACGCGGCCACCCTCAGCTGTCTCAAACACAGGGAAAGCGAGACACATCTGTCTTCTCACCCTTTCCGGGAGGAACGAGAAGGATTTTACAGGCGTGCGTGCCGCGTATGGAGGAGGGGCCACCGGTAAAGGGGGCGCTGTGGGGACAACTGGGGACAAGCGCGTGGGCCTATACTGCTCCTCAGGATAATATCCTTTTTCCTCATAACTAGCTGCTCCTTCATCTACCCCTGCCTCCTCTTCTGGGTCTAAGCCTTCTCGCTCATAATCATCATCTGAAGTCTCGGGGCTATCAATGTCTAGAGCCTCGAAGTCTTCTACAGGGTACAAACTGACTCCCCTTCTCCTAACATTAGAGGGCATAAGGGAATAATAATCTGAAGGTTCGTGGGTAGCTACTCTCCCGCTATACCGCGTTTCTGGAGGTCCTTTTTCCTTAGGGGGATAATACCTTTTCCTGCGCGCGCCCATTCTCTCACTCTGTTCGGCTTCTGATAGCCTATCCTGCGCTTCACTCAATACCTCTTGCCCCGCAGCGACGGCGGGCCTACAGCTCTCATCTCTTAAACAATTTTGTACCATCGTCCAAATGGCCATGGTTCCGGGCCCGAGGTTTCCAGCATTCTGTGCACAGTTTAATTCTCTACCCAATCTGTTCCATGAGGCTGGTGAGAGAGACCCCGAAACTGCAAACCAAGGGGCCGTTCGCTCAACCTCTCTTACAAAACGCTGCAAGATGCGGGTGGGCAATTCTAAATCTCTCTGCTTAAGAATTGACTGCAGGGCTGTAATGGTCGAGTGTGAAGAGCCCATCACAGCGATGTAATGCCCGCGGCTTATTCGCGTGGCGGCCCAAGGCGAAACTGAAAGGCAAGTCTCAGCGCGTTCTCGCCTTTTTTTTATCTACAAAGACTTATGGAACGCAGGGGTGCCTCTGCTTATCTACGTCCGACTTAAGCACAAAATTAACACCAGCCCCGTTGGACACAGAGGAAATTAAGAGGAAGAGAATAAAAACTGCACTGACGAAGACCGGAGCCTCTACAGACCCTTCACACGGCCGTGGAAGATTTAAACCAAATTAAAGAAAGATCCAGGATCAGACATACCTTGCCGAACTAATCTCCCCGCAGTTCTGAATTCTGTGGTGCAGACGATGGAGTGGTCGAATTTCCCGGGTTTGAGGCACCAGATGTCCCGCGCAACCGTCTCGCCTGCAAGAACGACGCGGCACACAAAATAGAATCCTTCTGCGGTAAACTTTATTAATCTGGAAAAACCGGTACTTGCTTCACGTAACGAAAAGGACGGGGAAAACCAAGAGATCCAAGGAGACGAACAAGACGAACAAGCTCCACGAGACGGCCGAAAACCACGAGGGGAAGAGAGGAAGAAGAGGGGAAGAGAGAGAGAGCTATCCAGCTCGCCCCCTTATAAAGGGATCAGTCCTTGCCTTGGACGCGGAGCCCCCTGATTGGTTGAAACTCACCAGGCCCTATGACGCCACGGGAAGAGGCGGAAGTCATGAAGCGGAAGTTACCCAGCCTGTGCGCACATGGCTTGTTTACTGCTAACTCCAGCCAGATATCAGCGCCATCTTGTAATGGCGAATGCGTGGGAATGTGTGGGCGGCGCCCCACAGCCGGATATCCGCGCCACCTTGTAATGACGGAAGCGTGGGAATGTGTGGGCGGCGCCCCACAGTAGTTACTTTTTATTTTTCTTTATATATCTAGATAGTAGTCCTCTCAGTATTTTTACCTAGCAAAGACTCTTATTGTTTAGTACTTGAGTATTTCCTACTTATTTGAGGAAACTTTTTAGTTCTATATGATCTCATTTTCAAAGTTTGGTACTATTTTCTGGACTGTTAGAACCCTTCTCAGAAAGTGTTTGCTAATGACTGCATATTAAGATTTTTCCTTTGTGTTTTCTCTAAGAGTTTTATTTCTTAAATCCAGGTGTTTTACTTTGAATTAATTTTGTAATGAATAAGGAATAGAAAAGTACTTGTAGTAACTTGAATTTCCAGTGTAAATACAATTTGTTACACTTTGGAAGTATGGTTTAATAGCTTTTTGCATTTCATCTTCTGTCTTAGAATTGATATTATTTAAACTGTTTGCATGAGACAAATTTCTCATGAGGTTAGTATTAAGATATTTTATTTATAATATGCCATGACTGTAGAATTGACCAATCTCTTTCCTTTCTATTTTATTTCATGTGGCCATGAATTTTTTTTATTTTTATTAATGTAAAGCCTAGGAAAACTATATTCTACTTACAAAGAAAGTGTTGTGCCAGAAAGTGTTCCTGATCCACAAAAGACCACCAAAGAGCAGGTTTCAATGCAATCATACTATGTTCTCTTTATTTAAACTCAACCTTGGGCCACAGCACTGTATCTAACATAGTAGATCAGAAGTGGGCAGCCCCAAGTCTAATTTAAAGCAGGTATTTATAGAAGCAAGAAGCTTGTGTCTAGCCTGGTACACTTATGATTGGGGGAGCATTATGACTTTAATATAACTGGCTGTTGCAGGGTTCTAGTCTTAAACTTCTGTTTTCCTCCTTAGCAGTGCTTATTAGGAAGTGAAGTATCAGGGGTAGGCTTCTAACCTGGAGGTAAAGATTTATTGAGGATTAACCATGAAACTGATGTTAGACACAGTTGTTGTTCAGGGATAATTTGGAAACTGGTGCTAGGTACTCTACGGTTAGTTAACTTGAGTTTAACTTTAGGTGAGGTTCTCTAAGATGGAAACTGGATCCAAAAGTTCTGGTCTCTCCTCCACTACCTGGGTTATCATGGGTCTTCCTGGAGTTCATAGGCTTCATTTTCTAGGTTTTGGAGAAACTGAAATGATTCCTTATTACCACAGGCTGAAAAGTATCTAGTCTCTCAAATGTTTTGTAAAGCCCTCTTTAACTTTGGCCATTGGTTCTTTTTCCCTGAATTGTCAACATGGAAACACTCTTTTTCTTTGAGAGCTATACCTAATCCTCTTTATTGTATCAAGATCTCTTCTGTTTTTTACTATCTCAGTAGTGGAGCCTAGAAACTCTTGGAGGTAAAAAAAATTTTTCTAGTATACTTTCATCTCAGCCTGTCATAATATTTGTCAGACAATGTCAGCTATAGTTAATTTTATAAAAAAACAGCTAGTAATGGGCTGTTTTTAAAATAGGGCAGGTTTATCTTAAAACATAACCAATATGACTCAACTAATTTAGATTTAGTATTGGTGACTAAAAAGGACTAGCATATTCTAGATGGGGTCAGGGATTTAAATATTTAAACAGAGTTCATCACTGAGTTCAAGAATTACCAATTGTTAGATGTTCTCAAAGCTGTCCAATGGGTTCAGGAACATGTTTTGCCTAAACTTCATGTATTCTGTGAAACAGATCTCCACCCCCCCCCCAGTCACATAAAAAAGATCACCCCCATCACCTTGAAAGTCAACTGGATAGGACAGCAGAGTGAATTTGAAGACCGATTTATAGTTGAAGATTACCTAGTCCAACAGAAAGAAGCTCAGCCTCAGAACTTCCTCCTGATTCCCACCAATGCAATCCTTACCCAAGCCGCAGAGGCACTACTAGGTCTGTACAATAACTAATTCTGACCATTGTTGAAGGTATAGCACCAATGCATATAGATTAAGTCTATCACTTCAGTTTCTTTATAGACTCTTAACTTATAAAATAGCTCATGATTAAGTTTTTATTCTTTGTATTCAGATTGATTTGAGCTATAAAATGAGAGAGTATTTACAATAAATTTTATTTGCAAATCTGAATATGCAATGGGAAAAGTGGTAACTGCAAACAGTGGAGCAGTAGAAAAAAAATGAAAGAAAATAGACTGTTGTGACTAAATAAAACTGCAAATTTGTTCAGATAAATGTGTTGATGTGACATTTGCTACCAAGGGGTTTGGGTACTTAAGATGCTATTATTGACATGTGAGTAAAATAAAGGAGAGGGCGGGCAAAGAAAAGCCAAGGTTTGTGATTGGGCAGTGAAAAAAAATGCAGGGATAGAGTTTTAGAAAGGTGAAGAATGGAGAAGGAAGAAAAGAAGAGAAGATGGAGAATGATGAGGATAACTCTGTCTCGTGTGCCTTTAATTAGTCACATGACAATCTTATAAGGAATGAATTATTATTACAGGACCATCTGTCTCATCTAGGTGGGCAGTTTATATCAATATCAATTGACTCAGAGTTATTGTATGGGTGTCCTTCATGCAGTGACTCAACTGAATTCAAGAGAAAGGTATGGTGTCAGGACACACCAAGAATTAGGATGTGTGGAGCTGGTGTGGCAGCAACCTATTACAGGACCTTAGTAAACTGTGTGGAACATGGCATGGTGCCTAGAACCAATCGCCATTTTCTAATATTTACCGCTACATTGACCTCTCAATTTATTGCTAGTATATTTACATTTTATTTAGGGTAGAAAAATAGTGAAAATGGACTTTCACATTCCAGCCTGATGCTATAGTGACTAAAATCACTCATACTAAAATACAATCTTGTTCTTCGTAGACCCAGACCATTGTAAGACAAACTTTCATTCTGTTGGTTTTGGGTTTTCTTAATACATTGTGCAATTGTATTTCAGAAAATGATAAAATGTTACTTGCCAAAAGAAGCTATGCTCAGAATTTTGATGATATAAATTCAATAGTAGCATGGCTTCAAAAAGGATTTTTATTGTTTGTGTGCTTGTGAGAAAGAAATAGGGGGTGGGTTGTTTGGAAAAAAACACTAATATTCAAAGCTAAGCACCTTAACTTTCTTTTTCAAGAAAAAAATGCACAAATATTAAGATTATATTTTGAATGACATATTGATACTAATATGAATATTAAGTTTATGTCCTTCTTTCTGTATTCCTAAACAAAACTTAAAGTAACTTAAGCAAAAGTTATTTTCTAGAATAAAAAGAATCCTAAAACTAATTAATAGAACAAAATTAAATTCCTGTATATAGTTACTTTCATCCCTGATACTTAGCTCTATTACTACTTAAATACTCAATTATCATATCTGATATGAATATTCTATAAGTAGATTGACTTTTACATGTTATCCAGTTTACCTTACTCTTACTATATTTCCCACTCTTTGCTAACATATCTCATAAAACCAAATAGAATAATATAACAGTTAAAATTGAAAAATCTATTATTATATTTGAAATTCAATGGTTACAATTAATAACAATAGATAATTGTAGAAAAATTGGTACTTTCATATTGATATATTTTACCTCATTGTATTATTAATGCCTCAAAATCTTGTATTATTTTGTCAGGTTATTCTACAAACAGCTCTAGAAGTTCTTGTTTGTTGTCTGCTTTTTTATGATGAAAGACAGACATATATGAAAATGAACAGATTACAATTAAACCATAAAATATTAAAAAATGGTTGAAAAAGTATACCTTGAATATTTAAACATTTAGTCCATCAGACAAAGTTTCTGGTTAAGAATCTCACAAATTTATTGAGGAGAAAACTAGTTTATATTCAGTCATCTTTTAATGATCTCTTCACTGGCATAGAAACTCAGTAACAATAAAAATATTTTGAAGCATTATTGTAGATAAATATAATGACGATGGAATGTAATGATCCATTCTGAGATATCATGAGATGGGGGTCACAAACATATATGGCATGGAATAATGAGTTTAAGGGTTTTTTGTTTTTTGTTTTTGTTTTTGTTTTTTTTGTTTTTGTTTTTGTTTTTTTGGATGTGTGAAACTTAACAAGAAAAATGTCAGGGCACACGAGCCTAAATCTCTGAATGTGAGTGACTGTGTGTGTATGTGTGTGTGTGTGTGTGTGTGTGTGTGTGTGTGTGTGTGTGTGTGTGTGAAAATACACTTCTCCTTAATAATCAACTTTAATTTAGACTGTAGGACATAAGTGAATGACATACACTCTTACTTTGATATGCTATCTTAATATATACCATATTAACATAACCAACCACATACTGTGTAAAATAAATAAACAACAACTTGTTTTACAATGTTTCATTTTTAATTAAATGCTAGGAGGATATTGGATTCATGCATATTATTTCACTCAGTTTTGCAAATGCACAAACCAGTCATTTAGTTTTCAGTCAGTGAAAAACACAGAAAGCTCGGAGAGGAAAGCAAAGACTCAAGTGCTTGCTACCTTGTTTTAATTTCTTGAGTTATATATGCAGAATTGTATAATACTTGTACTTATATGCACTTGTAGATTTCTTCATATTCAAATAGAGCAAAGTAATAATTTTGGGAAAATTTAAAAGTCATCAAGTTCTTAATGCTAGTGACATTAAAAAGAAGCAATCCAGAATGTCGAAAGGACTGTTAATACCAACACAGTAGAGATATGTCACATGTTATTTATATTAAGGCACATAAAGGATTCCAAACACCTTTTCTACATGGTCTCAAACAACTGTACAGAACCACAGCTGGTGAGAAATAGATGAGTGGGAACAAAGTAGAAAAAGCTAATATCGGATGGGTAAATTGTCTTTAAACTTCAGTAATATAAGGGCCAGAGTCACCTATAGCTGTTTGTTTTTTATTCTAATTTCATTTCCCCACATATTTGACATGTTTAACATTTAAATTTATTTAATTATATAAATTATTAATTTGATGTTTTCTCAAAAGGGTATCTATCATATCTAGCAAAATCTCAGGGCTAGGGAGGTGAGGAAATGATGAAATGACAAACAAACATACAAATGTACAGAAAAGCTGATCCTGGAGGGTGTAGAATCTCTCATTAAAAACCTCATATCCCCAGAAGTTCCAGTTTATTACATACAGAATCATTGTATACATACGGACTAGTTAGGCAGGGTTATTATACCCAGATACAAAAGGAGGCATGGCTTAATGTATACAGCTGAATCAACAACACAGTTTTAACTAATTTTGTAGTAGCAGTCTCTGTAGGGAAGAGGTCTTGGGGGAAAGAAAGCTATGAAGGACAATTTCTGCCGGTTAATACCAGCATGGCCCTGGTGGGGACAAAGTAATATGGTTCTTACCTCTGATGTGAGTCTCCCAAGTGTCGATGGCTGCTGTGAGTATAAGGATTGTTTGTATAATAATATACATATTTCACATTCCTCCGAGAAGTGTCTTCCGTTAATGACTCTGTGAGAATTAGAAACAGCTTGGAGTCCAGGAGTTGAGGATGTGCTTATGTCTCAGCAAAATGTTAAACACTGGGACCTTCAGGACAACCGTTCAGGTTATGGGAAAGAGCTCTAAATACAGAAGTTATAAGGGCTTCATGAATCTAAGGAACAAAGGTAGCTAGCTGCATTTCTTACCAAGCTTCTCAGGAATATAAAAAGACAGGCAGATTCTTGAGTTCAAGGTAATCCTACAACAGTGGGAGGTTATGCCTAGCAGTGGTAGAAATGGTCATTTCAGGCCAGGGTCCCATAAAACTATTTTATCACTTGTTCTTAACAAAGCTAGACAGATCTCTTAATTATTTTGAAAAGTTAAAAAAAAAATGCTTGCTGCCTATTGAGAATCAAAAGACTGAGTCGAGGAATGCTGATTCATAAGAAAAGTAAAAGGAAACATGGACTAAATGATTGGATTGGTATGTAAAATTAGAGTTGACCTATATTCTGCAGGAGGTAAGCAATCCAGAGAAATTTTAGAATAAAAAGAGAGAACTACTTGGAGAACTTATAGAGGGACACACACAGAGAGCAGGGGGGAGAGAAAGAGAGTAAGAGAAGGAAAGAGAGATAGAGAGAGAGATAGAGAGAGAGAGAGAGAGAGAGAGAGAGAGAGAGAGAGAGAGAGAGAGAGAGAGAGAGAAGCAAGAAGGACATGAATAGAGAGTTCTCTTACAATGGCAATCAGAACACAGGTCATCAGCTTGGATCCATGACTTTTCAGGTCTTGAAGTCATTCTTTTCAGAGCTCCCAGACCTGCCTTCTTTTGGAAACTCTTTTCACTCTGAGGCTGGTTCTTGGCATCTGCCCATATGTTAACATCAGCACAGAGACAGCACTTTGCCATTTTTTTCTGAGCCTTACCAGGTATCTGATACCATGGTAATTAACAAAGCTGTGGCCATCTCAGAAACCTAGTTTAACTGAGGACTTGAAGCTTTCAGACATTGTTCTGCATTCCCAAATTACCACTTCAATAATGTTTATATATTTTTACAATGGTTTCTTAAGCATTTTAATTAATATTAATGTAATTATTTTTCAAGTTCTATAAAATATGATGAATAAAATATGCACACATTATCAAATGGAGAATAACATAAATAAATCGTCTGCATTTTGAGGAAAAGGAGAAGTGAAAGTTGTTAGAAGATGTGGAGAGAGCTTTCAAGAATGACAGAAGTGCAGTCACAGTTTAAAGTTTCAGTAAATTTATAGGTTTATAATTTTGGATTTAAAATTAGATCAGAGGTTTTCAACCTTCCCACTGCTGGCACATTCATGCTGTGGTGACTGTCATCCAGAAAATTATATTTGTTCCTATTTTTCAGCTGTAATTGTGCTACTGTTGTAAATTGCAATATAAATATTTGTATATTTCAATGGTATAATACAACCCCTGTAAACCAGTCATTCTAGCCCTAAGAGTGTTGCAATTCACAGGGAGAGAATCCCTGAATTAATCTTAGGTAAGGATATGGTGTTACCATACTCAGAATTCATTTTTTTCTCTTGGAATCTCAGCTATGCTCTTACTATCTGAAGTTGACCTGTGAGGTGTACAGACATCATTTCTGACAGTAGATTCTTCTCAACTAAAGTAAAGTGATTATAAAGATTTATCTGTGTAAAAACCTCTCTTTACCACAATAGAGTATTCAGACTAAACAACTTATCACTGCAGCCAAGGAAGGAAACTGATATAATTGACTTCATGACAGATATGATTAGATTCACAAACTCTAAAATACAAATACATATTTAAAATCTCTCAAGGAAATGCATTCAATGTTGACATGTATGGTGTTTTATAGATTACATGCACTTTTGAAAGATATGGATATTTTAATTAACAATTTAGTGCCCTATGTTTTGTATTTAATATAATTTCCTAAATAGGTAGAGTTATATAGATATGCACTAACTGATTTGGAGACTTGTAATCTGAATATACATATTATATATTCTAAGCAATCTTAAATCAAAGAAGTTGCACTATGAAGATACATTTTATTTAATGTTAGCACTATTGTAATCATACCTGTAATAAAAGTTATTCTTGTGTCAAATAATAATATATTTATATTTGTATAAATTATTTTAAATCTATATTACATGTAAGTCCTTTATTGGATTATTTTTGCATTTCTGAGGCCAATGTAATGACCACAAACAAAATCAATCTCACTTTCCTTGGATATTACCTCTCTTCAAACTGTGCATTATTGTGTAATTATCAAACAGAGCTTGAGAATATTGGAATTTGTTTGCAAGAGCATATATCTTTCTTTTATAAATTTTTTTATTGGATAGATTATTTATTTACATTTAAAATGTTATCTTCTTTTCCTGGTTCCCTGTCTCCCTTTCTTTTCCCACAGCTTCTATGAGGATGCTTCCTCTCCCACCCACCCACTCTCATCTACCCACCCACACCCTCTCTCCCCTTCCATGGCCTAGTATTTCCCTACACTGGCTAAACTAGTCTTCACAGGACCAAGAGCTTCTTCTCCTATTGATGTCAGCCAGTGCCATCCTCTGCTACATTTGTGGCTGGAGCTATGGGTCCACCTCATGTGTACTCTTTGGTTGTTTTTGTCCCTGGGAGCTCTGGGGAGTTTGGTTGGTTGTTATTGTTGTTCTACCATGAGGTTGCGAACCCCTTAAGCTCCTTCATTTCTTTCTCTAGTTCCTCCATTGTGGTCCTCGTGCTCAGTTTGATGATTAGATTCAATCATCTGAAACTGTATCAGTAAGGTTTTGGCAAAGTCTCTCAGGAGACGTTCATATCAGGCTCCTGTGAGCACACACTTCTTGGCATCAGTAATAGTGACTGAGTTTGGTAGTACCTAAAATTTTTACTTTACATAAGAGCTACAATTTGTTGAAATTTTTCATTTTTCAGATCACATTTTAGTCAGTACTTTTGGAAACAAATATTCTCATCCATCTTGAAAATCTCAGCATCTTATTGTATAATAGCTTGCTGTTTTAGTTGTTGAAGATATTTATGAATGCAATGTAATATATGTTGTAGTAACCCAAAGAAAACCTGCTAATATTATATTGAAACTGAGCGGAAAATAGAAGAAAGTGTCAAAATTAGAAAGTTATTTGCTATCATAAATGTTTTTATGATAATTATCAAAATATGGACCTTAAAATACTATATAAATTGTATTATGTGACAAAGTCACACAGGTTATGAGAAATTGTACCACAGTTGCTCATTAACAGGTCTACATTAATGTAAATTTCTTTGAAGATTTATTTTCTCATTTTTTAAAGAAAGGATACTTTATGTATATATTAATGACCTAATTGTGACTAACCAATCCCATTTTTGTTTAAAGGATAGTTCCCTTGATCCATTCAATAAATATCTTATGTAAAAAGGAATTTGGATTGATGGGCAAGAATTGTAATCACCATGAACAGATTTATGGGTTGAGGGAATAATGTGATTATGCAAAAACTGAAATGATGCTTATGGGCCCTTGATGAACAACAAAGGGTATTTGTATTAAGAATGTCATGGATGTCAAAAAAAGAAGGAAGAAGATTTTATCACAAGCTCATTGTCCTATAAATCCATCACGGTCAGAGTAATGAATTTGTACATCATTGTAGTTTTCAAAGGAATATTTTTTTTTTATTTTCATTGACCAAGTGAGTATTTGGATAAAGTATCAGAGTATTTGACACTTGTTCCCCAGGTTGACAATCCTGCCCAGGTTTATTCTCTAGCCCTATTGTATTATTTAGGTTTATGTTGTGCTATAAATCATTGTACTCATGTCATGATCTGGTAATTTTTTATTAATGGTCATTGAAATAATTAGAGTTCAATATATTGGTAACACTGATGACATCAAATAAATTATCCAAAGATTAATAGACAAGGCTTGGGCTCATTTTGTTTAGCTAATGAGATTAAATCACCATGTAAAAATAATTATTAAACATAAGGAAACAGAAATAATTTATCTAGAATGCATATTGAAAGAAAATTAATTTCTTTAACTATGCATTGCATTTACACCTTTCTCTTCTTTCAGTGGGATATTTTTCTTCTTCTTTTTTTCTTTTGATTACAGAAATAAGTTTCATCCAACTAAATGTTTGCTAAAGGTCTCATGAAAATTTCCAAACATCACAAGCAGTTTGCAATATAATGCATTGCTTTATACAACCTAACAGCATGACCCCATTACTGTAGTCATTACCTGTACAACTCAAAGCACATGGAGAGGTAGAGCTGGTTCCTACATTGATTTCAGTCTTGTGTTCTACTGTCTATAGAATGGGAGAGTGCACTATAGGTAACTAAAAGACAAATGCAAATACCAATTTAGCCACAAAACTTTTGATGAGCAACCTTCCTGACTGTGAAATATGCTAGAGCAATGGTGACACAAAGCTTGTGGGAGTAATCAACTAATGTTTAATTTTATTTATGACCCACTCCATGGGATGGACTCTAAACTTAACATTGACTGATGAAAATTCAGATAAAGGCAGCTCAAAGACCAAGGGTGAACCAAATACTACTGCTATAAAGCTAAAATTTAACAATAGAATGACCCCTAATAATATTCTGCTGTTCTCATAGATCAGTGACTTATTTTCCCATAGTCAAAGAGGCTTTCTCCTGCAGCAGACGAGAACAAATACAGAGACTCACTGCCAAATATTATGAAAGGACACACACACACACACACACACACACACACACACACACACACATACACACACACACACACAGAGAGAGAGAGAGAGAGAGAGAGAGAGAGAGAGAGAGAGAGAGAGAGAGGAGAGAGAGAGAGAGAGAGAGAGAGACCGAGACAAAGACAGAGACAGACAGAGATAAACAGAGGCAGACAGAGACAAAGAGACAGATAGAGACAGAGACAGACTGGGTTATCACACTCAGGATGATATTATCTAGATGCATCAATTTTCTTAGGAATTTCATAAACTCATAGTTTCTGATAGCTGAGTAGTACTCTATTCTGTAAATATATCACAATTTTTGTATCTATTCATCTACTCAAGGATATATGGGTTTTACCAGCTTCTGGCTATTATAAATAGGATAGGGTTGCTTGTGCATTTTCATTGGACTGCTTTCCTTATGTTGATTTGCCTTGTACAACTTTAATATGCTGATACTTGTTCTATTTTACTATATTATGTTGTTCTTTAAAAAAGAAAAGAAATCATTTTCTACCTTTTCATGGTTTCTAAAAAGATAAAATACAAATGACTGAGAACTACTTAAAGAAATGTTCAACATCTTTACTCTTCAGGAAAGTACAAGTCAAAATGACCCTGTGACTCTACCTTATACCCTTCAAAATGGCTAAGATAAAAACCTCAAGTGGCAGCACATGTTGGCAAAGATGTGGAGAAAGAGCACACCGCCATTGATGTTGGAATTGCAGCCTGATACATCCACTCTTGAAATCAGTCTGGAGTTTCCTCAGAAAATTGGAAATACCTCAATCTGAAGACCCAGCTATACCACTTGTGAGTATATATATATCCTAATGATGCTCCACCGTAACACAAGAACAAATACTCCACTATGTTCTTAGCAGCATTCTTCATAATTTCCAGAAACTCTAATTAACCCAGATGTCTCTCAACTGAAGAATAGATACAAAAAATATGATTCCTTTCAACAATAGCAAACTATTCAGCTATTAAAAGAGAGTATTTCATTAATATTCTAGGGAAATGAATGGAACTAGAAAAACAGCATCCTAGTGTAGTAATCCGGACTCAAAAAGGACACAGATAGTATATCCTGATAAGTAGACATTAGCCAAAAACTATAGACTACCCATGATACAAGTCATAGACCACAAGAAGTTTAACAGAAAAGAAAGTCTAAGTGAGAATTATCTAATCTAACTTGGAAAGGGAGCAAAATAGCCATGGGAGTCAATCAGAGGGAGGGATCTGAGTGGGAAGGGTGGGGAAGGAAAAATGAGTGTCAGGATCATGTATGGGGTATGACAATAGAGAAGCCCATAGGGTCAGAAAAATGAATAGAAATATGTAACTGTCCAGGTAGGGGTGAGGGTGAGATGTAGTTGGGGGTTGAAATAACCTCTATAAAGTGCCAGAGACCTGGGATGTCAGAGAAGCCTAGGATGTCATGTGAATGACTGTGGTGGGAGGTGTTGATTTTTAACTTGTACTTGATTGCATCTATAAAGGATGCAGAAGCCAATTACTGGACTTAGGGGTAATATTAGGACTTCCATGTCCCAGGGGGAAGAGAAGGGATGCAGAGAAAGAAAATTCGTACCAGGCTTTGGCATGAGTGGGAAGCAGCAGACATGTACGTCTTGGACATCTAGGGTTTGAGCCTCCAGTGTGCACTTAGGTCAAGGAAGACAGAGGAAGCTAGTAGATAAGATTAGAGCAGGAAATTCTTCACCAAGCAGTTCAGTTATTTGGGTAGTTTTAAAATAATAAAACTGTCTAGTGTTTTCAATCCATGTTGCTAAGATGGGCAAGAGAAGAGAAGGGGTGCCAGGGTGATTGTTGAAGGCTTGTCGAAGCTAGTTGTGAGAGTCCCCCAGGAAATACAGCCAGCTGGACATTGGCAAAGCTGTGTGAGACCTGCAGCTCTTGGAACTAGTCTGAGT
Source organism: Micromys minutus (assembly GCF_963924665.1). Taxonomy (NCBI): domain Eukaryota; kingdom Metazoa; phylum Chordata; class Mammalia; order Rodentia; family Muridae; genus Micromys; species Micromys minutus. The sequence goes on along the minus strand of NC_137982.1, from coordinate 21,745,815 downwards.
GTGCAGCCGCCCAGGGAGATGGAGTAATGTGATTTTTTAAATTATACACAATTGGTGACCTTAGCTGAAATGTTCAACAATGGAGAGATACTACCTCAACATTCCATCTTCAGTAGTTAGTTAGAGCCAACAGTAGAAGAATCATGACACCAACCCAGGTTTGTTCTTGTCTTTAAGAAATGTAGCCACAAAAATGAAGTCGAAATGGTCATCAAGTGATTAGCCCAAGCAGGGTCATTCTATGGAAAACATCAAACTCACATATTATTATTGATGCTATGCTGTGCTTATGGACAGGAACCCAGCATGGCTCTTCTCTGAGAGCCTCTACCAGCATCTGACTTAGACAGATGTAGATACTTGCAGCAAATCATTGTTCTGATGTCAGGGACTCCTATGGAAGAGTTAGTGGAAAGACTTAAGGAGCTGAAGGGGATAGCAACCCCATAGGAAGACAGTGTCAACTAATCCATACCACTGGAAGCTCCCAGAGAGACTAAGCTACTAATCAAAAATTATACATAGACTGTTCTGAAACGCCTACCCTCCCTCCCCAACACATATGGAACAGAAGATTGCTTTGTATGACCTCAGTGTGAGAGGAGCTGTCTAATTATGTAGAGACTTGATGCCCAAAGAAGGGAGATGGGGGAGGGATGAATAGGCAGAGTAACTTCTCTGAGGCAAAGGGCATGGGGGATGGAGTGCAGAACTTTTAGAAGGTGTGCTGAGTTGGGGCAACAGGTATAATGTGAGTGTCTTGATTTGTTTGCAATCTCACTCATAATGAGTGAGGGTTCCCATCTCACTTCCCAGAAATTATTTTCATTATTTTGTTGCTCTTTGCCTTTTTGATGAGAGTGATATAAAAATCTCAATATTGCTTTGATTTTCATTTTTCTAATTTTTTGGGAAAATGAAAAAAATTCATCCCCCCCCCCTTTTTCTTTTTCTTTTGGATAATATATTTTTAGGTCTTGGGCCTAATTTTTAATGAGTCATTTGTTGTATTGACTCCTTATATTTTGAATTCTTTCTATAGTCTAAATATTAATCCTCTATCTGAGTATGTATTATTAGCAAAACTTCTTTCAATCATTAAGTATAATTCTGCTTCATGAAGTTAATGGATTAATAAAATTAATATTATAAAAATGGCTATTTTATCAAAAGCTTTTTACAGATTTAATGCAATTCAAAAAGCTTTTTGACCTTATTTTAAAACTCTGCTGGAAGATAAATTGAAGAGTTTTATTTTGTTTGGTTTTTTTGTTTGTTATTAATAGCATTTGCAGAGGAGATTTTAAACGAGACTAGTGTTGACTGTTCTGGCTATTAGTTATCTCTCTTTTGCAGATCTATAATGCAAAGGAGCAAGCTGAGCACAAAGGAATAAAAAAACCAAATTGTGAGGTGAAAAAAGAGTACTAACAAAGGCCATGTTGAAATCTTATGCTGAAGGAGATGCGTAAATGCTTAATGCTAATTGCAGTATAGGTAGTGGTGACATCAGGGCATGTCTCCATCTAGCTCACCAAGCTATAATTCCAACTCCTAAAAAAGAATTAAAGAAAAGTTTAATCAGTGATGGAGACTATTATCCCTGGGAAGATAATTTAAGGCAGTAGATGGAGAGGGCCAAACACAAGACAAAATCATCAGCAGAGATGTGATAAAGTCTTCCTCTGTGGCTTAGAAAGGCTGCTGAGGCTAGATGTGTGTTAGAGATATTTCTGCATATAGGCCTAAAGAAGCCATTGTGATAAAGCTGTAAGGGTATAGTCTAAATTCTTTTGGAGACTCCAAGAATTTAGGAATTCCAGAGTAGTGAGATACCTGTGAGGAAGAGTGCCAAATGGATGTGGGACTTGGAACTGGAACAAGAGAGAGAAATTCACGGTCAGCCAATTTTAAAGGAATTGGTGATGTGAAGTGCACTTTCCCATCAGACATAGAGAAGCAGAACTTGGTGTTTTCCTTGCTAGATTTTAATCTTGCTTTCATCCACTTATTTCTTTACTATGCTTCTTTATCTTTTGTTTGGAATAGAAATGTATATTTTGTGACAATGTATTTTATGCTTATTCAATTCAAATTTTCAGGGGATTAAACTTAAGAGATTGCCATGAGTCTCAGAAATTATTTTACATTTTGGGTTCTTAAACAGTGCAAGGAAGTTTATAGACATTGGTACTTTTTTAGTTGTACTAAATGCATTTTGCTGTGTGATGTGGCTATAAGCCTATGGTGGGGCAAGAAGTGGAATAAGATAAATTTGAATAAGTATAGTACTTATTTTGCTCATATATGTCAATGCCAGTAGCACTATTTGATAAATATTAGAAGTTGTGGCCTTGTTGGAGCAGAAGTGGCCTTGGAAGAAGTTTGTCACTGGAGGGATGCTTTTACATTTCAAAAATCAGTATTAAGCCTAGTCTCTTTCTTTTTCCCCTCTCTCTGCTTTTGAATCTGGATATATCTCTGAGCCCATACTCTAGAACCATGTCTACCTGTCACCATGTTTCCCACAATGATGAAAATGGACCACTTTCTGAAAATGTAAGCAAGTCTCAATTAAGCAAATTACCTTGCTCATAGTGGCAAAATAGAGTAAGTGGAACATTCATACAATGCTGGTAGGAGTGAAAACTTAAAAGGTCATTATGAAAATTGTGTGGCAGTTTCTCAGAAAGTTGAGAATTGGTGTACATGAAGATCCAGCTCTAATACTCCCAGAGACATACCCAAAGGATTCTTCTTCACCTTACCCTTGTTAACTTTGTTACACTTGCTAAGTCACATTCATTGATGTTCTATTCATGAGGACCATAAATTTGAAAAAAACCTAGATAGATTTCCCTCTATGGAAGAATGGATAAATGTGGTACGTTTAAACTTTTTTTTTCAAATAAGAAATTTGAAAAACAAAACAAAAGGAAGAAACAAATATAATAATAGAACTAGAATATACATCCTGAAGTAAGTATCTCAGACCCAGAAAGATATAATAATCTGGATATAAGATGATGCATTTGCTTATATGTGAATATTAGCTTTTAAGTCAATTATAACCAAACTACATCTAGTCAAGCCATAGAATGTAGGTGTAGAGTAAGAAAATAGTAAGAACAGATCTTGTTAGGAAATGTATCAGGAGCCATTGTGGAGAGGCTAAAGACTAGCAAATGATCTTCCAGAGCTGTTTTACTGTGGGAATACGATTAATGCGTTCTTGGAGGAAAGGCCTAAGGTGAAAATCACAGGATTTCATTCCTTCAGCTAATATCAATTTCACATTCTTATAAAATTAATATAATAATCCCTGGGCATTAGCCCACCCTATTGGCCAGATCACTTTTAATATACTTTCTTGTAGTGATGTTGTACAAATAAGTAATTTATTAATTCCTAGTGATATTTCTATAATAAATTATGAAACTATACTAGAAATTACAAAGCCCTTTGTAATGGGACTGCAATTAAAGCCCCATCTGATCTAAAAACTGTAGTTAGAACTCTACCAGTCTTCACCTGTCATCAGTTAATTGCTTCTGAGATAGAAATAAATCTTTTACAACTTAGGATACATCCCTTAAAACAATTAACCAAAGGTTATAAAAGGAAACAAACAATTTAGGAGGCAGAAGAACAGAAAAGAATGCAGAAACAGAATTAGAAACTAAGGCAGAAGGTGGAAAGACAACAGAATATAGAAGAATATAACATAGCATAAGAGGGATGTGAAGATAGACAAATAGGAACCTGCGGAGAGAGCCGAAAGACCAGAATGGTCTCTCTTCGCTTTCGTATAGAACAAGTCTTTTCTTAAAAGCAAAGCAAGCTCATTCTTAATAAAGTTGACAATGCTTTTTTTTTCCCTTTAAGACATGGGTTTAATTCATTTATCAGTAAAATAGTCAAATTTTTTCTTACTCTATTCAATAAAGCTTGGAGTTTAGTTTTCCTCCAGGATGAATGAATTTGTGCTGCACAGGTTCTTTGGCTTTTCCTACATATACACATGTAATTATGGATGTATATGTCTGTAAGTACATACATATGAGATAAGTAGCTGGTCACAACAGGAGTGAAGAAAGGATTATGAGTATATGTGTATGACTTTGTATATGAATGTATATGTGTTTATGCAAATTTGCTTACATAAAAGATTTCCCTTCTGTGAGCATGACATTCTTCTCCTGGGTCAATGAATATTTTATTTTTTTATTAGATATATTTTATTTACATTTCAAATGTTATCCTTTTCCTGGCTTCCCCTTTGTATATTCCTACCATGTCTTTCTCCCCTGCTTCTGTTAAGGTGCCACCCACCACGTCCTTCCCACTATAAATTTCATCTGCACTGGGACATTGAGCCATGGGAGAACCAAAGGCTTCTCTTAACACTGATAAACAATAAGCCCATTCTTTGCAGCATATGCAGCTGAAACTAAGAGTCTCTCCATGTATACCTTTTGCTTGATGGTTTAGTCCTTGACTATGAGAATTTGTCTCTGTTTGTGTCATGATCTGGTAGAGCATCTCAGGAGAATGCTATATCAGCTTCTGTCAGCATGTATTTATTGGCATCAGCAATACTGTCTGGGTTTGGTGGATATATTTGAGCTGGATCTCCAGATGGGGCAGTCTCTGGCGGTTCTCTGCTTCAGGTTTTGAGGATTTTATTGATTATTTTTGCATCAATATCCATAAGAAAAATTTGGGCTGAAGTTTTATTTCTGTTGTGTCTTTGTGCTGTTTTCTCTTCCCAGCCTGACAAAGGAGAGATTTCTGGGCAAGAGAGAAAGAAACCCTAGAAATTAAACCTTTACTTATGCCCTGTTGTTAAGCAAAAGGTGTTAATTGGCCCAGGTGTCTACAACTTCTGTCTTCAGAATAACATAAAGACAGGTACACATTATTATGGAAAACAATCTTAATCTCTCTGAAGACCAAGTCTTACTGGCTCTTTCTGCCTGGCTACCTTCAAATGAGTCAGGGCAGAAATGGAGGGTGTGTTGTCTTGAACAATATCAAGTAGGAAGGAAGAAGAAGTAGTTGTAAGAAGTAATGCAGGAAGAGATAACTAAAATTAAGAGTCAATTTAATTTAGTGATGGTATGGAAACCTAACACTTCCTGACTTTCGTAAAATACACACATATATAAAGGTGAAATAATAAAATAATGGAGAAATAGTCTCATTGGCCATCTCTTGTCACTAAATGCATCTTTCTGTACCAGAATCAGTTGACATCAAATTGAATTGTTGACCAACGGGTCTCTAAGTGAATCCTCAAGAAACCCATAATATTGACATGCTGACAGCAAGGCCCTACTTCTGAAAAGATGCCTACACATCTCACTAACATACAGATATTGAGCTGATGCTTAAAGAGAGACTCCACACCTCCAGTCTTTGGTGCAGAAGGTACTCTGCATGCTACTAAACTGTAAAAGTTAACCTAGCCAAAGATGCATTGACACATGATAGTGATAGTAAACTACCTGCAAGATATGCTAGGATAATGGTAGAACAAAGTTTGTAGGAGTAACCAACTAATAATTGGTTTTACATAAGTCTACTCCATGAGATTTAACCTGTATTTAATATTGATCAGGTGACCAAGAACCTAGATATCTCAAAGACCTAAGGTTAAACCAAGTAGTACTAGTTAAAAAAAACTAAAATGTGATTCATAATGATATTCTGCTATACTCATAGATCAGTGTGCCTTGTTTGTTCACATTCAGAGAAGTTATTTTCTGCAGCAGCTGGGAATGAATGCAGAGACCCACAGCCAGCTATTACATAGAAACTATAATTCAACCTTAGTAACATCAAATCACAATAAGATACCGACTTCAAATCCTTTTTTCAGTACTCAGGGAGCCTCAGAGAAAACAGGTTTAGAAAGTGTAAGATTCAGAGGAAATGGACTACACCAAGAAAATAAAATCTTCTAAATCAATATGAACAAAACTCAGATAAACTCACAGAAGTCTTCATAGATTTGTTCCACGTCCTCAGAAGTGTTATTATGGCACCTAGTTAAATGTTCTTATGGAATCCTGAGTGCAAATGAGTGGCTCTTTAATTCTTGTGCCTTTTCATGGAATCTTTCCAATTCTGCTTATTTGTTTTGTTCAGCTTAAATTTGGTAGGATTTTATTCATAATATTTTAATTTGTTTTGTTATATTTTATAAAAGGAAAAAATGACTAAAAACATAGCCACTAAAGTAAAGGTAACAACTGAACTGTTAGTACAATTGTTACATATCTACTGAACTGTTAGTACAATTGTTATATATCTACTGGGAAAATATTTTCTTTTCTTCCTTCCTTCCTTCCTTCCTTCCTTCCTTTCTCTCTTTCTTTCTTTCTTTCTTTCTTTCTTTCTTTCTTTCTTTCTTTCTTTCTGTCTGTCTTTCTCTCATTCTCTTTCCTTCCTTCCTTCTTTTTTTTCTTTCTTTTTTTGTTTTCTTTTTCTTGGTTTCAGGGAGTTTGTTATTTAATTGATTTTTGTTTGATTTTTGAGAAGTAACTTAAAGTCTCATGGGTACAGAGGGGTAGAACATCACCAAAAACTTTGGAAAGGTTAAGAGTATAATAAAAATATATTTCAATTTAAAAACTGTTTTAAATGAAAAACACATAAAAAAGAAAAAAATAATTTTGTATCTTGAATTAGTTGCAAAAGAAAGGAATCACCAGCCTCTAAATATGTAATCTTTTTGCAATAGAAAAACCAAGGAAATAAAGTAAACCAATATTCTTATTCCCAAAAACATCCACACATACATCACACATCACATGTTTTATATATATAGTGTGATGTGTATATATATATATATATATATATATATATATATATATATATATATATATATATAACTTGTATAAAGTGTTGACATGATAAAGTTCTTTGATAGAGTTCAGGTGAAGAATTTTTTTTTTGTTGTTGTCACTATGAAAGAGAGAACAACTAGAGATAACTGAAAGAAAGTCCAAAGCAGAAAAAGGATGCCCTATACTGGATATATTTTGCAGAGTATAACTAGCCATAAGAGAAGCAGGAGTAGAGTCCATTGGGGTACAATTAAAAAAGATAAGGAAGAAAGATAGAGGAGAAAAAGGAGAGAGATAGGAAGATAGAGATTATGGAGCCCCAAAAGAAGAAGTGTAGCTGACATAGCAGGGTTATAAGGAGGTGCCTGACAAAGAGACGCAGATGCTCTCAACCAACCATTGGACTCAGAACATGGTCCCTAATGGATGAGTTTCAAAAAACGGCTGAAGGAGCTAAATGGGTTCGAAACATGATAACAACAATCTCAACCATTCAGAATCCACAGATCTCACAGAGACTAAACCACAAACCAAAGAGTGCACATAGTGAGATCCATGGTTCCAGCTGTCTATGTAGCAGAGGGTGGCCCTATTGGACATCAAAGAGAAGATAGACCCTTGGTTCTGTGAAGGCTCTATACCCCTGTGTAGGGGGATGTCAGGTGGAGGTGAGAGGGAGTGAGTGAGTGGGTGAGTGGGTGGGTAGGGGAGAGGGGGAACACTCTCATAGAGGGAAGGGGAGAGGGGATGGGATATGGGATTCTGGAGGGGAAACCATGAATGGGGATAACATTTGAAATGTAATTAAAGAAAATATCCAATAATATTTTTGTTTGTTTGTTTGTTTTTTAAGGAGAATAAGTAGACCAGAGAAGAGGGTCTCCTGAGCTGAAATGAGATTTGAGAAGTGGAGTAGGTTGTAAAACCTAGATGCCAACATGGACTTTTAAATATGAAATAGGTACTTGTCATACTGAGGGCACCTAGCAGCAAGCATGTGCTTTGTTGTACTAACAGGCAACACAGACAGTCATTTGTTCTTTCTGCCAGTGATAAAGGAAATTGATGATTTTGGCAGAAGGGAACTAGATCAAAAGGTCCTGAAGAATATTAGCTTTTGTTTATCAACCAAAGTTTTGAAGAAATGGAGTTTCCTTTTGCTCTAATCCCTCTACTAACACTGCTATTTCAGCAAATGAAATGAAATCAAAGACCCAAATGTGAGAATACAAATTTCAGACATTTACTATTTTAAATTTTGCCAAAAGTTTAGCCTCAAGATTACATGGCATCTGACATAGTGGTTTATGATACAGCAGATGTCCACATACAGAAAAATGACATTAAACCTGTTTCTGTCACCTTTCACAAAACTAACTCTAAGTGAATCAAAGACCTAAACATAAAATCTGAAGCATGGAAACTTCTAGAAGAAAACATAGGCAGTGCTCTTCATGATATTGTTGTAGGAAAAACTTCGTGAATTTGCACAAAAATTAAGACCAACATTTTACAGGTGAACTTTACAAAACTTTAAACCGTTTGGACAGCTATGGCAAATGATTTCTCAAAATCCAGTCTATTTTTAAAGAAAGTTTCCTCGATGGGAAAATTCATTGTTTTAACCAACAACACTATTAAATCTCATAAAATTGAAAACAATTATATGTAATCATCCAAAATGTGATGAGATAAAATTAATATTATACTATACTGATTTTGGAAAAGAAACTACACAGACTGTAACAAGTCAAGGAGGTGGTGAATTTCCACCCTCTAATCAAGAGCAAATAAAGGAGGAAAAGCCTTGATAAGTCCTGTGGAATTAACTTCATCAAAATATATGAGACAACCAGACAACTTTTGATGAAACTATTATAATAAAGTATGTGACAACTTGAACATAGTAACTGAAGACTGGACAAGAAAATATTCTGCAAAAAAAAAAAAAAAAAAAAAAAAACAAACAAAATGGGGCTACTTTATGAGTTCTTTCATACCTGATATCTTGTGTCTAAAAAGAAAATTACAGATTTTAAGCTATATCTGCCTACCCTAGAATTTTGTGACAACATGAGTAGATAACTGTAGATCTTGTTTGTATGCCTGGTGAGATTGCAAGGACTTTAAAAAAAAAAGCTGTACTAAATGAATGTCATAAGAAGAATATCTATAACTCAACTTCATCCAAATAATGACTTTTATATGTTATTCTGATTTTAGTTTGGAGCTTTTAAAAATAATCAGAGAATGCAGGCTGTTTAGCTCATGAGACATGTGAGTATTGAGAAGGCATAAAGCCAACGAGGGGCAAATGTATCCTTTCCCATTCCTACCATGACTCTGCTCATTTTGTCAGAGAAATACTCCTTCCTTAACTGTGAGAAAAGGCTGAAATTAGTTGCCTTACCAGATGAGAGAAATTAAAATAATACTTTCATGAGAAATTATGATTTTTCTGCCTACTATTTTTGTCAAAGAAATCATCTGTCATTTTGTAAATTGCCAGAGAAAAAGGTTGCCTAGCAGGCTGAATGATGTTCTCTAACAACTGAGAAAAGACTCATACTGATATCCATTACTCTTCAAACTTTAAGATATTTCAAAATATATAAGAAAATAAATTCTGTCTGTCTTCTAGATGACACAAGAACTGAACACATTTCCTGAGCCTTCAGATGAAAAAGCAACCTGTTAAAAACGTGATTACATCCTGAAAAGATAATTAAAGAAGCAGCTAACTTATTAGGTTATTTGTGGTGACTTTAGGTATAGAAAATATGTGCACATATACAAACCATTCCAATCTGTTTTAGAAGAAGTAGTTTTCTATAAATAATATGATAGACAATAGGTCAATACAAGTGTTTGGTTTACAGATGGTACAAATGAACATCCAAAACCGATTCTAAGCAGATCATGCATGGTAAACAGATGTTTCTTAGCATCTAAACAACTTATAAAATTTAAATATAGAGCCACATACAGTGAAAATATAAAGCTGACAAACTCAACACAATGTTTATAAGTTATAACTAGCTACAGAAAAAGAACAAGTTGTTCTTCTTTTTGAAAATAATCTTGGAAACAGAAGAATCCCAAAGCAATTTAGAAAACTGCAGAAAATTGTATATATTTAAGCATGATAAAACACAATGCATATCTTAATAAATTTGTGATTACCCTTATGAATATATTGAGAAGGATATATAGTAGACAAAACATATTTGTGATTTAGAAGGCAACCATTAAGATAATTCAACTTGAGACAGAAAGAGTTTTATATATATATATATATCCATCCAGCAATGAAATACAACACAAAACTTTGAAAAATAAAGGAGAAATAATGAGAGGTAAAAGTGGTCAATAATCTAGAATTATTATTGTTTATGACTTTGCCAGGAATGTTAGATTTTTTTTTTATTGTAGAACTTGATACCTCTTTTGACATGTCTAATAATCATACAGAGAGACCATGGATGACATGCCCTCTGCATTGTGTATGTTCATCCTCACCACCACTACCTTCCATTAAGCATCCACCATGTATCTGTCTATTAGGCATAAATTTGTATTCATTCCTTTAAAACTGATTTATTTTTCATTCCACTACCTTTTTAGTATAATGAGTCCTCTATGCATTATATTTAAAGCATGCATTGGTACTTTTAATTCATTCTCCTATCTAAAAGTGCTTTGTTCAAAGGTCAAAAGATGAAAGATTCTGGACCATATATAGACTAAAAATGCATGACCTTATTTTAAGCTTAAAATTTGAGAGATTGATTTAGATAGTAATTATTATTGATACAACAAGGAAAATGTTTTTTAGTGCATCAGAGATTTCCCAGAAAAAACATATACATTAAACCAGTAGGTATCAAATAATCCAATACTATTCTTTCTTCGATGCATATGGTTGTACAATACAATAACTACTCTATTTACATTACACAAGACAGTGCCATTTAAAGGATAAGTACAACTCTACATAAATCAACTTATTTTAAACATCTTGCTAAAAGAACAGTAATCAAATTTTTTTCCAGGATATCCTGTAGACTTATACAAAACTCTATATGCAGAGTGAAGATTATACTACAAATATAGTTCTTATTTCATTATTGATGAATGGCATGCCATACACTGTCATATGATTCTATAATAAAAGATGATATTGTAATGCCTTTGCCCAGAAGGACAAAAGTAATCCTGCAAAGAAGACATGAACTTAAATGCTAGTGTCAAGTAAGCTGCCTCCAGGATCATTCCATGAGTTCTCAGAATAAAATAAAATGCATGTGGGCATTCAAATGATGTCTTCAAACTACTTTAGGCAATGAAAGAGTGTACTATTTGCAATATATTATTCATGTCAATGATATATATATATATATATAAACATACAAAGGTAGGTGAAAGCAATTAAAATGGCTATCACTATGAAATCCATCAATATTTCCCATTATTAAAATTCTCTAACTCCATAGATGAAAACTGAAGTGGTGACATGTGCACTGTGGCTAACATTAATTTCAAATAATGTATTTTCTTCTTACATCTTTAATTTTACCTTAAGATTTCTAAAATATTATTTAAGCAAGAATACGTAACTGTAACACTTCTGGGCATCCTAAAGCAACTTAAATGCCTTTATCCATTCATACCATGTGTAAGTAGTATCTAAACCAATGTGCTACTAAATGATTGAGAATTACTGCAAAAAAGGGTTAATTAGTAATTTTTGTGTCTCAAGGAAGATACAAGGTTCTAAATAATAAGAGAAACAGTGGTTAAGATATGTCATGTGGACTTATGTTTTCATGACCTAGGAGAAAAAGGTAGGATTTCAAAATTTTGAGGATAAAACCATTTCTCAATATTTCATGAAAAGTATTTTTAATATTATTGTTTTATGAAAAAGATATGTTAGGTCAAAACTATCTAATTGAAGGACATCAGCATCTTATTTTGAACAGATTAGTTTTCCATCTAATAATTCTATGTACTTGTTGAGTCTTAATGTTGTGGTCAGTAATGATCTTCTAATTTATAAGAACAAAATCTCCCACTTCTTCTTTTTCTTAAACATAGATTATTGAAATTGTAGCCTTCATATCTAAAATATAAAATATAAACATAAATGCTTTGAGAACCCTGAAAACTTAGAAAATAAAATCAAGCAATAGTCACAACCTGATGGAGAAACTGATGGAGTGGGAAATTTGAAAAGAAGAATCATGACTGACTGGAGGAAGGCATTTAGAAATAAAATATTCAACATTGGCATCATAACAGTAATGCCATTAATAACAGACAATTGGGACAGAGTTCATAATGACTTAATCTCTAGTTCATTAACTTTTATGAATTTAATAAGAACATATTAAAATGAAAAGATGTTACACTGAAATTACCAACTTCTTATATGCTTATTTTTTGATGAGTTTTAAAATGTGTTCTGGTATGAGCTTCCACCATCTAAGTGAACTGTGAAACAAATTGCTTTATTTACTATTATCTTACATTTTTAGTATGCATCTTATAGTTATTTGAAGAAGCCAATATGCAATATAACCAAACAAAGCATCACAGAATTTTTAGATTATTTTCTCTGAATTAGTTGGAAGCCAGCTTTTGTTTAATGGACCTTGCTGATTTGTGGTTACGATTGGTTACAACAATAAGTTACAAATAAATAATTATGTTTTTCCTTCCACATTAGAAAGTGGCTGGCACTTTGCTACAGGAAAAGGCATAAGACCTAATGTTTATTTTTTTATTAATGATTTTGTAATACTGTGTATTGATACAGCTACTCAGAAATACTGGCATGATTTTTGATAGACACGGTGAGAAACTTTTTTTTTAACTAGTGAAATGTACATTAAATGGCAGCTACAGTGGGGTTGAGTGAGTGTGGGCACCCCCACTTAATTTCTCACTCACTTATCTTAAATACTCACTTTCAATATTTTTATATTTGTACATATATGTGATAGAAATTGTTGTAACACTGCAAGATATGAATCCTTATGTTTCTTTCCATCTTATAGACGTAAGTTTCCACTATTCACACTATAAAAATATTGCTTCAAAATAATGACCATGATTTTTTTCTAAAAGTTTATATTATAGTCTTTGAATCATTATTTCCAAACTACATATATTTTCCATGAGTTTCAAAATTGTCTGTCTTGCCTATTTGTATTTCTGTACATGCTGTGCAGGTCTCTTGCCCCAGAGATCTGAAAAGAATGTCAAACCCTAGAACTCGTGTTTTAGATATCTAATTGTAAGCATCTTTTGGGTGATTGGAAATAAATGCAAGTCTAGGATCAGAGTCTTGTGTATTCTTTACCTATGATCAGTTTTACCAACCACAGTCAATGACTTACATTTTACGTAGAAACATAGCATTTATTTATTCAAAATAAAACATTGAAATACTGATACATAGGACTGATTATAACTTGAACAAAAATTATTATTTTATTACAAGTTCATTCATGGGTGTGGTCTTTATTTCTCCTCAAAATCGCTTCATTGTAAGCAAAACTCTGTACAAATATTTTTCAGAAATGTAAGTACAAGAGAAACACTTGTTCCCTAATTGCTAAGGTGTATCTCTAATCACAGTTCCGGAAGATCTTATCATTTTTCTGTAGTATTATTTTGCACATATTTTGCTTTGTTAACTCTATATTTTTACCACTTTAGTTAGAAAGAATATTGGTTCTGTTATTTTTGCAATGCACATGTTTAATGGTATATTTCTTTTAAAATACATGATGATAGCATATCATAATAGTTGATTTATAATTTCATTTTTATTTGCTTTTACAGTGTTCTCTTCCATAGTGTTTACAATACACATCTTTAACTTGTTATCATGTATAACTAGAAATGTTTATTTTAAAATGCCACTAAAGTTTATCTCCATTTCTTTTATCTACTTTATAATAGTCCTGTGTTTTCCTTTTTTTTATAATAACACATGCATGAGTTTACAGTGTGTATATAGAAAAACACTGTATTAATTCAGTTGCTGACTAATGAGAGATGGTTTTGTTTTTTCACGTGCTTTGAGGTCATGGAAATGAAAGACGCATGTGTTCGAGAAACAGGTATTCTAATGTTGAGAGAATGCTCGACTCTTGTTTGTATATTTGTTTTTTCTTCTGTCTGATTTTCTCTAACATAATGATTTGCATTGTCTACAAATGGCTTTCATACATGATATTCATCATTCCCACTTAATTTCATCTTTTATTGGTTTGGTAGTTAGCTGTAGGGAGATTTAAAACTAAAATACTATATTATGACAGCAATGAACAAAAATATTCTAAAAGGTATAAACCTTCTTTTAGTAAAAAGAGATAAGAGAAATTACAGTACGGATAGTCTGCATAGTAGTAACTGTTCTTGATGAGATCTCTTCCTGCTTTCACTCCTTTTTGTTCCATTTATAAAAGTTCCTTTATGCCATATCATGTTAATCAATTCTCTAGACAAAGTAGATTGTCTTGGAACAAATTTACATAGCATATATTTGTCTTAAAATGCTTTCTAATCTCATAGTTGAAGACCTGTATAATATCATGCATCGCTAATATATACATTTATTTCCTCCTACATTGTAAAGGTGTCCTATTTTCTTATGCTTTATATTATTAAAGAAAGAAGTTAGCTGTATATTTTATGTTTTTGTTTCTGTAAATAATTTTTCTTTAAAAGCTTTCATAGTTTCTTTTCCTTTCCTTTCCTTTCCTTCTCATTGTGGGATGGAGACTCACAGTGTTTTTAAGGCTGGTCTAAATCTTGCTATGTGGTCTGGGTTATACTCAAAGTCAGAATCTTCCAATAACTGGTATATATTCATTTTTGATCATTCCCAGAATTTTTTTAATTGCTTCTCAAGAGTCTGACCATGATGTTCAGTCTGTCCTCAGTTACATTTCTGTACCTTAATTATATATCAAAATCAAATTTAGGTACTCATTCATACTTGTAAAGAAAATACTTTAATTAATGGGGGATCTGGAAAAAAACCTTCCACTTTTTGTCACTGGACATATAATTCAAGTTCGAGTCATAAAACTATTAGAGATTATTTTTTAAAATAAATTCATCAATTGTTCCATTATTTTTCAATTACAGTTCTGCATATCTTGGCTTACTATCCCATATATTAGTGATATCAGTCTCACATCAGTCTTTGTCTCTCCTTTTGTTTTTAGTAATATTATGCATGTATTCAGTGTCTTCAAATATTCAACTTTCATCACCTTGTTTGTCTACACTGAATTCCAGTGAATATAATCAGTCTATTTCTACTTCAGATACTTATTTCCACTAGGCAGAAGCAGCTCTTAGTTCTATTTAAACTGGGCCTTATTTATATCTTCCCCTCTTGTTTTTTTCCTTAATGTGAAGAATCTTATAAATAAAAGCTTCTATAGAAATACTAAGGATCTAGTAATAAAAGTGGTAATAAGAACTCAAATTTTAGTAGGCTTCAGAAAAAGTAGAGACTGAGATGTCCAAAATAAAATCACTTCTTGGTGGTCATGTTTCCAAACATTTTCCTTTTCTAAGCACTCTTCTTTCTACCTCAGAGCCTCACAGTATAGCACCCTCTCAGAGTGTGGTACACCTGGACCTCAAATCATTAATAATCCAAGAGCTAAGATAATAATAATTGCCTTGTAGCAATTTTTGGTATTCATAGATCACTATGCTTAATCTATACCCAACAAGAAATCTGGTTCCACGTTACGTTCTGTCCTACATGTACTTCATACTTAGGGTAACTAGAGGGATTTCTATGCATGCTATCAAACGTCTAAAAGAATTAAGTACTGACAAAATTATTCATATAATATTATGCCAAAATGCCTTTAAAATATGTAAATGTATACCTCTTTTTTAAAAAATAAAGCAGTAAGAAAAAAAATAAATAGAAAATAAGTTTTTCAAACTGAATATCCTAAAAGCAAAAATTTATTAATGATTGCTAAGAACAAGTGAATTTGAATGAGGAATCACTTCTTTTGACAGCACACACATGGGCTAAATTATTTTCTCTAGACAGATTTTTGCCTCAAGAATAAAGATAAATTAAGTTTTATAAAATATTTTCCATATCAGTATGGCTGTATGCAAATCATGACCTTTTAAGTGCAAAATGAAGATATTCTTAAATGAGTTAATTTTATTCAATTTTCCCCCTAAGAAACCTCTGTTCAAAGTTCTTGTCCACTATATATTGTATTCAGAAGTGCATTATTACTCCCTCCAAAGTAAATATTGGAAGACCTCTGAATTCCCAGTAATCTAAATTATTCAGTCATAAAATATTATCTGAATCTGACTTTGATAGCAATTATTATATAGATTTTTGCACAGCCAAAACTCCTCCAACTTACACACTGATTGACTACTAAAAGTATAATTGAGAATAAAAATTTGAATTCAATACTTGTTTTTCTTCTAGGAATAATATTGGATATGATATTTTCATTCTTAAGTCTAAGTAAGAAAGTCTCACAGATCTATAAGTAGTTCACTTAAAGTTTAATTAAAGTTAGATGAAAAACAATTCTTAATTATGACAGGATCTTAGGCACACAGATTCACAGCTTTGCATTGATTTGCATGATTTATCTAGATTATTAATCTACACAGTATCAAAATATCGAATGGTTGCCTGGCAGAGGTACAGTGTATGCCATAGGAACTAAAAGAGTTGTTAGGCTCACTTTAGAAAGCATTTAGGTGAGGTGGATAGCGAATATTGCTCTTCATGGTAAGCATTGCTAGGACAGAAAAAGATTGCTTTGGGGATTAATGAAAACTGCTCAAAGTGCAGGTGCTGTCTGTTTGAATGATAATTTTCTAGCAAAAAGTTGAGAAAAGACAAATTATTTAGTTCCTTCACTTGGAAATACAGAATTTTTGACAGGAAAAACAAAGACCTAAGATTGTAATAAAATTAAAAAAGGTCCAAGAGTTACAGGACCCAGGCTGTTCATGACATGGCATGATTCAGGAAATGTGTGACATAAAGTTGGTTGCACATACTTAGTAACATTAGTT
Organism: Micromys minutus; assembly: GCF_963924665.1. Lineage (NCBI taxonomy): Eukaryota > Metazoa > Chordata > Mammalia > Rodentia > Muridae > Micromys > Micromys minutus. Next base: position 21,728,863 of record NC_137982.1, on the reverse strand, counting down.
GTGGGCATAGTAAACATAGCAGTCATACATCAATTTTTCAAAAATATTAATTAAGCTAATATAACTGGAGTAAAATTTATTTAAGTACCCAAAGGTACTCCCCAAAGAGGAAAGACATCAGTGGAAGATGACTTTCACATATTTTCTGAGTGTTCTATCCTTAATCGTGGTAACTATGATTTAGCTCATGCTCTGGTAGTGGTTTGGTTCTGTCAGCAGAAGAGAGATTTCATTTGGAGTTCTAGGGACCCTATAGAAGGTGTATTAATGTGAGGACCTCAAGAGAGGCTGGGTCTGCTACTCCAACTGTTCTTTGCTTCTGCTTCTGGTTTCGGGCTCCAGCAGCTGGTTTCTGGTTTCTGGTTGCTGGTTGGATGTTGTGGTTTGCTATTTGTTAATTAGAAATAATTATACTAGCCCCAAGGAACTCAAAGACCCTAATCAACATAAAGTAGTCTAATAATATTGATTCCCCATTTTCTCTCTATTCTTCAGTTCTTACTTAGTGCTGAGATGATATAAGGGTAAAAATAGACTGTAGAAAGAAGAACCCCAAAAAGTACATAAAAGACTTGTTACAAGTGGTGCCCAGATGTAGGGTTTGACAGAACAGAAAATCTGATTTCTAATGCCTTAGAAGAAACATCAGGTGAAAAAGGCATCAATATTCTGTTTCAACACATAACCAAATGATTTAGTATTAATGCTTCAGTTGGCCTGTATTTCCTTTGTTCCCAATGGAGATTTTTCTATTTTTTATTTTTCTTCTTCCTATATTTTGTCTTAAAAAAATGGTTGGAAGAATGGCTGAGCACCATTAAAATGAAGGAATTTGCAAACAAACAAACAAAAAAAAAATGAAATGAGAAAAACAAAAGGTTCACTTTATTCTCTCATTTTTTTCTCCTGAAAGGGTGGAAAGGGTGGCAGGATTGGCTGTAAAATGGGAAAATTACCAGAGGTGTAAGCACTTGGGAAGTGAGTAGCACTGGAAAAGAAATAAATAAAAGGTTCACACCTAGTGACCGAGAGTGAGAGTTTTTCTCAGGGTGAAAGGAGGAAGTAAACTATACTAGAAATAAGATAGCAGCACCAGGAACATTCAGTTTCTAGTCCCCACTGTATGTGGAAGGGGTATGAAGCAACATGTTTAATTATGCCAGGGTAAGGGACCACACAAGGTGACAGGATTTAAAACAGCCTAGTTTGAGAGAAGGGGATAATCATGAGCCAATTGTACCACCAGAGAAGGGGTGATTTGGGATTACAAAATTACAATCAATTTTTCCAGTAATTGTAGAGCACATACCTGCTAATGTACAGAGGACTATTTATTGAAATAATATCTAGCCTTTCTAGGGTTTGCAGATGTTTTGGCAAATAGATATCATTGGATCAATGAGTGTAAGTCCAAGAATAATATTCAATATATTTTGTCATTGAGAAAAAATTGGGGGCTGAGGTTGAGACACACAGCAAAAATTATAAGTTTTTCCTCTTGTTTGGCCAGCAAAATAAAAAGCAGGCAAAGAACCCACAACTAAGTGTTGGCTATGTCATATACCATACCATAGACCGTACTACTCTAGATTTGGCAATAGATAAACCTCTTACTCCAAAATTCAACTTTACAAAAATTAAATTAAATATCACTAGTGTTTAAGGTTCCATGTCATCAGAGAGTAGGCATAATCTTTTAAAGAAATGGATTAACTTTTCAAGGATTCATTGTGCATCCTGGAATTATATAAATGGATTTCAAAGGAGAAATCAAAACTATAACCTATTATGAAAAGAGATGTAAATTAACACAGATAAGATTGCTCATCTGCCATTGTTTTTCTACATTAAATGCAAAGTTTCTCCAGTAGAAAGAATGGAAGAGATGGGAGATATGGGAGAGACTGGATGTAGTGGAAATGCTGTGTCTGGCCACCAATGGTTAATGATCAGAGGCCAAAACTAAGACTGCAAGTAAATGGTGTTGAGATAGAAGGTTGGGTGAATACTGGAGATACATATGCATAATTATCAATTCACAAGTTTTTATAATTATGAATGACCACTTCAATCTGACTGATGACAGGGACCCTAATGAAGGTGCTAAAGAAAGGACTGAAGGAGCTGCAAGGGTTTGCAACCTTATGGGCAGAACAACATTATCAACCAAACAAGCCCTCCAGAACTCCCATGGACTAAAACACCAACCATTGATCACACATGGAGAGATTCATGGCTCCAGTTGCATATGTAGCAGAAGATAGCATTGTCTAGCAACAATGTGAGAAGAGGCCTTTGGCCCAGTGCTGGCACATTTTCCAAGTATAGAGGAAAGCTAAGGTACTGAAGTGGAGAGGGTGATTGGGAGTGTGTGAACTTTTGTGGAGACAAGTGGAGGGGAAGGGTAATGCGCAGGGAGAAGGAGGAGATAACATTTGAAATGTAAATACAGAGAGTATCTAATAAAAAGGTTTATAAAGATTATAGAAATAAAAAAATTATCTCAGATAAAACAAAGCAGGCAATAAGTTAAATTATTGGGACCAGACAGTCTTACAGTAAAATTCAGAACTTATTTGGCTGACTTTGTCATATATTTATGCAAACAGTGATCTTTAGAGTAATGAAGTACTCAAATTAATATTTCTGCAATCCAAGAGACAGCTTATGTTGAAATTAGAGGTGCAATGTTAGATGATCCCGGTGAAGGTATTGATATATGTAATCAAAAGAATTCCAGGCAGTGTCAATTCTCCAAACAGAGAACATCTGAAGGTTTGAATTTATAAATATATATGCGGCAGTTCTGAAATACCAATGGTCCAATCCTAACAATAGTTGATTCATTAGCCTATGTAAGTAAAGCAGTGGCTCTTAACTTTGAAAAGGCACTTGAACATCTGGAAGAAGAGCAACCAGAGCCTTGACAGATAAAAAAGTCTGTGGAATTCTCCTAAACTTGTTACAACACAGATATCAGGAAAAATGAAGTATTTTGACATTTTTAAGGGTGGTGAATAGAGTAATTCAACCAATGGGAACTTGACAGGCTGGTATTCCTTTACAACATTACCTAAATCATGTTTTCTACAAGTAAATGATTGAAAAGATTGCTTCTTCATAGTCTCTTGCCTGAGCTGGATAGAGATTTTTTCACCCACAGTGCTTATGTAAAACAATGGTTGGTTAGTAAAAAGTTATCATTGGAAAGTTGTTCCACTGGAAACGTTAAAGAGTCCATCTGCATGTCAATACTTTTTATAGCAAGTGCTAGAAATAATTGGTAGGCAATTTCCTCAATTCATAATTTATCATTATATTGATGGCATTTTGTTGGCTGATCTTGATACAGATAGTTTAGAGAAATAAATAAAGCAAAAAAAAAAAATTGTCATGCTGAGGTTTACAGACTGCTCCTGAAAAAAAGGGAGAGTGGTCTTTATTAGCTGTTTGTGCTATAAAATATGTCAACAAAAATTCAGCTACCAAAGATAAAGATCAGAAAAGACCAGATGTAAACACTTCATGATGTTCAAAAGTTAGTGGGAGATATTAATTGGCTATGTCCTATTTTTGAAGTAACTACTCAACATAAATAAATCTGTTCAAATTTTATACAGAGATTCTAATTTAAACTATCCAACGTGGTTAGTAGCAGAGAGCATCACGAGTTAACTCTGGTAGAACAGAGACTGCAAAATGCATAAGTGGATAGAATAGATTCCAAACTTCATTGTATTTTTGGTTATTTTCCTTAAACGTTCTCTTACTAGGCTCCTTATGCAGAATGAAGAGGGTATTATGAAATAGATTTTCTTAGCACATAAAAAGTAAAAATATAAATAAATGAAAACTTACATAGAAAGTTTCTGAATTAATTATAAAAGTTAGACTAAGACTATATTAATTGTAAGAAGCAAACCTGATCACAGTTGTAGTGCATTTTCCTGAGTGTATGTCATTATAAATGTTCAATGAAGATTAGAAAAAAACTTTAACATGGTTATTCTAAGTATCTTCTGCCTGAATGTTGGGCAAACATTGCTCCTCATTTATTCCCTGACTTCTCATTAAAAGCTGATCTGCCTATTGCTGATCAGCAGAGAAAATTGTGTTGGACTTCTGATTCCATCCAGGGAAGATTGGAGAAGGGATTGTTCCCCATGATGAGTGGGTCCAGAAACCACTATGGGAACACACCTGGGGCACAGAGTTTCAAATCAATACTAAAATGCAAGTATTTTGGTTGGGTGGGAGCCACATTATTTTAGAGTATTAAAATAAATTAATACAATTCAACTATTATGTCATAAAGCTTAAGTAATTTTTTAAGTCTCTATTTCATTTACTTGAGAACTAGCTCAGATTAAGAAAACACTTTCACCTTTAAAATTACACTAACATTTCCTGCATAGAGTTTGGGGATTGGAAAGTTGAAGAAGAGTGGCAGAGAAAATAATCAAAGTAGCCAAAAGTTTGGTTAAAGAAGTAAGAAGGAATGAAAACTAAGAATATTTGAAAAAGACAAGGGAAATCATCATTTTATATTTACCTAATTTTTATATGTGCTTACGTATATATTCATTTATAGTTTAAACACAATTATGCCATATGAGCTGACTTGCATTTCCTCAGAGGTGAAAGCCTCCTAATAAAAACCCCAATAACAGACATGAGAAATTTGTCTTTGAGTTGCTTGGCAGAAGAGTCCAAGAGATTCCCCCAAAGAACAAACAGTCTATTGCCATTCCCTTTGGTTTCATACAAGAATTTGAAGTTAAGGCTCTATTAGTGAAGATACCACATACTTCAAAAATAGGATTTTAAGAGATACCTTCTCTTTGAGAAATGGTTTTTATAATATCAAAAGGATTATTAGCATGCTGTCAGTCAAGGACAGACAACTTCTGAACAGTAACTCACCGACCTGAGCCAGAATTGCATAGATATTATATTCCATGTTAATTCTAAGTATTAATAGGAAATACTAATAGAAATGATGCAATTTAAAAAAAATCAGGTAACGGAAGTGTTTCTGTCAGACAACCTAAAATAGACGCGGTCTTGTTTATATAATTTAAAAGGGAGAGAAGTGGAGAGCAGTTTTTGAACCTCTGAACAGCTGATGGTGGAGTAATATTAATATCATCCCAGGACATTTTGGGGCTAGCCAAGGCAGGAATCTGGCCTCTGTGCTACGCCCTATAAGGGCAATAAGGAAGCACATCTGCATCTGTAGCTTTAGGCAGGATCTAAGAATAAGGCTATAAGGGAGCTCATCTACATCTGAAGTTTGGGGTAGGGCCTTTTAGAATAGGGAAGTAGTTTCATATTTATAGCTCCAGGCTGCATCCTTAGAAATGCGGCTCAGGGCAGGATGGATATCAGAATGTGGGCACAGCAGTATCCACTTTTGTCTCTGATGTTTTCACCTGACCTCAAAGATGGTTAACTAGTTTGATCCCTGCCTCAGAACAGTTGTTACTATTTTTGCATGTACTTAAAAAGGTTTAAAAGAGGACAAATAAAGCAAAGCTTCACTTCAGCCATGAGGTTTTAACCTCAATGCTGGCCGAAGTCCTATTGCACCTTAAAAAAAAAAAAAAAAAAAAAAAAAAAAAAAAAAAGAGAAGCAATTGGTAGTCTTACTAGGGTATTGAACTGATCTTGTAAGGTATCTACAATGGAACAAAAGTCACATTTTTATATTAAACTCGATTCAATTTTCCCTACTAAAGTCTTGCTACTTGAATTGAAATTATGGAGAGGCTGAGCAACTGGCGACTTCCAGACGCAGAGTGGAGCCTGGCCTACCTGCCACCCAGATCTGCGGCTCATAGAGGCTGAGCAACTGCAATTGGGAACAGAAAATTAGAACTTCTGTTTCCACCCGGAGGCGACTTCCGGATGCAGAGCGGAGCCTGGCCTACCTGACACCAGGATTGGCGGCTCATAGAGGCTGAGCAACTGCGATTGGGAACAGAAAATTACAACTTCTGTTTCTGCCCGGAGGCGACTTCAGGATGCAGAGCAGAGCCTGGCCCATCTGCCACCCGGAACGAAGGCTTGTAGAGGCTGAGCAACTGGTGGGTGGGAGACCTGGGCTGCAGGGAGCATAAAGATCTCTTTGGAGTACACCAGGAAAGTGCACCCCCTGCATTGCCCTGCCCTGCCTTGCCTGATCCAGCAAACAGAAACAGAACATTGGAACTTCTGCTCACACCCGACGACTCTGAGGCATAAAACAGGGCTTGACCCATCTGACACCTCAACCAGTGGAGAACCAGGGACAGAGACCAGATACAAGGGAAAGGTAAGAACATATCACTGACAAGAAAATAGCAAGAGGAAAGAGAAAGAGTATATCCCAAGGGAACCAAGACAATCTAGCAACACCAGAGCCCAGCTCTCCCATAACAGCAAACATCGGAACTCCAAACACTCCAGAAAAAGAAGACACAGACCTGAAATCATGCCTCAAGACGCTGATAGAGTTACTTAAACAAGAAAGGGAGGAAAAGCAAAAAGATTCAGAAGCTTTTAAAGAAGAAACAAGAAAAACACTCAAAGAACTAAAAGAACTAGAGGAAAATAGAACCAAAGAAATAAAGGAATGGAAGAGGGAAATTAAAAAAGAGATTGACACAATAAAGAAAACACTAAAAGAAATAAACCTAGAGTCAGAACACCAAAAAAAAAAAAAAAAAAAAAAAAAGAAATTAGGAGTCACAGAAGCAAGCATTTCCAATAGATTACAAGAGATCGAAGAGAGAATCTCGGGGGCAGAAGACAACATTGCAAACATAGACAAAACAGCCAGAGAAGATGCAAAAAACAAAAAGCTCCTTACCCAAAATGTCCAGGAAATCCAAGACACAATGAGAAGACCGAACCTAAAGATAATAGGAATAGAAGAGGGAGAAGAGTATCAACTAAGGGGCACAGTAAATATCTTCAACAAAATCATAGAAGAAAACTTCCCTACCCTCAAGAATGAAATGACCATGAGCATAAAAGAAGCCTTAAGAACTCCAAATAGGTTGGACCAGAAAAGAAATACCTCCCAACACATAATAGTAAAAACATCAAGCGCCCAAAGTAAAGAAATAATACTAAAAGCAGTAAGGGAAAAAGGTCAGGTAACATATACAGGCAGACCAATCAGGCTCACACCCGATTTCTCAACAGAGACTATGAAAGTTAGAAGAGTCTGGACAGACATCATGCACTCCTTAAGAGAGCACAAGTGCCAGCCCAAGCTGCTATACCCAGCAAAACTATCAATCACCATTGATGGAGAGACGAAGATATTTCAAGACAAATAAAAATTCACACAATATCTGACCACAAACCCAGCACTACAACGAATTATAGGTGGAAAACCCAATACAATGAGGGAAAATACAGCCTAGTAAGAACAAGAAAACTCCTAAACAAGAAAACTAAAAGAGGAAAAAAACACAGACACAACTCAACCCAAAAAAGCAATAATGGTAGGAAACAGAAACAACTATTCCTTGATATCTATTAACATAAATGGTCTCAACTCCCCAATAAAGAGACATAGACTATCAGACTGGATACATAAACAAAATCCAGCCTTTTGCTGCATACAGGAAACTCATCTCAGAGACAAAGACAGACACTATCTCAGAGTAAAAGGGTGGGAAAAAAACTTCCAAGCAAACAGTTCCAAGAAGCAAGCTGGAGTGGCTATTCTAATATTGAATAAAGTAAATATCCAACCAAAATTTATCAAAAAAAGATAAGGAAGGACACTTTTTACTCATTACAGGGGAAATCTGTCAGGAGGAACTCTCAATCCTTAACATATATGCTCCAAATAAAAAATCACCCACATTCATAAAAGAAACCCTACTAAAGCTCAAAAAATACATTTCACCCCACACAATATTAGTGGGAGACTTTAATACCCCACTCACACCAATGGACAGATCAGGGAAACAGAAACTGAACAAGGACACTGCAAAACTAGCAGAGACTTTGAACCAACTAGAATTAATAGATATATACAGAACATACTATCCCAAAGTAAAAGAATATACCTTCTTCTCACCACCCCATGGCACCTTCTCGAAAATTGACCACACAACTGGACACAGAACGAGCCTCCATCGATATAAGAAGATTGAAATACTCCCATGCATCCTCTCAGATCACCATGGTCTACGGCTGGTCTTTAACAACAACAAAGAAAACAAAAAGTCCATATATACATGGAAACTAAACAATGCTCTGTTAAAGGATAGAAGGGTCAAAGAAGAAATAAAGAAAGAAATTAAGGATTTTCTAGAATTCAACGAAAACGAAAACACAACATACCCAAACCTATGGGATGCAATGAAAGCAGTATTGAGAGGAAAACTCATAGCCCTAAGTGCTTCCAAAAAGAAACTGGAGAGAACTCACATCAGCAACCTGACAGCACAGCTAAAAGCCCTAGAACAAAAGGAAGCAGATACACCCAAAAAGAGTAGACGGCAAGAAATAATCAAAATTAGGGCAGAAATAGACCAAATAGAAACAAAAAGAACCATTGAAAAAATCAACAAAACCAGGAGTTGGTTCTTTGAGAAAATCAACAAGATTGATAAGCCCCTAGCCAGACTAACTAGAGGGCAAAGAGAGAGTATCCAAATTAACAAAATCAGAAAGGAAAGTGGGGACATAACAACTGAAACTGACGAAATTCAAGAAATCATCAGATCCTACTACAAAAACTTATACTCCACAAAATTGGAAAATATGGAGGAAATGAATGAATTCCTAGACAGATACAAGGTCTCAAAGTTAAACCAGGACCAAGTAAACCATCTAAATAACCCTATAACATCTAAAGAAATAGAAGAAGTCATCAAAAGCCTCCCAACCAAAAAAAGCCCAGGTCCAGACGGGTTCAGTGCAGAATTTTATCAGACTTTTATTGAGGATATAAGACCAATACTCGGCAAACTATTTCAAAAGATAGAATCAGATGGAATATTACCCAACTCATTTTTTGAGGCTACAATAACCCTCGTACCTAAACCACACAAAGACCCTACAAAAAAAGAGAACTTCAGACCAATCACACTTATGAACATTGATACAAAAATACTCAACAAAATCCTTGCAAACCGAATCCAAGAACACATCAAAACGATCATTCATCATGACCAAGTAGGCTTCATCCCTGGGATGCAGAAATGGTTTAACATAAGGAAATCCTTCAACGTAATCAACCATATAAACAAACTCAAAGACCAAAATCACATGGTCATCTCACTAGACACTGAGAAAGCATTCGACAAAATCCAACAACCCTTCATGTTAAAAGTCCTGGAAAGAACAGGAATCAAAGGCCCATACTTAAACATAATAAAAGCAATATACAGCAAACCAACAGCCAACATCAAACTTAATGGCGAGAAAATTGAAGCAATCCCACTAAAATCAGGGACTCGACAAGACTGCCCACTCTCCCCCTACCTATTCAACATAGTACTGGAAATCCGGACCGGAGCAATTAGACAGCAAAAGGAGATCAAGGATATACAAATCGGAAAGGAAGAGATAAAAACATCACTCTTTGCCAGTGACTTGATGGTGTACTGAGTGACCCCAAAAATTCCACCAGAGAACTCCTACAGCTGATAAACAAATTCAGCAAAGTGGCTGGATACAAAATTAACTCAAACAAATCAGTAGCCTTCCTGTACTCAAAGGACAAACATGTGGAGAAAGAAATTAGGGAAAATGTACCCTTCACAATAGTTACAAAAACTATAAAATACCTTGGTGTGACTCTAACTAAGCAAGTGAAGGACATGTATGACAAGAACTTCAAACCTCTAAAGAAAGAAATTGAGGAGGATCTCAGAAAATGGAAAGATCTCCCATGCTCATGGATTGGAAAAATCAACATCTTAAAAATGGCCATGCTACCAAAAGCAATCTACAGATTCAATGCAATCCCCATCAAAATTACAACCCAGTTCTTCATGGAATTGGAAAGATCAATGTGCAATTTCATACGAAATAACAAAAGACCTAGAATAGCGAAATTCATCCTCAACAACAAAAAAACATCTGCGTGAATTAGTATCCCTGACCTCAAGCTATATTACAAGTCAATTGTGCTGAAAACTGCATGGTACTGGTAGAAAAATAGGCATGTGGATCAATGGAATAGAATAGAAGATCCAGAAATGAGCCCTCATGAATATGGTCAACTGATTTTTGACAAAGGAGCAGTAAACATTCAATGGAAAAAGGACAGCCTCTTCAACAAATGGTGCTGGTCCAACTAGCACTCAGCATGTAAAAGAATGAAAATAGACCCGTTCTTATCTCCTTGTACAAAGCTCAAGTGTAAGTGGATCAAAGATCTCCACATTAAACCAGATACACTGAAACTATTAGATGAGAAAGTAGGAAAAACCTTAGAACACATAGGTACAGGAGAAAATTTCCTGAACAAAACACCAATGGCTCAAGCTCTAAGGTCAAAGATTAACAAATGGAACTTAATGAGATTGCAAAGTTTCTGTAAGGCTAAAGACATCGTCAAGAAAACAAAACGGCAACCAACAGAATGGGAAAAGATCTTTACCAACACCACATCAGATAGAGGCCTAATATCCAAGGTGTACAAGGAACTCAAAAAGCTAGACACCAGAGAATCAAATAACCCTATTAAAAAATGGGGTACAGAGCTAAACAAAACGTTTTCAGTTGAGGAACACCGAATGGCCGAGAAACATCTGAGGAAGTGCTCGACATCCTTAGCCATCAGGGAAATGCAAATCAAAACAACCTTGAGATTCCACCTCACACCAGTCAGATTGGCCAAGATCCAAAACTCAGATGACAGCAGATGCTGGCGAGGCTGCGGAGAAAGAGGAACACTTCTCCACTGTTGGTGGGGTTGCAAGCTAATACAACCACTCTGGAAATCTGTCTGGCGATACCTCAGAAAATTGGATATAGTACTACCTGAAGACCCAGCTATTCCACTTCTGGGCATATACCCCAGAGACACTTTAATACACAACAAAGTTATATGCACCACAATGTTCATAGTGGCTCTATTTATAATAGCCAGAAGCTGGAAAGAACCCAGATGTCCTTCAGAAGATGAATGGATACAAAAATTGTGGTACATATACACAATGGAATACTACTCAGCCACCCGAAACAATGACTTAACCAAATTCTTAAGAAAATGGCTGCATCTAGAGAATATCATCCTGAGTGTGATAACCCAGTCACAAAAGAATAGACATAATATGCAGTCACTGATAGTGTGATGCTAACCCCAGAGGCTTGCACTCCCCCAGAAACAACTCACAGACTGTATGAAGTCCAAGAAATAAAGAAAACAAAAAAATATACATATATTTACAAAATAAGAACACTTTGACTATTTCCATGTTGCGTTTTGTTTTGCATGTACTTTAAGCTTATTGTAACTATTAGGTTTTCAATGCATACTGTCAAGCCCTTGAAAAAATCAAGTACTGACTAAAAAAAATATATTCACATGGTTTTTTGTAAAAATTATTTTAATATCTGAAAAAACAGTACTGACAAATAATGTATAATTTTAAGCAAAAAATGTTTAAAATCTGTACATTTATCTTTGTTTTGTAAAATAAAGTCGTTAAAAAGAGAAATTATGTCCTTGCTTTCTGCAACAAACTTTTCATTTTATCACCATTATAGATCAATAGAAAAATTACAGTTAATTTTTATGTCTGTTGCACAAAATTTATTCTGTTAATAGTTGACATTAGTGTGGATAATAACTATGGAATTCTACACATATTGTTTTCACTGAAAAATAAATAGCTGCTGTCCTTTCATGTTCTAGTCTTCACATTTAGAATACTGTATTGTGTTCTGTGATCATACTTCTCATGAGTCCTCTACGCTGGGACAAGCCCTCAAACTCTCACATAGAACAAACAAGATGACAAGCCAACTTGCTATCAGGTTCCTTAACTTAATTCCATTCTTCTCTGAAGACTTTACTTTAAGGCAAGTGGAAAAACAAACAAACAAATAAATAGATCCCTCAACAAAGCTTTGCTTTGGTTTATTTTTGGTTTTCTTTACAATAATTTTTAAATTATATATAGTAAACATAGTTGTTTCAAAAGCCTGGACAAAAGGATTTATTTCTTGAACAATTTCTTATACACAGAGAATCTTTGGAATGTAACATGTCTTCATAATTGTTAATTTTATTCATAAAAGGAAGTCATATCAAGCTATTTCTGTTATAGCAACTTCATAGAACAATCTCTTTATATTCATTAATATTGAAAAAGTGCACTTTGAGGTGGCTTTCTTTAGTTTCCTGCACTTAAACATGGAGTGATATTTTGAGAGCACCAGCATTTATGCACAGAGATAATATTTAAAGTCATCTTCTTTTTCTTCTATTTTCTCTCCTCCTCCTCCTCTTCCTCTTCTTCCTCCCCCTCCTCCTCCTCCTCTTTCCTCTTCCTCTTCCTCTTCCTCTTCCTCTTCCTCTCCTTCTCCTTCTCCTTCTCCTTCTCCTTCTCCTTCTCCTTCTCCTTCTCCTTCTCCTTCTCCTTCTCCTTCTCCTTCTCCTTCTCCTTCTCCTTCTCCTTCTTCTTCTTCTTCTTCTTCTTCTTCTTCTTCTTCTTCTTCTTCTTCTTCTTCCTCCTCCTCCTCCTCCTCCCCCTCCTCCTCCTCCCCCTCCTCCTCCTCCTCCTCCTCCTCCTCCTCCTCCTCCACCTCCTCCTCCTCCTTTCCTGAAAAATTCTCATTTCTATACTTAAAATAATTTTCTATGTATGGCTTATATTTTCAATATTCAATACCAATGATTTTTAATTTTGGTAATCCAGTCATCTTTATGGTACTGAAGGTGGAAAATAGTGCTAACAAATACTCTGATTCAAAATGCAGAAAATTGATTATAGGTTTGCCAACCTTAACTGGTATATACACAACATAAATCGTTATACATAAGGCTTATGAAAACTCTCAAAAAGTGTGGGGGTAATCTCATTCAAACTCCTACACAGTAATTATTTTTGAACTTAGAATTAATACATGAAGGAGTAATTAAGGGATGTCGTTATGAATAGGAAGTTGTGTCAACATATAGAACCTGATAGCTCAATTTATAACACTGTGTCAGTGATTGTTCTTGGGAAATTTTTGTTGTCTTGAATATATGTAACATATATGAGTGATATTTCCAATTACTATTTTCTCTAGCCTATTTTTAAAACAATATTCTCCAATTCAGAGATGATCATTTACAAATTTACAAACCATTTGCAAATACAATTACAATAGATTAAAAACATACATTTTTCTCTTTCCCTTTCTGGGAGAGACAAAGGGTAATTAAGTTGAAGTCACTTCAAAATTTGCACGTGGAAATTTATCTTTTGTCTTGAAATGTCTCATATGCTTTCCAATTTTCTTTGACATTCTTTTAATATTTTTGAATTTATGTTAACCCACAGGGGCCTGAACAATTTCAGAAATGTTTGCATATGCATTAGATGTAAATAATTTAGTAAAGGAAAATCTGTACTTAGATGTTAGTTGTTTCAAACGCCACAGCTATTTAAGTATAGCTAATATGTTTTTTAATTCCACTCTGAAATTATTCGGTTGTGTGCACCAGAGTCTGGTCACATGTGAGTTTATTCTTCAGCTTATACGTAAAAGCACTGTAATAATCTGAGTGACTTGTCTGCAGTAGCTTACTAACCTTCTCTTCTTAATCATGATGTGGGTTTTTGGCAAATTAAAATTTCATTGGCTTCTATGTCTTCTATTATTTAGATTTTATAGTTTGTAATATTGTGGATATAATTACATATATATATGAATGATGTGCTTATAAATTAATAGAACTGTAGGAAGCTGGTCAGACCATTTTAATTTTAAAACAATACTATCTTGTCACTGCAACTGTTGTCACTAAAGACACATTACCAAGAAAGGAGAAGTACTACCTAAAAATCCTAAGAGATGGATTTAAAGACTTTGTTTCACAAGTGTTTATTGTTAATGGCTAATTTAAACTCCAAATATTAACTGCTGTATAATATAAAATTTTAATAGCATAATTTTAACTATGAAGCACATATTTATTTTCCAAGTTTTTAAACAAAATATTTTTCTACCCAGCTTATTTTCTTGAGTGATATATTTGTTACCACACAACTTGATTCAGAGTTTGTTATAAATACTTAAAGTAAAAGAATGAAGGTTACATTAAATCTCTAATGTATCAAGTTTTTAACACAGTAATGTTTAAATCTTCTATGGGGACCAGATTTGGCAGTCATCATAATCAAGATATGTCATGTACGTTGTGAAACTGTATCAAAATAAGTTAGCAGAAGGACATTTCCTGCATTCTGTTATGTCAGAAAGGCTCAGCACTGGTATTCCTACATGTATCAGGCCATAAGAGACAATATAGCCAGAAGCTCTAGCATGTCTGGTGTGTCAAATTTAGGGGTCACATAATAAGTTAGAATAAAGCTGAATACAAATATACTATCTCTGTACCAGATACATATTTATAAAAAGCTACTTCTGATCTTTATTTAAACTGAGGCAAGGTAATAATAGTTAATCATGCAAAAGACTCTTTCCCTGGATTCTAAATCCATATGACACATCCTAATCTATTATTTTCAATGGTATACATTATCAAAATTTACTTCATTTTCAAAAGCTTAAAATGGAAAATCAGGGAACAATGTTTATCTGGCAAGATTTCCTCTAATTTATAATAATTTGGACAACTCTGATCAATTTAATTTTATGTATTATAGATAGAAAAAAGTATGTGTATTTATTGAATACTTGGAGAATTTCAAACTGTTGTATATACAATTCGGATTCTCCTTTAAAAAGAGAAGAAAAATATCCTCCAAGGTTCCAGGAGCATAAAACCAACTTCATTCCTCACAATAGGTATCATACATCCAGGGTTCTGTAAGCAGTTACTACATGTAAACTTTCTTATCAACTGTTACTGTTTTATTTCTGGTGTAGGGTGCAGGCTAAATAATGTTCAGTGTAAAAAGTTATTTGCATAATAGTCACTAAGGAGGTAAGGACCTTCATCCTTTTGAAACATGTTCAATGCAGTTATACAAAACTATGCTCTGTTTGTTTCTGAAAAATAGCAATGGAAATTTGTGGTTCTTTATATCAGACCACTGAGGATAAAACTAAAATATAGACGTACTTAAAACAAACCTTAACATGTGGACCTACAAATAATAAACAGTCTCGAACAGAAAATATTTGTTTTAAATTATAAATAGACTGAACTAAGGCATTAAGTAACTGCAGATTTACTGCTCAAAGTTACAGAATATGATAGATTTCTAAATGAATAAGTGATTTCAGATTCCATCTCTGCTAGCCTTTATTTGTGCTACAGGCAGAAATTTCCTAAATTGAAAGGCTGGATAAATGGAATGTGGAGTAAATGGAATGTAGAGTAATAGTAATTACTTATGAAAAGATAGATCTAAGTATTTATGTTATCTAAGCATATATCTACACTTCATTTCCTATATACCTATGACATATATCTTTATTACTGATTCAAACTAATTATATATATACACAATAATTTATACATATATATAAATACAAATATACATACATACAAATATACATATACACACACAATATATCTATATCTATCTATATCTATATCTATATATATATCTATATATATATATATATATATATATATATATATATATATATATATATACACACATATAACTAGAATAAGAAAATAGAGATGCAAAGTACACTATCCCAGATCTCAAGTACTTATTGTGTGGAATCAAATTTTAGCTCCAATGCCAAATCTTACCCAGAAACTTCACTTTAGAATTAAACATATGCATTGTGCCTGACTTTTAACTTTGTTTCATTTTTGTTTGTTCACTTGTTTTTGCAAAGCTTTGAGTACTTATGGCCTTCAGTATGTAGTAGTCTGAGTGAGAATGCCCCCTATAAGCTCAGAATACTTGTTTCCCATTTAGAGGAAATGGTTGAGAAGGATTAGAAGCAATGGTAATAATTGAAGGGGGTGTGTTATTTGGAGTTGATTTTGAGGTTTCAAGAACTGGTGCTATTTCAAGTGTCTCTCACTGCCTTTTTCTTAGGGATCAAGGTGAAAGGTCTCAGCTGTTCATGACACCATGTTTTAAATCTGCCCTAATGGGATCTAACCCTCTTACACTATAGGCTCAAATTAAAATGTTCTATTATAATATATTGCCATGGTCATGGTATCTTACCACAGCAAAAGAAAATAACTAAGACTCAACATGAATTATTATGGGAATTTTCAGTGCCATCATTTTGTATTAGCTTATCAGGAAAATAGGTGAGCTTTTGTTGTTGTAAGAGCATACACTTGATATGAATTAAAATTATAAGAAGTGGTTGAAAGTTCACATGACTCTAATCCAATGCAAATAATGTACTAGTCAAAGTAGTCTTCCAGTAGTATTGGAATAAGTAAAAACTTATAGACAGTCTAAATTTTAAATCTTAATATATAAAGGCCTTGCCTGATAATTAATATACTTTGGTGATAGTTTATCATATTGTGTTATTTTAAAAGGCATTTATAACAACCAAACATTTCTTTTTATGTTTATTCATTTTTATATTTATTAATTTATTCATTTTATATTTATTCATATGTGTATGAGTCTTTTGCCTGTATGCATGTATTTGCAGCATGCGTGTATTTGTGCCCACCAAAGTTAGAAGATGGTATCATAGCCTCTGTAGCTAGAGTTGTGAGTGGGTTAAGACAATGCTGATGCTGCAAATTGAGTCTGGTTCCTATCCAAGAGAGCATAGTGATTTTAACTATTGAAAAATATCTCTAGGCTCTGCCATTAATTTAAACATTGCAATCCTCTTTTTAAGGGGAGAATTAAGAGATTGAAAACTTAAGAAAATGACTGATAAATTTACTTTAAATTCCAGAAAGAGAGAGAGAGAGAGAGAGAAGAGAGAGAGAGAGAGAGAGAGAGAGAGAGAGAGAGAGAGAGAGAGAGAGAGAGAAGGAGGAGGAGGAGGAGGAGGAGGAGGAGGAGGAGGAGGAGGAGGAGTAGGAGGAGGAGAAGGAAGGAGGAGGAGGAGGAGGCATTGGATCTGTTCTTGTTAACTAATTTCATAGCACAATGTTGCTTTGGATCATTAATCACAATTAAGCACTAAATTGAATTAACTATGTAAATATTGACTTAATGACTAATCCCTTCCCACTATAGTGTGTTTTTATTTCTAGGTCAGAAGCGCTAAGGGTCATATGCATTCCTCTGTTCTTCTGGCCCAGGCACTTAGAATTGGATCACACATAAATTTATGAAGTAAATTAAATGTCAGCACAGTAAAGAACTATTCAGTTTTCATACCTGACTGTCACTAAATCACATTTTGTCATTAAAACTCTCTTATTGATTCAATTGAAAAATTTTTAATGACACCTAAATTAGCACAATAAAGTAAAATTCTATAAAAACGTAAAATAGATTCACAAAAATATCTATATGTTTAAAAAGTTTCCAACCAAAATGGTACAATAAATGATGGTATAGAATTAATTACAGTGTATAATTATATAGAATTAATTACAGTGTATAAGTTAATCTTAATCCAAATTTACTCTTCATTTCTAAGGTAAAAATTTCTCCTAAACGTTAACTATTAAATATTAGAAAACAATAACAATTTACTGCTCAGAAAGTTTAAAAGGAGTAATGACACTGTAACATATTTAACAGGATAATAAGTCCTCATACACTTTATACATCCATCACACCAGCATAAATCTCAGTTGTTCAACTATAAATAATTTCAATCAATGTACTAAAACTATATCCTGAACATTTTTGTGCCTCTAAAGAGAATAATAAAACTTCCAGATTAATTTCTTTGATTTGAAATAAGCAATATGTATGTAAGTTGATATATGTGTATTTTTATATGTTTTTATACCATCAATTCACAGTTCTGTAGCATTTTATGATTATGGGAATTAGTTAGGAAATTCATAAAATTTAATATGTGATTCAGAGCAAGAGCTACTAAAATTTCTGAGATACTCCTCTTCAAAAATAATTCTGACAAATTCTTAACAAGAAATATTTATATTCTGAGCACTGGGAAGGAATCTTGTGATTATTTTAATTTTACCAGAAAGCAGTGAGAAAAGCAAAAATATTGGTGCTCCTAGGTAATTGTGCGTGGTACTCTAAGTATTCTAACAACTTCCACCTTTCCCTGTGGGTTGCCTGGTGTTGCTGTTTCTCTAGTAATGCTCAAACCCTTCCTTTCCATAGTAATTATACATAGTGATAAGGTTTTCTTTAATTTAAAAAACAAACTTTATGTGTCAAATACCTTTTTGAAAACTGCATTTTCCAACAGTTATGGCCTCTTTAAAGAATAAAGAAGACAATATTTAAAACTTTGGGTTCCTTTGCAATATGGCAATTTACAGTATGTAGCCAAGTGTTGCAACAGAATAAAGCAATGGAATAACAAATCACAAGACACCCTCAGGACAGAAGGTAGAGAGAAATGTTAAATTAATGAGCCTATAAAACTGCTGCAAATGAAACGTGTAAATACATTGATCTTTTTTTTTTTAACCTAATGGTTTCCTTATGATTTTTACATCACAGAAAAACCTGTTCTATTTGCACCAGCACAGCTTCTTAGTAAACACTGCTCTTTCTTATCTGCTCGATGCCTTCTCCCTAGGCAATGGCAGATTTTTCATTTAGCTAAAAGCTCGGTAAGAGGTCTATGAGAATGATAATCCTACCACGGCCGCAGCTGGCATTTTCATGGGGTAGATGATTAGTAGAACGTTTTCTATTCGACCTGGAGAAATTCTCTCAGTGGGACGTTAACATCCGCTTACTGTCTTCACCAGCACACGCTCATCACTTCCCCATCTGACACCCAAGAGCAGAAGAGCAGCTTGAATAATGGATAGGATAGGAGGGTATCTAGCTTTTTAAAAATAGTATCCATGGTGAGTTACAAGCCAATATATTGGCTTTATCTCACTTTTAACTGCTTGCCCTTATGCTATCAAATTATTTAGACAACGAAAGGTTTGTGCTCCCCAAGGAAAAGGAAAGTTTCATTAGTACATCTTCACAATCGCTGTTTTACTGACACTTCCCGTTTGGGGTGGTTTAAATGGCTCCTGTAGGAAAATTGAAATGGGATCAAGCTACCTGCTTGTGCGAAAATACTCTCCCCCAGACAAAGCTTCCCTTTCCTAAGCAGCTCAAACAGTCCAGCTCTGAAATAGTTAATATTTATATGTCTGCAACATAGAAATCCAGGAAAGTATTATGCAGGATTTTATAGCCAGAGGATTTTGTATAAGCTTAAAGGAAAATGTTTAAATCACCTAATTTAGCCTCACATCCCCCCCCCCTTTCAGGTCAGTTTCATTTGATTCTCCCATGATGGGCTGTTCAGTGACCTGATGCTGCTATGGCCCAGTAAAGTTGTAGAGGAATGAACCTGGTTGCTGTGCAAATCTACTTAAGGAAGTTTTCTCATCCCCCATATTGGGAGACATCACCCCAAGTCAGTCTGCTTGACCCAGAAGCAGCTTCCCCTGATGATCTCAATAGGAATGTGAAACCTGCTATCATTTGAGCGCAGTGTAAAACCTAATGACTTCAGCATATGCACACCAAGTAATAACGAATCATACTTTGTACACTTCACCTTCATTTTATAATCCAGCCCTTTGTAAGCAGTAATGAGGTATGTGCTATAAGGAAGATTCTTTAATAGGATTTAATGCACCTGTGAGCAAAGGCATTTTAGCTTTTTATCCCCAGCAGCAGTGTAACTGAGAGTCTTTAATACTGATGTGATGGAATATAAATGCAGAAATATTATAATAACCAGAACTTTTCAAAAAGTTTACAGTCTTTCTGTGAGAGATTATTTAACTGTGAGTCAAAATTATGCCTTGAGAGAGGCATAAATAAGGGCATATGGAAATTTTGTGGGAGACCAACCAATGCTTGTAAACGTTTGACTTAGAGCCTGTGCTGGGATCAGCTCTATTTTATTGGACTTTTTAGTCAGGAAGCTTATACCCCTTGATTTTTCTCACCAAATGTAGGAGGAATGCCTTGAGGAATTGCCCTCATTTTGGCAATCGCCTGCAACAAAAGGATATTTTAAAAATGAAATCAATAAACCATACATTGTGCTTTAGAGATCAAATTCTTTTTCTTAATAAGATGTATTTGGATATTTGTTTAAATGGACATTTTTAAAATATTTGATACTGAAACTTCAAATAATTTATATCTCATCGGTTACACAAAATGTCTACTGTATGTGACAATCTTTTCCCTGTTAATTGAACTAACTGCATTGCTAAAGTGGACCTAGAAAATCATAGGTTTTTCTAATTTTTTCATTCTTTAACAACCTATAATTATTAGAAATACTATATTGATGTCCATAACAGATTTAGCTATTGAAAATGGAATAGTCTTGTTACTTTAGTGTTGTGCATAGTGAGAAAATTTGATTCTTAACATCAAATATCATAGGGTCAGGACATATCCATCATACGCCAGAGGGGAGCCCAACACTCTTCCTCACTGGAGAGATTGGAGGTCAATGTTTCCAGCTCTGTGTGGGTTAGAAAGCAGAAAATCAGGACAGGGTTCTGTGAGCAGTTTCTGGATCAATATGTCCAATAGAAGGTAAAGAGGTCACTTGTCAGTACTGGAATCTCTGGAGAAGAAGTGAGTCAGGATTCACATATGCTTCAAAACTGACATGCCTATGTCTGTCTGCGTAAAGCTGCAGAGAAGCATTGTTGCCTTCAGTTCACGGACTCTCTGGGTATTCTTATACAAAAACGAAATGGAATAAAATTAGTGTGCTGTATTGATATGTTGCTTTATTGAAAACTATGTCTTTCTTTATGTAATGAATGTACAATTTAATAGAATTTTATTATTTGCTTGTTTTAGTTCACTGAAAACCAAAGCAAATTTAATGATAAGGGATGTGTTGATGTAGACATACATTGCACACATGCACCTTGTGTATCCCAAGGCAAAATAGAAAGCAAGCACGGAAACAGTCCTTGCTGTTGCTTCATCGAGCCCAGAATCTAAAGGATGCCTTTGTGTAAAGAGATGCGGACTGGCCTTCAGATTTCCTTAGCTTAATAGAGAGAAATTCTGAAAAATGTCTGAATGTTTATGTACATAGCCCTTTCAGAAGAATATTAGAAAAATGAGTCCAAATTCAAAGCTATAGGGCAGTGGTTATAAAATTGTAGATCACCACCCCTGTGGGAGTCAAACGACCCTTTAAAAGGAGTCACTTATCAGATATCTTGCATAGTAGATATTCACATTGCAATTCTCAACAATATCAAAATTACAGTCATGAAGTAGTAATGAAAATAACTTTGTGGTTTGAGGTCACCAAAACACGATGAACTGTACTAAAAAGTTACAGCATTGGGAAGGTTGAAAACTACTGCTGTAGGATAAGTTTCTTCCTCTGTGCTTTAAGGGTTTCTGATGCATGATGCTTCCTCTATATGTCTGACAAGGTCTTTCCTTTTTTCTGGATATACACTACAATGGACTTTTCTGAAACACTTCAGAGTAAGTATGTGTGACCATGTAGTGTATATGCCCTACATTCTATAAGAAGATGAGATTATTTTAAATGACACAATCAAAATACATTAAAAAATTATGAGTTGTACTTATACAGACAAATTTAACACGGAGCAACAACAGCTTCTATACTGGTTTGGGAGAAACTTTCCTTTGTGGTGGCAAAGGGGAGAATGTGTTATGATCACATTTATTTCATTGTTATTGGGAAGTTGGCATCTATGAAGTATATTAAGACCTTGAAATAAGCAGTTATTTTCAACTCTGAAGTATTATGGTGAGATTAGAAAAGCCTGTTGCAACACACAAAATATATGTGTTAAAATGGATGTACACGATCAATGTGAACTTGTTTGTTTGAAGAAGTGATGTAGGACCGTGATCACAATTATTTTGTCTGCTTCAACCTGATAGCACCAGATCATCTGGCTGGAATCAGAAGGTCTTTTTAAACACATAACCATAATACACCTACAAAAAACAGATATAAGCGAGAATTTATAGTCATTCTAAATGGCTCTGAAATTTAAATGAAGTGAAACGACACATTTTGTAAATCATAGATTATCCTACTTAGCTATATTATAAAATAAGAAAAATAATCAGCAAAAAATATAAAACAAAAAAAAAACCAAATGAAGCCCCTTTGTGCTAGGGCACACTATTGCCAAGAAATGGGGGGAAATTATTGAGTTAGGCAATTCTGACAATTTCTTATAACATTTGTGTGCCTGCAGCATAAACCTACAGGGGCTTGTAGAATCTGCCCTGGGAGAGTGACCCAGGAAATCTTTAGAGAAACTCATTTTGGCTTCCAATTACACCCACGTACAAGCAGATTCTGGTATTATCTGAACAACAGGGGAGTTCAAAGACTTGGTGGGAGAGGCCTTCCACTCTCCCCAGGAGAAATGATGTGTCCTACAGCAGGAGAAGGCTTTGTTGGAGTTAAACATACAGCACATGCCACCTTACGCTCATACTTGACTGTCAAGCCTGAAAAAGCACTTTTCATTACTGGTGAGATGAAAAACCTAGGAGTCTCCCACTCACAATCCATCGTGATCCAGGTGCCAATGTCTCAATAATTTGGAATTAAAAAAAAGAACAATCTTCTTGGAATAGAAATTTTCTTCTGTAAGTAAAAAAAATGTGTTAGTTTCAGTCTAAGAAGCTATACTGTAAGACTGCAAAGTACATAATTTATAGAATCATATGAAGTCAGAATAAAGGAGGAAAGAAGGAAAGTGGGTACGGAGGGGGACAGGAAAAGGAGAAAGGTGAGGAAATAAAGGAGAGAAGAGGAAGGAAAGAAAATCACCCAGTACGTCGTATTTCATATTCAATGATTTAAAGAAGTTTATAAAGCAAATGCTAAGAAATGCTCAACATGAAATAATAGTTTCAGTCAAATAAGGTTACATCAATTGTATTGGTTTAGTGTATTTTATGCATACGAAAGTAAAACATTAATATAAATAACATACTTTTAGCTCTAAAAATAAAATTGTAACTTTTAAAGATTAGCAGAAAAGTAGTGGTAAAATTGAGTGGAAAGCTATTTACTGACTAATAAGTCATGACTTGATGTAACACAGTCTCTATCATCTTCTTATTGGAATAGAAAACAAAAAGAACAATATGTAATTTTAGCCTATAATTCTAAAATAAATATATCAACAAAATTTAGAACAAAACAATGTTACTATCATGATTAGTATAGTTATGTACAAGCAAATAATTTTAACCTTTTCTAATGATTTGCAATCTCAATCATGCCAAGAGGTAAAACATTAAAATATGTTTGTTATGGTTAGATATAAAGAACAGTATAACAATCAAATGTGAGTATCTCCCTATGGAGTTACAGTTCAGGTGCAAGGCCACCACTGGATTTTCTGGTGAGAATGTGAACTCACTGAGTTTGAAAAGTGCCCTTATGCACATTAATGATCATGACATCTTTTTCGATATATGACAAGAAGACAAAACTCACACTAATGCATAATATGAATATTGTATTAATATAAAAAATTTACATTAATAATATTTGTATGGCACATTGAATAATATTAATATTTGGATGTATAATTGCACATTGATGTTCATTTAATTGACCTGGTTAAGATAATAAGTAATTCATACTGATTACAATTTTAAATGCCATTTATGTAAATATGTATATAATTGGTTTTACTTGTGTAATAAACACTTTTGTATTACATTAAATTTACACAAATAAAATTCTCAAACTTTACATTGATATTAATCATTCACACTATAAAATGAATCAGATATTTTGCTAAAATTGCTTAGAAATTTTATAAAATTCCATTTGATGATAAGCACCTAAGAGCTAGACAGGGTTCCTTAGATTTCAAAAGGTTCATAAGTCTTTATTACTATTCCTAGTCTGTGCATAAATCCACACCTGGATGCAGACTTCAAGTGTTTAGTCACAACAACAAAACAGTAAAGAAAATTTCTACTGGAGATGGGTAATTGATGTATGAACTCACACGTTTTTCATTACAAACTATTTGGAGTTAAGAGTTATGAAGTAAGTGGATCAAAGATCTCCACATTAAACCAGATACACTGAAACTATTAGATGAGAAAGTAGGGAAAACCTTAGAACACATAGGCACAGGAGAAAATTTCCTGAACAAAACACCAATGGCTCAAGCTCTAAGGTCAAAGATTAACAAATGGGACTTAATGAGATTGCAAAGTTTCTGTAAGGCTAAGGACATCGTCAAGAAAACAAAACGGCAACCAACAGAATGGGAAAAGATCTTTACCAACACCACATCAGATAGAGGCCTAATATCCAAGGTGTACAAGGAACTCAAAAAGCTAGACACCAGAGAATCAAATAACCCTATTAAAAAATGGGGTACAGAGCTAAACAAAACGTTTTCAGTTGAGGAACACCAAATGGCCGAGAAACATCTGAGGAAGTGCTCGACATCTTTAGCCATCAGGGAAATGCAAATCAAAACAACCCTGAGATTCCACCTCACACCAGTCAGATTGGCCAAGATCCAAAACTCAGATGACAGCAGATGCTGGCGAGGCTGCGGAGAAAGAGGAACACTTCTCCACTGTTGGTGGGGTTGCAAGCTAATACAACCACTCTGGAAATCTCTCTGGCGATACCTCAGAAAATTGGATATAGTACTACCTGAAGGCCCAGCTATTCCACTTCTGGGCATATACCCCAGAGACACTTTAATACACAACAAAGATATATGCACCACAATGTTCATAGCGGCTCTATTTATAATAGCCAGAAGCTGGAAGGAACCCAGATGTCCTTCAGAAGACGAATGGATACAATAATTGTGGTACATATACACAATGGAATACTACACAGCCACCAGAAACAATGACTTAACCAAATTCTTAAGAAAATGGCTGCATCTAGAGAATATCATCCTGAGTGAGATAACCCAGTCACAAAAGAACAGACATAATATGCAGTCACTGATAGTGGGATGCTAACCCCAGAGGCTTGCACCCCACCCCCAGAAACAACTCACAGACTGTATGAAGTCCAAGAAATAAAGAAAACAAAAAAATATACATATATTTACAAAACAAGAAGACTTTGACTATTTCCATGTTTCATTTTGTTTTGCATGTACTTTACGCTTATTGTAACTATTAGGTTTTCAATGCATACTGTCAAGCCCTTGAAAAAAATCAAGTACTGACTAAAAAATATATTCACATGGTTTTATGTAAAAATTATTTTAATGTCTGAAAAAAAAGTACTGACCAAAATGTATAATTTTAAGCAAAAAATGTTTAAAATCTGTACATTTCTCTTTGTTTTGTAAAATAAAGTCGTTTAAAAAAAGAGTTATGAAGAAGCGTACTAATAATTCTGTCAGTCTACATAGTATTGACTTTGACCAATGTAAAAAACAATTACCCTAAAATGATTAAATTATCCACACATTTAGGGAAAGCTTCAGGGCCTAACAGTGTTCAATCCATTCAGAAACTTACTACAGAAGCCAGGCCACGTACGCTGTATCCCTTGGATTCCCATCACGAAAGAAGGGGAGAACTGAATCCACACAATTATCCTCTGAACTCCACACAGATTCCTACACACTACCATATGTGTGAGCACATATGTGTGCATACACAGAATAATAACACGATAAATAATGCAAGCTTATTATTTAGCAAAGCAAAGTTTGGGGGTGGAAAACAAAAACAGAAACGAAATCTGTGCCTGAGTAAAAGTTTGCCAAAAATGTCTTAATTAAATATAACAAAACCAAAATCAAAACAGCAAAACAACACAACAACAACACCAAAACTGCATGGTGAAGGAGAGAGAGAGACTTGCTATTCTTCCTTCAAACCCTCCTAGAAAGACTGTCTGTCTGAATCATGAAGCAGACAAACCAGCCGTGCAAACAGCAGTTCTTGATGCCATTGAGAGCTCACTGAGTGGAAATCAGTGAACCTCTTCTCCATGAAGACTGTTTCTGCCCATTGACTGATGCCTTGAGGGAGCAGAGTAAGCATGCGAGGCTCTGACTATCCATAGTAAAAATCCCCCAGCCTCCACTCTGGCACAATCTCTTTGCTGATTGAGGATGGCAGAAAACTACTGTGTGGAGAGAAAAGGTGTCTGGAATAACTGAAAGTTAACATTCCAGGGAAATATATGGGCTGGACACTGATCTAGCTACACTGTTTCACTGATGTGCAGGGAGTTTTGACTGTTTTGATCCCATTACAATCTTCTAATGGCTCAATTTGGCCACATCCTTAGAGAGTAATAGCCGTGGGAATCTGACTAGAAATGCGTTTTTGTGTAATACAGAATGTTATGTGCCTGTCAGTAGTATAATATCGCTTACTTTCATGGCACAGCTAGGACCGAGGTCTAAGATTCTGTAAATACTACTCTGTAAAGTCGACTGTGCACCATTCTGTAAGCCTTTGTCATTGTGACACTCTCTTTATAGGAAAGAAATGCTTGAAAAAAAAAATGTCTGCAAACCTCAGAATGGGAAAAACAATGTTTTCTGTGTCTTATGCCTTTTATTGCTGTGTTGTAGTTTATGGGCTTGGGATATTTCTTGCCCTCACCAGCCTAGTTCATCACAGTCCTTGAGACACAGTAGCCCCTGATGACCGGCAAATCTTTTCTGGATATCTGAATGCCAGTGATGAGGAGTTTTCTTCTGAGTTCTATGCACTATCGTCAGGAAAGTTGTACTTGCATTGCTTGACATATTTTTCAGAATGTTTTTAAGGTAATTGGTTTCATGGAATCCTGTGATGATTCTGAAGCCACAGACACATCCAAGTAGCTTTTCCTTCTTGGAGATTGTCTCACATCAGAATCATGTCCCTTCTTCTAAATTGTGACTTCCAATGACTCAATCACCATAGTTTAATTGTCCAGAGCTGTCCTGTATTTTTTCTCTAGTTACAACCTAGAGACTATCACAGAGTTCATAGTTTGTCTCTTTATAGTCCACACTGTTCCATGCATTCATGTACAAACAAATTTCCATTAAAATAATCGATACATTGCTATTTGGTTTTATGTCACAGTTTCTTTGCTGTAGCTATGGTGGATATCTTTTGACCAAAGTAAATTAAAGAGGAAAGGGTTTTTTTGGTTTGTTTGTTGTTTATCACAGTTTCAGAATATAGGTCATCATGGAGGAGAAGTCAAGGCAGAAAGAGCTTGAAATAGCTGATCACATGGCATCCAAAATTTGA
Organism: Micromys minutus; assembly: GCF_963924665.1. Lineage (NCBI taxonomy): Eukaryota > Metazoa > Chordata > Mammalia > Rodentia > Muridae > Micromys > Micromys minutus. The sequence goes on along the minus strand of NC_137982.1, from coordinate 21,701,363 downwards.
AAAAAGAAAGAGAACAAAAATATTTGCTGGTGCTCACCTACATTTCTCTGGTTATTTTTACGTAATTCAGAATCCACTGCCCAGGGAAGAATGCCACCAACAATAGCTTTTCTCATATCAATTGCAATAATCAGGATAATTTTCCATAACCATAGCCAAGAGTATACCTTCCATATGATTCTGTGATATAATCTGACATATAATGGAAAAGAATAAAATACACATTATGGAATATATACATATGCATATATGTATATATGTGTTTATAATGCATATATATACTTTTAGCATTTAATTTGTATATCACAGGGTATTTATGTATATTTATATGTATATATTAGAATATAATATAATAGACAAATAGCATATATATGTATAATATATATATTCATTATTATGAACATGAAAAAATAGTTTGGTTTCACTTTTTTATACAAAGTAAAGAAAAGCAATAATCATGAGTGTAAAAATAATAATGTGTAGTTTGGTGTGGATTTGTCTGAATATATACTCAGAAATGAAGTAGCTGTGTCCTATGGCTCTATTTTAAATTATTTGTGAAATTTCTGACCTGTCTACCTATCTCTACATCCTCTCCACTATTTGTTGCCAGAATATTGTGATGACAGCTATACAGACTAAAATGAGGTGATATTGCAAATTAGTTTTAATTTGTGATTTTAAAATATTTCAGCTATATTTGTAAGTATTTAACAATAAATATTCTTAGTCAAACCACTACAATCACCAATGCAGAAAAATCATAAACATTAGGTGAGGAATACAAGATGTGTTTATATATTAACAGAAATAGCAAGGAACTTTAGGAATATTTATAGTTAAAACTATGAATTAAAAACAAAATTTTTTTTTTAAATATGGATGATAAATATAAAGAATTGAAGGGAATGATCAGAGTAAATGGAGAATTTTATAGTATATAAATTTCATGATATTGAGGAGACAGAAATATGAAAAGGAAGATAGACACGAAGAGAGAAAGAGACAGAGCGATTAAATATTTTAAGATATATAAAGAACTGAGTTATGTCTACAGAATGATCAAAATTAGAATTCAAACAAAATTATAAGTCAAAGATAAAATGTCCACACATACTGTGATTGGTTATTATGTATAAATTATAAAATGTGCAACCCTACATATTAGATATTCAATTAGATAGTAATTACGAACTACATGAAAAAATATTTAAATTGCCATGACTTCCATCCTCTACAAGAATTAAAGTTTATCAACAGATACGTTAGAGAACACCCTGAGCAAAATGGAATAATGCAAGTATTAATTGTGCTGAGGACTAAACAAATCCATACATTCAAGAATATCACCCTTAAATTATATCTATATAACCCTAATTCCTGTCTTGCACCAGAGCAAACAAGTCTATAATGAAGAACAAAATCAAAGAAAAAAATCACTGGCAAAAAAGTTTAGCAACTTGTTGGAAAAGGGTTATTACCATAAGTAAAAAACAACTGCAGATAAACACTGTTGTCGACAATTCTAAGAGGAAGACTGAGAAGGAAAGTAAACACACTTCAAATGTTCAATATTTCCATAATGTATGCTAGGGTAATAGGACACAGGTAAATGCTGGCAAGAGGTACATGCTTCTGGAACTGTATAATCCTATTTAATGTATTCTAAGATGGCTCTTAATCTTATATGCCCAACTTGATAAGACTACCAGCTACTCAGTAATTGGTTTAAATGTTATTCTAGACATGCTGTTAAGAGCTTTTGTTAAGAGATTAGTATTCCAGTTGGTGGACTGAGTAAGGAAGAATTCTCTAACAGTGTGCTTTTGCTTCATTGAGTGTGTTAAAACCTGAATATAACAAAAGTGACCAGAGAGGATTTGCTCCCTCAGTGGGGACATGGCATTCTGACTTGGTACTTGAATCAGCACCACTTAACCTTATGGCTCTGGATTCACACTACATGTGCCTTATAGATTTGACAATTAGCCTTCATTTTTTATTGGCTATTCTCTGTATTTAAATTTCAAATGTCATTCTCTTTTCTGCCACTTCCATTCCCCTCCACCGTCCCTTGCTTCTATGAAGGTGCTTCCTCTCTCAGCAACCCACTCCCCCCTTAGCACCTTGGCATTCCCCTACACTGGGGAAATAAGCCTTCACTGGACCAAAAGTCTCTCCTCCCATTGATGCCAGGCAATGCTGTCCTCTGCTGATTATGCAACTCAAACCATGGGTATCTCCATGTGTGATCATTGGTTGGTGTTTTAGTACTTGTGAGCTCAGGAGTGTTTGGTTAGTTGATAATGTTCTTCTCAGGGGATATAATGAAGATCACCTAAACTGGCTGTGCCAAATATTTGATTTTAATAATTACATATGTATATTTTATGTGAAATATCCACATAAATTTTGGTCATAAAATTAGGAAGCAGCTATTGATAAATGCTATTAAAGAATAATAAATAGAATGCATCTGTATAAAGCAACCAAGGTAGTTAAAGGGGTAGATAGGTAGATAAAGAAGAGAAGGGAAATGTGCAAGTTTATAGGAATATATCCTGTAATATCCCAGCAATATCCTTTCTATACAATAAGGACTAACAATTAGTATTGTGAGGTCATCCACCCTCAAAATAGAATGTTGTTTTTAGAAAATTTTAAGGAAAGATTACACCAAAATTCAGAAGAATGAGGAGGAAGATGGGGAGGTGTGGAGGATGAAAAGAAGATGAGAGATGTAAAAATAAGTTCAGAAATTGAATAACTACAAAACTCTTTCAAATAAAATACAGATGTTTCTTTCAATGATACATAGTCTAAGTTCAAAACACCTACCTTGAAAAAGGAAACAATATGATAAAAACCTAAACAATGACTGCAGTAACACGATTTTGAAAGTAAAAAAATATGGAAATATGATTCAATAGTTTGAGGTTTATGTAAACAAGTTAATAAGAAAATGATTAATAATGTATATGTCTAATTCTCAACTCACTAATGTAAATAATATAAAATAATTCATAGTAAGAAAATTATTTTAGTAATTCAAGAACTAGCTCACAATAAAACACAAAATATAATAGAAACATAAAAGTGAGTTTTAAGATTTTTGTTTTAGTCATTTAATTGTTTTGTATGTGAATATATTTGCTTACTTATAGGCAAACTTATCAGTGAAAGTCAGAGGGTAAATAAAAGAAATATATTACTTCTTTCTATCATAAGAATTCTGGGACTAAGCACAGGTCTTAAGACTTGATGGCAAATGCTTTACTCTCTGAGCCATCAAGTTAACCACAAAATTGACTTTAACTTAATACTCTAGTAGTAGAAGATGGCTCAACTCATTATCAAAAGGTAACTAAAGGTAAATATGATAAAACAGTAAATACAAATTTTCAAACTAATATCTCTTAAGAAATTAGAAAATATTTAAAAATATTTTGTAAACACTGTTATCATTAATAGTTACATTAATCTATACCAAAAGTGCTTTTCATTTATCAACAAAAGTGAAAAATCAGATAACACAATTATGACTTTCTGATTGATCATATCAACAAGCTAAGTAATATAAAATTGCATGGGAGCAACATAAATAAGTAAAACTCTCAATAACATTGACTTTGTATAAAGATAACTATTTGTAAGCTATATGTACAAAAAAAATTCCTTAGCTTGATACAAGTGTACTTTTAACATATGTGTCGGTCACTCTTAATTGTCATACTGATTGGATTTAGAATCATTTAGAAGATACAGCTCTGGAATAGATCAATGTCCTTTCTGAAACTAATAACAGAGGCAATAAGGCAGTAAATGGTACAACCAGGTATGATATCTGGGAAAAGTGAGATCAGGCCAGAATCTTACAGTCTTAGCTGCTTAATCTTCTGAAAATATGAAGAGTCCATTTATGTCCTCAGATACCATTAACATGGATATACTTTTCCAACCATACTGGACACTACCATCTCAAACATGATCCAAGATGAATATTTCTTCATATAAAGTAGCTTACTGTCTGGAAAATAATACAAAAGCAAAACCTGATGTAGTATGACTAGCTAATACTTAATAAAAAACTACTAGTATAAAATCTCAGGCTCAGTAATCCATGAAGTATCTGTACTATGGCCTGTTTAAGGCTAACTGTAGATTTTATAATACACTATTCACGAAATTTCTCTAATAGAAATGATGACTCATCCTTAAATGCTAACATGCTACAATTTTCTGTGGCAAATTAAAAATGATGAAAATATTATAATTATGGGTTGTTATATAAGACCCTAATTGGTGGAAGTGTTTGTTGAGGTACTTAGGAGTATGACCTTGTTGGAAGAAGTATGCCACTTAGGAGTAGGCATTGAGATATCATAAACTCATCTCATTTCCAATTTGGTCTCTAATTTATGCTTCTGGTTTTGCCAAAATTTATTTTCTTCCATCAATTTCTGTGTTCTGATCATGGTGCTTATCACGGTGACATAAAAATTATTAGTATAAATGTTGGTACCATAAAATGATGTGACCGGTTGATGTGAATAACATAACATAACCATGCGTTGACTTTTTTAACTTGGGTCATTTGGAAGAATGCAGAAAACTCTGAAACTTTTGTCTTGAAAGAGCAATTGAATATTGAAAGCACACATATAGGTCATGTACTTATCGGAAAGGCAGCAGTTCTGAAAGAACTGGAAGCCATCAGTGAACAGTTCTAAACCTTTCAGAGAGAAATAATATCAGCAATTGGACCAGAAGCTGTTCCTGTAACATTTTGATAAAATTTTGGCTTTCTTCTTCTTTTATTCTACTAATTTTTCTGAGATTATATTTTAAAATATTGGGTTAATTTCTTTTCTGTAGAAATTTTCAAGACAGAATAAAGCTGGATCTCTGGTGGGTTGGTTATTGATATTATGCAAGTACACAATAAAGAAAAATGAGAACAGAAGGAAACAGAAAATGTAAAGTTTTGAGCAAAAAAAAAAAAAAAAACAACAACATCTCCCCCCCCCCCCAAAAAAAAAAACACCAGGAAGCTTACAACTGCAAGTAAACTTGTCCTGAAAATGAAGACATAGTTGTTCACTTGTGTAGAATGTTAAGGAGAAGCCTTCTGCTAAGTTCTGGGACAAAGCACTGATTTCTCAGGGCAAAACCAGCACAGCTAAGCTTCCAAATTGAGAATAGAATCTGGGAAGTATTCTGCTACTAGGAAGCAACTGAAAAAAATAAAGGTGCTATTGCTATTGTCATTCAGCGGGGTAGGGGTATCTCAAGCTGACAGTTGAATAGGCCCTGTAGTATATATTGTGCTAGCTGTAGGGGCATGCATAATACGAAAGGAAGAGACATGTTGATTCTGCTTCTAAGGCTCCAAAGAGCCCCAAAGCCATGCAAACATATGGCAAAAGCTAAGTTTTGAAAGTACAACCTAGGATTCAGTGGAGACTCCAAGATGTTTAAGATGCCAGAACTCTTAGACACCTGCCAAAAATTCTACATTAATGGCATGGGAATAATAGAGAGCAGGATAGGGAGAGGCTGAAGTGGGAGGAGAAGAGGAGAAAAGGGGAGGGGGAGAGTCAGAAGAAAAGGCAGAGGAGGTGGGAAAGGGACAGGGAGAGGGACAGGAAGAGGCAGAGGGACTGGGAAAGGCAAAGGGAGAGGTTGCCAGCTTCTGAGTCAAAATAGTTGAACTGTCTGAGCCCTTTAACATTCAAGTTCCAGATGTAGACAAGGAGCTACAAGATTTGGTGTTTCTCCTTCTGGGTATCTATCAGTCTTTCTTTGTCTAGTGTTTTCCCATTGTATCACCATCTCTTCCTTTTTAGAATGGGAGTATATATTCCATGCTATTATGTGTTAGATGTATGTAATTTGTTGTTTCATTTTACATGGGGACTACCCACTTACATTAGGTTTCAGAAGAATTTTGAGACTTTTAAATAGTGTTCAGATGTATAAGACAACTTTTAAAGTAAGAATAAATGAATTTTGCATTATTACATAGATAAGGACATATTGCAACCCAGAGAGTGCAATATAATGATTTGGATGATAAAATTATCTACAGGTTCAGAAATTTGAAAATGGTCCAGGGTAGTAACACTGTTTGAAGAAGTTTAGGTGTAGCCTTACAAGAAGAAATTTATTGCTAGATTTTGACTTAGGATTTCATAGCCTTGTCCCATTTTCGGTTTCCTTTATCTGCTTTGTTCTCATGCATAAGGTATGTTTTATCAGCATCCAGATTCAGCTGCCATAACTAAAAGGTGTTACCATGCCTCTTTCCATTAACGGGCTCTTATATCTATGTGACTGTGAGTCAAAATTAAAAAAAAAAAATCCTTCTATAAGTTACTTTAGTTTATGATTTTATCACAGCACGGAAAAGTTTCAGATATAATGTACCATTTTCCCAACACACCATTTTGAGACTGTTCTACAATTTAAACTATGTGGAGAAACTCGAAGCATGTTATTTTTATTTTGAAATTTTCACTCGTCTTATGGTACCTCAACTTTGTACTCCATCTATTTTTTTTTTCCTTTTAAGTCACTTACTTTAGGACTCCAGCCTTTTTTTTTTTTTTTTTTTTTTTTTTTTTTGCTAACTTCTTGTAAGACGTCAATGTTTAATTTAAGCTGTATCCTTGGTCAACTGGTTTGGCCAACTTGAGGGCAGGAAGCTTATTCATACCAATGCACCTCATGGACCAGGATGAATAAAAGATAACGGATGAGGTTGTCAGCTTCCACACACTCCAGTTATGTAATTCTATCAGAATTCTCTACTTTTCTAATGCTCTCCATCACTGTCAGTTACTTTCAATAAACTATCCCCTCTCCCTGAATATAGGGATTTCTTCATGTTTCTCTTACTTGTAATCTGGGTTTTCTTCATAACTTTCATTCAATACAAGGAACATCACCCTTTCCAAAGAATTTATATGCAGTGTCTGAGTCAGTTCCTTGTTAACATCTAAATACATGTTGAGGCACTGTATAAGAAATAGGATCATAGAGGTCTGAAGTGGTCATGTCCAGACTTGATGTGAAAATATGTCATAAAGTAGAAAGGGCTCTGTGGATAGAGAGAAATTAGTTGGTCTGTACTCGGCTTTTTGTTTGTTTATTTGATTTATAAACATTTTGTTTCTAGCCAATAAGAATTTCTTGGCACACAGAAAGTGTATCCTAAGTAAGGCTTGCTGAACAGTAAGATAGGTGATTTCATCAACACGAAGAATTTAAGGGTATAATACAGCTGACATTTAGAGCACATCTATTGGAGAATTTTATCACACTAGAAGAGTAAAGCACCTCAGGGTGCTTTATATATCCTCTTACATGTAGAAATCCCCTGTACTCAAAATAAGGTTTAGAACTGATGTTTGAAAAAGACTAACCTGTGACAGGAAATCTACAGTGAAGTCATTCACACCATAAGCATGCACAGAATTTTAATTATTCAGAAATATACATAGAGACACAAACAGTGGAATTATTTTGTTAAATGATAAATGTCGAAATCAGAGGTTGGAGAGTAGAAGCTTTTCTAGTTAGTACCAGTAGATAATGGTACTATCATGAAGTATACAGAGTCAATAATATAGATACGCCATACATTTGAAGTTACCATTATTATTAGTCCCTTTGTCTAATAATATTAGTGATAAAGTCAGAAAAAAATATTAAAATGTATAATTTTACTAATTGGCAAGACGCATTTCATTAAATCATTCCTTAGTAAAGGAAAATGTCTTATAAAATTGGGGTCATAAGGTGAAGCCAAGTTTAGAAAAGTATTAGAATTTTGATTCTATTTCAAATGTGTAAGTATTTTTGAAACATTTTTCAGAGAAAATTAAAGACAAGAATGTATTTCATCCTCATGAAATTTTATAAAATTTACATCTGGAAATTTTATCGTACAGAAATATAATTGACTCTATGTCTAGATAATTTAGATATGAGATAAGAGAGATCTCCCATCTAACACATCATATCTTATTAGTATCTTCCATTGTGCCAAATGGAGATTATGAACAATGAATATCTTACCTCTTACCCAGAATTAAAAAGTCAAAGTGCTTCTATTTTTAGTGCTAGGGTTAACTACTTTAGTTAATTGTTTTAATTTCGGTAGGGCATTTACTGTGATTAATGTTTAATAACTCTGGAGCATATTTTTAAATTAAATCACTATTTCAAATATTTCCAATTCATCAAGACATGTCATTACGCACACCTTTGAAAATTTTTGCAGTAAAGTCCATTAGAAGTACATTTTCCTATTGCTATGGTTTAAACTTGGATAGACAGCCTTTGAAATGTATAAATTATAGAAGAAATCAGCATAGTTTTCTTTTCCTGGGAAATGGAGCAGTTAATATTCAACATGAAAATTCTAATCTTTAAATACATTATAATCTAACTGCTTAGGATAATTTTTGCTTTAATACCTTAAGAGTCTTCAAAGCCTGAAGGATGGGATTATTAAGATGGAATTTTAATGTCAAAATTATCAGAGAAATGAACATAGTGCTAGTGTTCATAAAATTGTATTCAATTCCTGTATGATTTGTTCAAATAAGAGATGAGAATATATTTGATTATAGCAGCAAGTAACCCCAAATTTGATCAGAAGACAGGAGGTCACTGCATATATATGTGGTAAGTCTTGGAGATTAGACAATTTAACAACTGAATTTATTTTAAAATATAAATGCCCATGATGAGATACACATAAGATATAGCCACAAAGCAATTAAAAAATTTGAAAAATTTGTGGTTAAAATTAAAATTGTAAAATATGAAAATAAATGGTGAAAATTATTCTAAGTTATGATTATTTCTTAGGACACATATGTAGAAACTACAGGAAATATTTTCCGGCCCTTATTTCCAAAGGTTTGGAATAATTGAAAACTTGCATATGCAAAAAGTTTTAGATGCTAAAAGCCTATTGTAGTCACTGACTTTTACAAGTGTTCTGATTAATCTGTAATATAGAATTTGCCATGCAGACCAACTAATATCCACAGCTATAAGAAGACACCATTTAACTGTACTATTTTAAGCAATTGTTTCAAAGCAGATGCATACTTTGCTGTGCTTTATATAATCATGCTTGCCAGTTTCTTAAGAAGGATTATCCCTGTAGCAATGCAGACTTCCTCTTCTGCGTTGTCAAATACCTACAATGATGTGTTCATGCATAACCATGTTGATCTATTAATAGAAACTATTATAAGCAATCAATAGTCATTCAACTTACAATTATCATTTTTATTCCACTGATGGGGTTGAGGTACACACTATGGTTATGTGTTCATCTTAAGGAACAAAAGCTCAGTGGGTATACTTCTTAGAACAGTGCACATTTGTAATTTATGAATGTTCTTTTATATTCATGTAGGATATAAATATACAGCTACATTTTCCTTTTCCTCCAGTGCTACATAATTATAACTTGTAACATGTAAATATTTATGAATTCACAGGATGTTCGCTAGGAGAATGTTATTCTTGCAGATTTGTCTAGTATTTTCAGAATTCAGATGTTATTATTAAGCTTGATGTTGTACTGCAAAATGTAAAAATACATTGTTATTAATTTGACTTTTCTAGAAAACATGCCATCTGGTGATTCTGTTGAGATTTGAGAATTATCTCAACATCATTTAGTGTTAGAGGCAGACATTACAACATTGTTTGAAAATTTTACCACTTTTCTTTTACAGAAGAAATGGAATAGAGAAATTCTAGATTTTAGAGGATAAAATGTTGATCTAATATTTATACAACAGTGCATCAAACTGATAGCACCATAGAGGCTAACTAGACTTGCTAATTTATTGGCAGTGGCTGAATTAAATGTAACTGGGAGGATTCTAAGGCCACCTGTGAGCCCATTGGGAGGAACTTTCGTGAACCGAGAATATATACCATATCCCAGGAAGCAGCCTAAGGAATAGCAGACACATTTGTGACCCCACACCTAATGAAAATGTCACTGAATGTTGGTCAGCGAAGTTCCCAACCCCTAAAATACCCCATAGAATTAAAAAACTATTTTTAAGTACACATTTGAAGAACTGGAAGAATGAAGTCTTTTTGTTTACACATTTCTCTTTTTCAAAAGAAGACTCATAAATTTCTCTACCTCTTCACTATAGATAACTTCATTTTTAAGGTTCATCAATTCCACAAGTCTTCCCTTTTTTTGCTCATTCAATGATTATGATAATTGGTTATGATAACTGTATTTTCATGACTTTTTATTTACCATAAATCCCACTCAGCATTTTATCCTGACCAAACTAATTTAAATTATTGTAGCTAAAATGTTTTTCTTACATGAAACAAAGCACAAGAACCTGGGCATTCAGCTCAAAGTATGAGAGTACCACACTTATTAATTTTGTTTTTGGTATTAGATTAGGTTTTACAGAATATGTTTATCGTTAAGGACTAATTTCTCACTATATTTTATATTTAATATTTAGTTTAAAAGTATGTAATACAATGTTAGTTGGAAAAGCTATGAACTCCCTCACAAAGACCTCTTAGGGAGAAAAGAGGAAAGGCTGTCCAAATAGCATCTATACACAGTGTACCTATTTTAGCAAGACAGATGAATGAATGAGTTACTCTCATGGGTGTTATTAAGCAACAAGGTTCTTCATGGTAGGCTAAGACATCACGGGAGGCTACTTTCTTCATAATAGGTTGAGGTATAATGGCAAGTCATCTGCTTTCTGCCTCTGCTAAAACTCCCATGCTAACAACTTGATTGTGTGCCCACATCTAAATGGTGGCTACAATCTTCTTTGCCAGTTATTGATATTGTAATATTGATGCTGCTATGCACCAATTATTCCACTCATAGATAATTCTTCTCAATGCCTTAATGTAGCATCGTTTTAGTTTTTAGGTGAAATAGAAACTGTAAAGTTTGCTTGATTAAATAAAATCAAGGGAATAGAAGGTTAAATAGACCATCTATGTCTTTGTTCATTTCCACCAGCATGGTCAGGGGCAGACATACAGCTTATCTTCTTTCTCAAGTTTTGACACACTCTCTTCTTCCCATTCTGGCCTTTGCCTGTTTCTCATTTTCTGAAGAAGTATATAAAGTTTGGTGTCTCTGCATTGAAAATGCTAATTATTTTCCTAAATGAAAACAGTTATGTCTAAGGCACACTTTTGGAGAAGCAAAGGCTAATACATTATATGAATCTGGAATAAAATATTTCTTAACATATTATGAACATATTGAGAAATTATGTATCTGAGGAGACATGGCATGATTTTAAGACATCAACTTTACAATTATACTCACTAGGTCTAAAATCCATAACTCCTCTTACAGACATGTTAAATGTTTACTTAATTTATTTTTTTCTTTTTGTATATATTCACGCCACAAACTGAACTCTCGAGGCTCTCATAGTGTGTCTCCCTGGCAGGAAACATTGGGATGGCAGGAGTTTTTGGACTCTCATTTTTTGGGCTTCCATGGTTCTCTGCTTTCTTTATTCCTTTGTGAGCGTTTTAAAGAAATTTGTGAATTAGTAATCTGTTATATTTAATCACTAATGAAAATGATGCTTACAGATATCTATAACACATTGTGTGGAAAACAATGAGTTGTGTGTGGGGGTATGTGTGTGAGTGTTTGATAAATACTTTAATCCTCATCAGGCAATTTTATTATTTGTTGATTTTTGTATCTTTCAGGGATACAATGTAACTTCTTACATGATTATGCATTGACTCTGCCATACATGCCTAGGGAAATAGCAACATTACACTTCCTAGTATCTATTGTTTTTTTTTTTATTTTTCAGTTATTATTTTTTATCTATCTAGAATCCCCTTGAACCATCATTGGACAGGGTTTCATAATATGTTTTTCACTCTAGGGTTCTTCCTTTCATTTTTGTTTGATGCTATAAAATCTGTGTGTGGAATATATACAAATCCCATATAAATGCACAAGTATGTTCTTCATTGTGTGTAAACTTAAGCCTGTGATTTGTAAAGATATGTTACTGTATTAGAAAAATATTCGGTACTGTGATTTTTACTTCGTGTCAACAAATGATTCTGAATGACATAAAAATAATCTATACTACAAAGAATTCTCCACTTCTTATTACATCTGACACCTGTTATGAATACACCAATTATCTCAATTTAAAAGATGATAGAACTGAGACTTCAAGGCATATAGAATCGCAAGAAGCAATTTAGATCGACCCATGAATTTTATCACAAATATAATACCATTTGCCCAGAACTTGCTTTGTTAAAAAGATACATAATATTCATTCATGATATACATAATATTGTTTTAGTATTCCCCTTAAAACATTCTGAACATGGGAAGGTATTTGAGTATTTATGGAATACTTATGTCTGCTGTCTTTTGAACCCCAACAAAATGACTTCCTCCACTAGAATACCACTAATTAATTCTATTGAATTGAGACTTTAACATTTAGGAGTCCTCTGTTCAAAATCCAAATACCCTTGGAGATTTAATAATCAAGCTGTTAAGTAATTAAACCTTTGTAAGAAATTGCTTATCAGATTGCTTTTCATCAACCACTAAATGAGGAGCAATGGGGCACAAAGTAAAAGATATGGGCTATAATGAAAACCAACTCAGAAGCCATTCTGAACAAAATGCATTGCATCTCTAACCTTGTTGCCAGCAGGAAAGTTTCTGTACTTCAAGTGAATGGTAAGCATTACTAACAGAGCTATGTTTTAAATAGTGAAAAAATCAGTTCATCATATGGGCATATTTGGCTATAGGCAGACACTAAGTATTATTTTGAATTCTGTGGGATCTACAGGTAGAGTTACCTGACCATGTCCCCTTGCAGTGAGCCAGGGCTCTTCATGTGTAGACAATAACAGTAAACTCAACTCATTCTCTCTGACATGTTTTTCTCTTACCATTTCTAACAGTGGCATGGCTTTTAACTGAAAAACAATTTAACAATAAAGAAGCATAACTTCACAGTTTTTATGCCTTCCTGAGAGCTTTCAGGCAGTATAGTCCTGATCAACCCACTGAAATAAATCAATTGCAAAGAGCTTACTTAATACATTTAATTTCACATTTTGAAAATATTATTTTATGTGTGTATGGGTATTTTGACTGCATACATGCCTATCTTCCATGTGCATGCCTGTTGCTCACAAAAGCCAAAAAAGGGTATCATATACCCTGAAACTGGAGTTATAGTTGACCCCGAGCCATTAAATGGATGTCAGGAACCAAACCTGGGTGTTCTGGAAAAACGTACTGTGGTCTTATCTGCTGATTCATCCATACAGCCACCATATCTTTATTTTTAATTTGTCCATACTCCTTGAAAATTTATACAGACCCACATATAACATTGAGTTCCTAACAAAATCATCAAACCTTAAGCTTTGTGATTGAAAACTCCTATATGCTTAATGGTCCAATCAACTAATCAAACTGGTATATATATATATATATATATATATATATATATATATATATATATATATATATATATATATATATATATATATATATATATATATATATACCAGCATAAATATTTATCCATATAGGAAACATTTCATTGATAATCAAAAGTAAACAATGTGTTTTGTATAGTTAGAATTTGGTTTGTTTCCTTTTTAATTTCTTCAGTTCTTATCCCTCTTTTTGTATGTGTGTGTGCTTGTGTGTGTGTGTGTGTGTGTGTGTGTGTGTGTGTGTGTGTGTGTGTGTTTGTGTACTTGAGCTTTTACCAATATGTACTGGCACTGGATAGTTTTATGACCAATTGACACATAAGCTAGAGTATTTGGAAAAAGGAATCATTAGTTGAAAAACATGTCCTCATCAGATACACCTGGGAGCAAACTTACAGTCTGTTTTCTTCATGATAGGACACATCACATTGAGGAGTTGTCACCTAGATTGGTGGCCCTGGGTGCTATAATAATGTAGGGTAAACAAAGTCAAAGGTGCAAGCCAGTAAGCAGTGCATGAGCTCCTGCCATGTGCCTGTCATGTCTCGGTCACTGCCCCCTCAGGGACAGGATGGACAGTGATATGAAATTGTGAGCTGGAATACATACCCTCTCAAGTTTCTTTGGTTCATTTTATTTTATCACAAAAGCAGAAATCCTAACTAATACAAAAAAAAAATGAAGGCATGAAGCAGTATTTTTAAATAATTTCATTTCCACATTTAATTTTCTATAGTTTTTTTAAAGCAGTATATTTGAAAAGAATAAATTAGACAGAAAAATATTAATCAAATTTCACAGCTACACTTGGGGAAAAATGAAAATTGAGCTAGTGACAAAATTATCTTTAGCATCCTGACTGAAAATATACAGTAGCCATTGTTTAGACTATAAGAAATATTCAAATTATAGAACAATTTTGACAATATATGATGTTTGTCTTTATTTTAGGTTATTGTAAACTTATTAATAATTCAGTATGATGAAATATAGAGAAATCTGCAAAGCTTTGATTACTAACTGAACAATAACTACTAACTGACCTCTGAAAACTGTATATTACTTGAAAATAAATTTAACTGACATTTTATGGCTTGTGACAGACAAAGATACTGTCCCACAGTGGGGTTTCCAAGTGTTTGTACTTCTATATAAAGAGACTAGTGTCTTGGGTTTGGGTTTTGTTTTTTGTTTTTTGTTTTTTTCCCCCAAGGCTTTGTTTATCTTGAATTATTAAAGTGTGTATTCTACACATGCTTCTGTAGAGTGTGACTTTTATGCATTTGACTTTTAGTATCTCTCTCAATCTAAAGCTCCATCATCTTTGAAATTTGCATTTAGCACATTCATCAGAAGCCCACTTTTGCCTCTGTAGTTCTTGAAAATTTTACAAATTTTGACCAGATAAAATGTGGAATGTTTTTGAGCTTCTGCCATGAAATGTCTTATAACCCTGTCATTCATCTGAAAATACTGTGTTAATAAATTCTGACAACGTGCAAAACATAGTGAGAAGAATCTCTGCTTCCCACGCAGACTTTCTCCAAGTGGAAAATAAAAGAGAGAGAAAATGTGAAGAGACAAAGACCTCACAATTAGGTCAGATAAGCCATTTCCACTGAGAAATATTACCTCTCAAACCTTCGTTCTGGAGATCTCAAGGGGTGTTCTTTGTACTTCTCTTATAAGAAAATGACAACTTTCCTTTGGAAGCTTAACAATCAATGTAAACATCTTTCACTTAGAGAAGGACAAAAGGAAGGAGGGAAGGAGGGAGGGAGGGAGGGAGGGATAGAAGGATGGAGGGAAGGAAAGAAAGAAAGATGGAAGGAAGAACGGAGGGAAGGAAGGAAGAAAACGTGTGTTAAATTTCTAAAAGTCAGTATTTCCTAGCTTTTCATAGGTTGATTTAATGTCTTTTGTGCTTCAAAGTGCTAGAAATACCTTGTGATTTAGCTGTTCTTGAGAAACTAAAGCCTAAAAAGATCTTCCCTTTATTAGAGAACTGCACAGAAAGTACAAGTGACCTCACCCTTACATGCTCTTTGCCTATTCAAACATCAGTTGTTATATGTGAAAAAAATTGAAGCCCTGTGACTCGTTATTTATTTCAAAAGTTTTCATATACTCTGGCCTCATAGAAGACACAAAATTCTTATTGTATGTGACCAGACTCCTCTCTTCCCTCTCTCCTTTCTTCTCTCTTTTTCTCTCTCACTTTCTTTGTCATATACCCATACACGAGCAAACAACTCATTTTCTAAACGTGCTGTGGATGCAAAATAAACACATTTAAATTATAAAATGAGAACACATTAAAAAATTTAAAATTCTCAATTGAGAATGTTTTGTTTAGCTCTGTATACCATTTTTTAATAGAGTTGTTTGATTCTCTGGTGTCTAGCTTTTTGAGTTCTTTGTATACCTTGAATTTTAGGCCTCTATCTGATATGGAGTTGGTAAAGATCTTTTCCCATTCTGTTGGCTGCCGTTTTGGTTTCTTGACAATGTTCTTAGCCTTACAGAAACTTTGCAATATCATTAAGTCCCATTGGTTAATCTTTGACCTTAGAGCACGAGCCATTGGTGTTTTGTTCAGAAAATTATGACTGAGAAACATCTAAGGAAGTGTTCGACATCCTTAGTCATCAGGGAAAGGCAAATCAAAACAACCCTGAGATTCCACCTCACACCAGTCAGATTGGCTAAGATCCAAAACTCAGATGACAGCAGATGCTGGAGAGGCTGTGGAGAAAGAGGAACACTTCTCCACTGTTAGTGGGGTTGTAAACTGATACAACCACTCTGGAAATCAGTCTGGCAATTCCTCAGAAAATTGGACATAATACTACCTGAAGATCCAGCTATTCCACTTCTGGCATATACCCCAGAGACACTCCAATATACAACAAAGACACATGCACCACAATGTTCATAGCAGCTCTATTTATAATAACCAGAAGCTGGAAAGAACCCAGATGTCCTTCAGTAGATGAATGGATACAAAAATTGTGGTACATTTACATAACGGAGTACTACTCAGCTACCAGAAACAATGACTTAACCAAATTTTTAAGAAAATGGTTGCATCTAGAGAATATTATCCTGAGTGAGATAACCCAGGCAGAAAAGAACAGAGACAATATGCAGTCACTGATAATGGGATACTAACCCCAGAAAGCTTGGCCTACTCCAGAAACAACTCACAGACTGTGTGAAGTTCAAAAAAAAAAAAAAGAAAAAGAAAGAAAAACATTATACTCAATCCTTACACACCAAGAATACTTTGACTAATTACGGGTTATATCCTGTTTTACATGTACTTTTTCCTCATTGTAACTAGTAAGGCCTTTATGCAGAATATCAAACCTTTAAAAAAAAAAAAAGCCAAGCACTGACAAAAATGTATTCATATACATTTATGCAAACATGCTTAAAATTTGTTCTTTTATCTTTGTTTTTGTAAAAATAAAGTTAAATAAAAAATTCTCATGCAGTTTCTATACTGCTGACTGAAAATTCTTGTTATTCAGTAATATATGTATACCAGTATAAAACATAGCCTTCGTTTGCATTATAGCAAGCATACTGTTATTTCTACAAAAGCCATGATGCAGAAGTACCTCAGTAACCTAGAATCACAAACTGTTAGGGGAAAAACCCTTTTGATATAAAGCAGTAAAGAGAATGATGGTGTTTATCAAAAATCTGTCTTTTTTTAAATGAAAGTCATTCAGTGTAGTCTGCCTTTGGAGTTAGTGTGTGCCATTGACTACCTGACACACTACAGTCCTAATGCTACTAAATCTGACATGGGGTTCTTACTACTTTCTCCCAAGATTCCAAAGCACTAGAAATCTCAAAACAATATTAGTATACTAGGAAGAAATGTCTAGCAGTGTTATGATTAGTTGAAAATAAATACATAATTACCTGAAGATAGCATCTGTGAATCACAGCTAAGTCTATCAATTTCAGGTCACCAATAAATTGAAAGGTGGCCTTTACTGAAAGACATACTTCTGTTTGCATTTTGTTATTTTTGTGGTGGTGGTCATTTTGCCACCCAAATGATTGGTCAGACCTCTCAGCACATTCCACTTTCCAGTGTATACACTATTTGTACACAATGCATTCCTGCTTCTAGATAATTATTTTATTACAAGGGTGCCTCAAAAGTTTGAGCCTTAAATCTTAGAAACATGTAAGCTCAGAACACTTTCTCATTTCATTGTATTTCTTGCCTTTTCCTGGTATTCTATTTTATTTGTACAAAATGTATTTTTGAGTTACATATATCCCATAAGAAAGTTGGTATCTAAGTAATATTGAGGCATAACTCAATTTGAGCAAGCAAATGTGGCAAAACCAAACCCTGGCAGTACAGCACTATTTTTAATCTTTCCTGTTCCTTACTGTATCTTTTAGCACATTTCTCTTAACACTTCCCAGTGAGCGAAGGTAATTCCTGTCTTTCATTTTCCCTCGCATTGAGAGAGCAGTCACAAATAAGTCTTGTCCTCAAGATAATATAAACCTCTCTCTGGGTAGCTCAGGAATTTATTCTGTTCTCAATTGAATTGGTTTATTTCATTTTGTAAAGTTCATAAAAATTGATAACAATATCATAAAAGTTATTGTCTTTTAACCCAAGAATTTTTTATTCTTTCTTTTTCAAAATCTGTATTAATAACATTTGTATATCCATATTCTTAACTATGTTATGTTCTAATAACAGTCGTATTCCCGTGAAGCTAAGGGCTCTCATTCAGCAGTAATGTTTGATGTATATGATACCCTAAAAATTTCACTTTGATAAGACTTTAATTAATGACAAGCCATTTCAAAGTCATAATTAATTATATAGAATAGGCATTTTGTTTAAGAGCCAAAAGAATTCAAAATGAAAGATTACATTGTCATGCTAGTGAGGTGACTCAGCAGGTAAAGACATTTGGTTTATAAACCTAATGACATCAGTTAAATTTTTCCATCTTGCAATTTTAAAAAGAAGCCAATCATAAATTCCTTCAAATCATTTTTTTGAGTTATTTGTATATGGAGCATTGCAATTGTGGAACACATATAAAGAAAAAAAATCACAATATTTTTCTGCTTCGGTTTGTCCATATACATATACATGCCTTGCATATGTATGAAGCTCATCTATAAGATTACACAGAAATACAAATTTTGATCAACATGTGACAACTTGTGTCCTACAGACCTAGGACCAGTTCCTAGTAAGCACTAGGCTGCTGCTGAGCAGTGGCCCCAGGTTTGTAATATGGATTATCCAAAGAGTAGGGATAACACCAGAGATAACCAGAGGGCCAGAGGAAAGCCTAAGAACCTAAGCAAAAGGAAAACATGTTATTTGGCATCACCAGAACCCAGTTCTCCCACTACAGTAAGTTCTGAGTTGCCTTCCTATACACAAAGGATAGAGTCTGAGAAAGAATTTAGGGAAACAACTTTCACAAAAATATAAAGTATCTTGGTGTGACATTCCTCAAGCAAATGAAATATCTGTATAACAAGAACTTCAAGTCTCTAAAGAAAGAAATAGAGGAAGATCTGGGAACATGCTAGAATTACTCATGCTCATAGATTGGCAGGATTAATATAGTAAAAATGGTCATCTTCCTAAAAGCAATATTAGAGATTCAATGTAATCCCCATCAAAATTTCAACTCGATTTTTTATACAGTTAGAAAAAGCAATTTGGAAATTACTTTGGAGTAACAAAAAGCAAAGATAGCAAAAACTATTTTCAATAATAAAACAACTTCTTATGGAATTACCATGCATGGCCTCAAGCTGTATCGCAGAGCAATCATGATAAAAATGACTTGGTATTGGTATAGAGACAGGCAGGAATAGAATTGAAATCTAAGAAATGAACCCA
Organism: Micromys minutus; assembly: GCF_963924665.1. Classification (NCBI taxonomy): domain Eukaryota; kingdom Metazoa; phylum Chordata; class Mammalia; order Rodentia; family Muridae; genus Micromys; species Micromys minutus. The sequence goes on along the minus strand of NC_137982.1, from coordinate 21,681,910 downwards.
AATACCAATTGTCTCTTGATATTTGACTAATCAGCAGTTAAAACATCCACTGGCAAAAAGACAACATTTTTAATAAATGGTGCTGGTTCAACTGGCAGTCAGCATATAGAAGAATGCAAATTGATCCATTCTTTTCTCCTTGTACAAAGCTCAAGTTCAAGTGGATCCAAGTGAATCAAGAAACTCCACATAACCCAGATAGACTGAAACTAAAAGAAGGGAAAGTAGGAAGAGCCTCCAACACATAGAAAAAGGAGGAAAAATGTCCTAAAAAGAACACCAATGGCTTAAGCTCTAAGATCAAGAATTGAGAAAAGAGATGTCATAAAATTGCAAAGTTTCTTCAAAGCAATAACACTTTCAAAGAAAAAACAAAAAAAAATTGGAAAGATATCTTTCAATCCTACATATGATTCAAGGCTAATATCTAATATACAAAGAACTCAAGAAGTTAGACACCAGTGAAACAAATAACCAATTTACAAAACATAGAAAGCTGAAAGATAGAAGGCTAGGCGTTAGATTCCTCAGTTATTCATTTTTTAATTGTGTATAAGTTTAATAGTTAATCTCTAATAAAAGGAAAAATGAAACAACTCAAAAATCCTGCATCTCATTTTTCCCTTACCGCTATATTTAAAGAGAAAGAAAAAGGGATACATTTAAAGATTTTTAAAGGCATTTTGGCATAACATTATATGAATAATTTTGTCAGTACATAATTCTTTTAGAGATTTGATAGCATGCATAGAAATCCCACTAGTTACCATAAGCATGAAGTACATGTAGGACAGAATGTAACATGGAAACAGATTTCTTATTGGGTATAGATTAAACATAATGATCTGTGAATACCAAAAATTGCCACAAGGCTATTATTTTAGCTCTTGGATTATAAAGGATTTGAGGTCCAGGTGTAAAACACTCTGAGAGGGAGCTATACATTTATTTATTTTTCCCTAAAAGGACTGAAGCTTTAAAATTTTTTGGCCTTTGTTTTTCTTGGGCTTCATAAAGTCTATGAGTTGTTCTTGGGGTGTTCAGAGCTTCCTAGGTTTAGTATCCAATTATCAGTGACTGCATATTCTGTCTGTTCTTTTGAGACTGGGTTATCTCACTCAGGATGATATTTTATAGATGCATCCATTTCCTTAGGGATTTCATAAAGTCATTGTTTCTAATAGCTTAGTAGTACTCCATTGTGTAAATATACAACAATTTTTGTATCCATATATCTACTGAAGGACATCTGGGTTATTTTCCAGCTTTTGGCTATTATAAATAGGACTGCTATGAACATTGTGGTGCATGTGTCTTTGTTGTATTTTGGAGAGTCTCTGGGGTATATACCCAGAGGTGGAATAACTGGGTCTTTGGATAGTACTCTGTCCAATTTTCTGAGGAACCGCCAGACTGATTTCCAGAGTGGTTGTAACAGTGCACAACCCCACCAACAGTGGAGAAGTGTTCCTCTTTCTCCACATCTTTACCAGCATCTGCTGTTATCTGAATTTTTGATCTTAACCACTCTGACTGCTGTGAGGTAGAATCCCAGGGTTGTTTTGATTTGCATTTCCCTGATGGCTAATGATGTCAAGCACTTTATTAGATGCTTCTCAGCCATTTGATATTTCTCAATTGGGAACTTTTTGTTTAGCTCTGTACTCCATTTTTTAAAAGGATTGTTAGATTCTCTGGTGCCTAACTTCGTGAGTTCTTTGTATACCTTAGATACTAGGCCACTATCAGATGTGGGGTTGGTAAAAATCTTTTCTCAATCTTTTGGCTGCCATTTTGATTCCTTGACAGAGTCCTTAGCCTTATAGAAACTTTGCAATCTCATTAAGTCCCATTTGTTGATCTTTGACCTTAGAGCAAGAGCCACTGGTGTTTTGTTCAGGAAATTTTCTCATGTGCCTATATGTTCTAAGGATTTCTGTACTTTCTCTTCTAATAGGTTCAGTTTACCTTGTTTAATGTGGAGATCTTTGAGTCACTTGCACTTGTACTTTATACAAGTAGGTAATAAAGGGTCTATTTTCATTCTTCTGTATACTGAGTGCCAGATTAAGCAACATCACATGTTTAAGAGGCTGTCCTTTCTCCATTGAAAGTTACAGCTTCTTTGTCAAAAATCAAGTGACTATATATGTGAGGGTTCATTTCTGGTTCTTCAATTCTATTCCATTGATCCATGGGCCTATCTCTGTACCAGTACCATGCAGTTTTTAACACAATTGAATTGTAATATAGTTTGAGGAGAGGTATCATAATTCCCACAGATGTTTTCTTGTTGTTGAGGATGGATTTTGCTATTCAAGTTTTTTGTTATTCCAGATGAGTTGCATATTGTTCTTTACAACACTATGAAGAATTGGTTTGGAATTTTGCTTGGGATTGCTTTGAATCTTTAGATTACTTTTGGTAAGATGGCCATTTTTACAATGTTAAACCTTCCAATCCATGAGCATGAGAGATATTTTCATTTTCTGAGATCTTCCTCAAATTTCTTCTTCAGAGATTTGAAGTTATTGTCATACAGGTCCTTCACTTGCTTAGTTACAGTCACACCAAAGTATTTTACATTATTTGTGACTACTGTAAAGGGTATCTTTTCCCTAATTTCATTCCCTGCATGTTTGTCCTTTGATAGAGAAAGGCTACTGATTTGTGTTAGTTAATTTTCTATCCAGCCACTTTGCTGAACTTGTTTCTCAGCTGTAGAAGGTATGTGGCAGAATTTTTGTGATTACTTATGTACACTATCATGTCATCTGCAATGATATTTTTACTTCTTTTTTTCCAATTTGTATCCCTTTGATTTCCTTTTGTTGTCTAATTTCTCCGGCCAGGACTTCCAGTACTATTCTGAATAGGTAGGAAAAGAGTGGGCAGCCTTGTCAAGTCCCTGATTTAAGTGGGATTGCTTCAAGTTTCCCACTGTTAAGTTTGATGTTGGCTATTGGTTTGTTGTACATTGCTATTATTATGTTTATGTATGGGCCTTGGATTCCTGTTCTTTCCAAGACTTTTAACATGAAGGCATGTTGAATTTTGTCAAATACTTTCTCTGCATCTAGTGAGATGACCATATTCTTTGAGTTTGTTTATATAGTGAATTACATTGCTGGATTTCCATATATTAAACCATTCTTGCATCCCAGGGATGAAGCCTTCTTGATCACGGTGAATTTTCATTTTGATGTGTTCTTGGATTCAGTTTGCAAGGATTTTATTGAGTATTTTGCATCAATATTCATAAGTGAGATTGTTCTGAAGTTCTCTTTCCTTGTAGTGCCTTGTTTGATTTAGAAACAAGGGTTATTTTGGCCTCAAAAAATGACTTAGGTAGTGTTCCATCTGATTCTATTTTGTGGAATAGTTTGGAGAGTATTAAGTTGTCAATAAAAGACTGATAGAATTCTGCACTGCACCTGTCTAGACCTGGGCTTTTTTTGGTTGGGAGACTTTTTATGCCTGCTTCTATTTCTTTAGGTGTTAGGGGATTATTTAGATAATTTACCTGGTCCTGGGTTAACTTTAGTATCTGGTATCCGTCTAGGAATTAATCCAGTTTCTGCAGATTTTCCATCTTTGTTTAGTATAGGCCTTTGTTGTAGGATCTGATGATGTCTTGAATTTTCTCAGTTACAGTCGTTATTTCTCCACTTTCCTTAATGATTTTGTTAATTTTGATATTTTTTCTTTGCCCTCTAGTTAGTCTGGCTAAGAATTTATCATTCTTGTTAATTTTCTCAAAGAACCAGCTCTTGGTTTTGTTGATTCTTTGAATGGATCTTTTTGTTTCTATTAGGTCAATTTCTGCTCTAATTTTGATTATTTCTTGCCATCTACTCCTCTTGGGTGTATCTGCTTCCTTTTGTTCTAGAGCTCTAAACTGCGCTGTCAAGTTGCTGATGTATGCTCTCTCCAGTTCTTTTTGAAAGCACTGAGAGCTATGAGTTTTCCTATCAGTGCTGCTTTCATTGCATCCCATAGTCTTGGGTATGTTGTGTTTCATTGTTATTAAATTCTAGAAAATCCTTAATATCTTTCTTTATTTCTTCTTTGATCATGCTATCGTTTAATAGAGCATTGTGTAGTTTCCATGTGCATTACTTCATGGTTGTCTGTTAGAATGCATGGGAGTATTTTAATCTTCTTATATCTATTGAGGCTTGTTTTGTGACTGAATATAAGGTCAATTTTGAAGAAGGTGCTGTGTGGTAGTGAGAAGAAGGTATATTCTTTGGTTTTTTTTTGTTTGTTTGTTTTTTTTCATAGACTGTCTTTTATTGGTAAAAGGGCACATAGAAACAATAAAAACCACAATGGGGTTTCCTAGAAAAAACAATAGTACACAAAACATCTAAAGGAGGAGCACAGTGTTTCTAATACACAGAATTTAACCAAACTCTTTCCACATGGTAAATAAGGCAGTGAAAAATTTGCAGGCAATAGTCCCCTGGTAGTCCAAGACTTTAGAAAAACATTTTAGAGAGTTTAACAGAAAGAAAAGAATGTTGTAGAAAATATCAATCAATACAAAAAAAATTTTTATTCAGTGCTTGGCTTTTTTTTTCTTCTTCTTTTTTTTTTTTTTTTTTTTTTTTTTTTTTTTTTTTTTTTTTTTTTTTTTTAACAGTGAGCAAAGTGTACATGTAATACAGGGTGTAACCTGGAATTTTTCAATATGTTCTTGGTGTGTAAGGATTGAGCATGACTCTTTTTGTTTTGTTTTGTTTTCTTTTCTTTTTTTCTTGGACTTCACACTGTCTGTGAGTTGTTTCTGGGGCAGTGCGAGCCTCTCGGTATAGCATCCCACTATCAGTGACTGCATATTATGTCTGTTCTTTTGTGACTGGGTTATCTCACTCAGTATGATATTCTCTAGATGCAGCCATTTTCTTAAGAATTTGGTTAAGTCATTGTTTCTAGTGGCTGAGTTGTATTCCATTGTGTAAATGTACCATAATTTTTGTATCCATTCATCTACTGAAGGACATCTGGGTTCTTTCCAGCTTCTGGCTATTATAAGTAGAGCTGCTATGAACATTGTGGTGCATGTATCTTTGTTGTATATTAAAGTATCTCTGGGGTATATTCCCAGAACTGGAATAGCTGGGTCTTCAGTTAGTACTATGTCCAATTTTCTGAGGTATGGCCAGACTGATTTCCAGAGTGGTTGTATCAGTTTACAACCCCACCAATAGTGGAGAAGTGTATATTCTTTGTTTTATGATGACATGTTCTGTAGATGTCTATTAATTCTAATTGGTTCATAACCTCTTCTACTTTCACTGCATTCTTGTTTAGTTTCTGCTTTGATGATCTGTTCATGGATGAGAGTGGGGTGATGAGGTCTCCCAATATTACTGTTTGGGGTGCAATGTATTTTTTTGAGGTTTAGTACGGTTTCTTTTATGAATATGGGTGTTTTTTTATTTGGAACATATATGTTAAAGATTGAGATTTCCTCCTGATAATTTTTTCATGTAATGAGAAACAAAGTGTCCTTCCTATCTTTTTGGACATCTTTTGTTGAAAATCTACTTTATTCAATATTAGAATGGCTAATCCAACTTGTTTCTTGGTTCCATTTGCTTGGAAGGTTTTCTTCCCATCCTTTAACCCTGAGATAGTTTTTGTGTTTTTCTCTAAGTTGAGTTTCCTGTATGAACCAAAATGCTGGATTCTTTTTATGCATCCAGTCTGATAGCCTATTTCTTTTTATTGGGGAACTGAGTCTATTTATGTTAAGGAAATTAAGGAATAATGGTTGCCTTTTCCTGCTATTTTTGCTTTTAGAGGTAGAATTATACCTGTGTGTCTTTTTTCTTTTGTTTTACTTGCTTAGTTATTTTCTTATTTTTTCTAGGATGTAGTTTCCCTCCTTGTGTTGGGTTTTCCACCTATAATTCATTGTAGTGCTAGATTTGTGGTCAGATATTGTGTAAATTTAGTTTTGTCCTGGAATATTTTGGTTTCTCCATCTACGGTTATTGAGAGGTTTGCTGGGTATTGCAGCCTGGGCTGACACTTGTGTTCTCTTAGGGTCTGCATGATGTCTGTCCAGGATCTTCTAGCTTTCATTGTCTCTGTTGAGAAGTTGGGTGGAATTCTGATTATTCTGCCAGTATTTGTTACATAACCATTTTTCCTTAATGCTTTTAGTATTCCTTCTATGCTTTGAGGAGTTGGTGTTTTGACTATTTTGTGTTGGGAGGCATTTCTTTTCTGGTCCACTTTATTTGAAGTTCTGTAGGCTATTTTTATGCTCATGGTCATCTTATTCTTAAGGGTATGGAAGTTTACTTCTACAATTTTGTTGATGATATTAATGTGCCTCTTAGTTGATATTCTATGCCCTCTTCTATTCCTTTTATCCTTAGGTAGTTTGGTCTTCTCATTGTGTCCTGGATCTCCTGGACATTTTGAATTAGAGCTTTTTTTTTTCCTTGCATCTCTCTTCCATCCCCTGTAGTCTGTTGGAGATGCTTTCATCTGTTACTCCTAATTTCTCTTTTTGGTTTTCTACCTCCTGGGTTTTCTCTTTTAGTGTTTTCTTTATTGTTTCCATTTCCATTTTAAATTCCTTCTTCAATTTCTTCATCTATTTGGTTCTGTTTTCCTCTAGTTCTTTGATTTCTTTGAATGTTTTTTGTGTTTCCTCTTTAAAATCTTCTATTTGTTCATGGTTTTTCTCCTGTTCTTGTTCAAGTGAGTTATTCATGTTCTTCTCAAACAAGAGTTCTTTTGCTTTCCTCTTTCCATCTTGTTGTCTGTGATTATATGTGGTCTTATTGTCAGTGATTGGTTCCTGTCTCTCCCATGTTCCTGGCCTGTGTTCATGGATCTCTGCTGTTTTAGGTGGCAAATGGCTTGAGTGTTTTGTCTACATGCAAGGGCCTTCCGGGCAGACACCTAGTTCCTAAGGCAGAGCTCCTGTTACCCTGGACCAACTGGAGGACTGTTACTACCATGTGTTAGGCCTAGCCCTTTCTGTTCCTAGCACACTCTTGCCAGGACTGTGTCCCTGGATCTCTGCTGTCCCTGGTGGCAAATGACCTGAGTGTTTGGTCTACACCTAATGTCTTTACAGGCAGATACCAAGTCCCTATTCTAGGGTTCCTGTTACCCTGAACCAATTGGGGAATCATGCTCTATGTGCATTCAGCTCAGACCTCTCTCTGCCCTGGCCACTCAAGGCAAGGTCTCACCAGGCCTGTGTCCCTGGTTCTCTGCTGTTCCAGGTGGCAAATGGCTTGAGAGTTTGGTCTCCTCTGTTTTTCTTTGAAGTAAGAACAAAACACTCGTCAGATAAAATAAAGGGTCAATTAGATGAGTAGTGATTGGATAAAAGATCATCCAGAGACTGCCTCACCTCGAGATCCATTCTATATGCAGCCACTAAACCCACACAATATTGTTGATGCCAAGAAGTGCTTTTTGGAAGGAACCTGATCGGAATGCCTCCTTAAAGGATCTGCCAGAGCTGTACTGATACAGGGGAGGATTCTTGAACCTAACCTTTGAGCTGAACATGGAAACCTTAATGAAAGAGCTAGAGAGAGGAGTGAAGGACCTGAAAGGTTCTGCAACACCATGGGAAGAATAAACTTATTAACCAACAAAACCTACCACAGCTCCCAGAGAGTAAAATACCAACCAATGAGTTCGCATGGAGAGACCCATGGCTCCAGGTGCATATGCAGCAAAGGATATCATTTTCTGGGATCAATGGGAGGAGAGGTCTTTGGTCAAGAAAAGGCTAAATTTCTCAGTTTAGGGGAATGCCAAGACGCTGAGGTGAGAGAGGGTGTTTGTGAGAGGGAGCATCTTCATGGAGGCTACAGGACAAGGAGTGGTGATGGGATTGGAGGAAAGGGGATAAAATCTGAAATGCAAATACAGAGAATATCAAAAAAAAAAGAGACAAAAATGGGGTAAAGAGCTAAACAAAGAATTCTCAACTGAGGAATACTGAATGGCTGCGAAGCACCTAAAGAAATGTTCAATATCCTTAGTCATCAAAGAAATACAAATCAAAACATCCCTGAAATTCCACCTCATACAAGTCAGAATGGCTAAGATTAAAAACTAAGATGATGGAAGATACTTGGGAGAATGTGGAGAAAGAGGAACTCTCCTCCATTGTTAGTGTGATTGCAAACTCCTACAACCAGTCTGAAAATCAGGCTGGCAGTTCCTCTGAAAATTGGATGTAGTACTGAGATCCCAGCTATACCAATCCTGGGCATACACCAAAAAGATGCTCCAACATATAATAAGAACACATGCTCCACTCTCTTTATAGCAGCCTTATTTATAATAGCCAGAAGATGAATACAACCCAGATACCCTTCAACAGAGAAACAGATACAAAAAAAAAAAAAAAAATGTGGTACATTTACATAATGGTGTACCACTCAGCTCTTAGTAACAATTATTTCATGAAATTCTTAGACAAGTGTTTGGACCTAGAAAATATCATTATGAGTGAAGTAACCCAGACACAGAAGAAAACACATGATATGCATTCATTGATAATTTGATATTAGCCCTGAAGCTCAGAACTCCCAAAATATAATTTACAGACCATATGAAGCTCAGATCAAAATGTGGATGTTTCAGTTCTTCTTTTATAAGGAGGATAAAAATGTTCTCAGGAGGCAATATGGAGACAAACTGTTGGGCAAAGACTGAAGGAAAAACCATCCATGGACTGTTCCACCTGAGTAGCCATGCCATGTACACTAATACCCTACAATATTTTGAATGTCAAGTAGTACATGCTGACATAAGCCTGATATAGCTGTCTTCTGAGAGGATTTACCAGAGTCTGACAAATATAGAAGTGGATGGTAGCAGGCAAACACTGGACTGAGAATGGGGTCTTCAAAAGAAGAGTTAAATAAAGGACTGAAGGAGTAGAATGGTTTGAAACCCATAGAAAGAATATCAGCCAACTAGTCTTCCAGATCTCCCAGGGACTAAATAATGAGCCAAAAAGTATACATAGAGGAACCCATGGCTGCAGCCATATATGTAGCAGAAGTTGGATATTTTGGACAACAATGGATGGAGAGGCCATTTGTCCTGTAAAAGCTCTATGTCCCAGTGTAGGGAAATACCAGGTTGTGGAGGCAGGAGTGGGAGTGTAGGGGGGGCATCTTCATATAAGCAGGGAGAAGGAGGAGATACAGAGTTTCCAGAGTAGAACCAATGAATTTAGCAACACTTAAAATGTAATTTAATAAAATATTTTAAAAATATATTTAAAAACTAAAACACATATTGAATAAGTCAAAACTGAGAAAATGGCATAAAAGGTACTGCAAGAATAGAACTTTAAAGTTGATTTTATCCAAAGAAACACCACAGCAACTTGAAATAAAATGTACACAGAGATCTGCACATTCAAACAAATAGTAAGTGAACAAAGAACCAATAATAATATGAATAATCAAATATATTAAGAAAAAGGCCAAATATTTGAGCTAAAAAAGTAAGTCAAGACAGAAACATACTCATGACTAAAAAATAGAATAGAACTAAGAAATATAGATATCCAAATGTGTAATACAGTATTCAGGATGACAGTTAAAAAGCCACAAGTTTAAGAAATAGTTAAAATGATGAACAAAATGATCACACAGAAAAGGACTGAGCAACAAATGATAAAAGGCTAATGGTTACAATTAGCGAAATTTAAACAAAGAGAAACAAGCAGAAAAAAACAAATTTTAGTTGTGAAACTGGATAGTATAAAACTAATAAAATTCTATTTTTTTTCTTGGAGAAATTTTAACTTTCTCTGAAATTAATTCCAATAGTTAAAGTAATATTTACACCAATAGCACTAACATCCAATGACCAAAACAAAAATTAGTAACAACTTAAAACTGTAAAGTCAAGAAAATTAGGTTAAGCTGAAAGATATTGAATGTATCCAGAAAGAATACTTTATAAAAGTTCTTCAAATTTTTCTCATTAAAACACATTTACTGGTAAAAACAGATAATAGATGTATGCACAAAGACATATCAACTTGCCTACTATGTACAGATAAATAAATAACTTATTACTGATGAAGAGATTATTACTTTTAAAACAACAAAATGCATTATAACAATTATCAAGGAAAAAATCAGAAAAATGTCAAGAACTTACCAAATATCTCTGACTGAAGAAATGTGTAACACTGTTTCCTGTACCTCTTAGGATAAAACACCTAACTCAATTCTGCAGCAGTGATAGGCACACTTACCTACCATCTGATCACTAAGATTTTTGGTAAGGTGCCAACAGGAAGGGAACTTCTGACTGTCCCCAGGATACCTGCTTTTTTTCTTCTAATAGCCAAGCCTTTTTGATTCACTATCTGTCCATTCATCCCCTGATTTATTCAATCCAGGAGCCACCTCTTACTCTCCTGGCCCTGTCTCTAGAAGTCTGCATCCTAAGATTGATTCAGGCATAAGGCCTGGTTCAACCTCATAGGTTTCCAACTAGCATCCTTAATGTCTCATCTAATAACTTCCTAGAGTCTAAAAAGTTGCACTGAGTGAAAGAATTGTAGCTTGTAACTTCATTGTGATTCAATAGATTCTGTCAGTATGGAGGAATAAATCTATATCTTCCTATATTTCTGGTATAGACTAATTATAGCATGATTCTACTCACTAAAAATTAAGAAATAGACTTACCTAGTTTGCTTTCTATTGTCATCATAAAACAGCACAACCAAAAGTAACTTGTGGAGGAAATGATTTATTTCAGTTCAAGTTGCCCACCATGAAGAGAAGTCAGATCAGGAACTCAAGGCCAGAACATCCAGGTAGGAGATTCAGCAGAAGCCATAGAGGAACAATGCTTTCTGGCTTGTTTTCTATGCTAGAATTCAACTACATATCTGATTGCTCTCAGTACCACTTGCTCAGGTGTAGCATTACTTACAGTGGGCTTAGCCTTCCCACATCAATCATCCATCCAGAAAATGCCCCACAGAGTAGCGTATGAGTAAAAATCATGGAGGCGCTTTCTCATTTGAGCTTCCTTATTCACAGATGATTTAATTTTTTTAAATGTACAAAAATACTAGCAAGCATACAGACTGCTGACAAAGTAATTGGAAACATACAAAATATTGTCAAACCATTTTTAACACACACACACACACACACACACACACACCATTTCTACTAAATACTGGTAACAGTGGTAACTAAGTTTTATCTACTGAACTGAGGCATATGTCGCAGCTCAGTGTGTGTAATTGTACATTCTCCAGGGAAAGTTCCACTCAAATCTAACATGGAGAAAAGCTTCCTATCAATGCATATAAATTAATATGGCATCACCATGAAAGGTCTCCCTCTTAAAGAATGAACTAACAAACACAAACAATAGAACAAGGGATTTGGGAGAAATAAAAACACATAACACACCTATGGTTAGTCATATACCAGCTAGCCAATAGCTTTACATTATACAAATATTTGAAACATTATTGGAAATATTAAAACCAAAAAAATTGTAAAGTGCAAGTAATGTAAGATGTATATTTGAATTATGAGTAAGCAAAATTAATATTTTATTTTCTTGATCAAGGTCCGTGATTGCCTTGTACCTCATAGCACAAATAAAAAATGAGCTTAAAATACAGATCTTTGGGGTGCGAGACATTACTTAGCAATTAACAACATTGGCTCCTCTTCTAGGGGACCTAGGTTCAGTTGCCCAGCACCCACCAAGTGGCTCACAACTTTTTACAACACTAGTTTTTGGAGATTCAATGCCCTCTTCTGGCTTCCTTTGACACTGCACGCATGTAGTATACAAGCATTAATGCAGGCAAAACATCCATGCACGTATTATAAAAATAGATAAATCTTAAACATTTTCTTTATTTACATTAATGATTTTCATTGAATCTTCAAAGTGTTTATGGAAATGCCTATGACATTCACAGGTTGTTGTAGTATTTTAATCTATATCACCAAACTGTACATTTTAGAAATAGGTACATCTCAGAGAAATCTCAGTGTATGATGGTGTATTTAATCTGGTCGGCCCATTGATCTGTGCCATTTTAGTGCTATATTCCCAAACAAGTATTGCCTCAGATTGACTAAAACATTAGCACTTGGAGTCATTCAGCAACTTCTGAGTATGCAGATGCACTCAAAGTATAGCCTAATAGCATTGTTTTTCTTCCACAAAGGACTACAAGAAAATTATTCCAGTAAATGGTTTATTTAGATAATCTGAGAACCATTATTAAAATGGTGCATGCTTTCAGTACAGCATTTTCCTTGAATACCTTGTATTGTATAATAAAGAATGAACTTTGACTGTATGGTATTAGTACACAAGCATACAAATTACATGAACAGAATTCACTAGTGAAAAGAATCACAGGAAGATCTGTTTTTAGACAGACCTGGTGTGATGTTAAGTAAGATAATTTGACTTAACCTTAAGCATTACAGCATCATTTCAAAGTAGGTCCCCTTGCCGCTCTTTTACACTTTAATTACTTCTTTAATCGACTCATTAGTTGATTAACTTATCATTCCTGGCAATAAGTACCTGTTCTAAGTAGGAGGGAGCTAATTGACACACTGGTCTCTGAATGTTTCCTGGCTGCAGCCCAGCAGCTGCTTACTCGGTTTTTCAGATGACCAAGGAACTTCAAGCTCCTCACTTTAAATATTCCCAAAGCAAAACTGTACACTGCCATTATTTGTGACATACATCCCATTAATTTTCACTTAATCTTTATTATGCACAGTACGTGTCTGCTCTTTTCATTTACCAGCTAAGAACTGTTCTTAGAACAAGAGCCTTGAATTCAGAAAAGTCCTTTACCTAAATGCAACCATCAAACCCAGTCTCTGCTACTACTTACACATCATGAATAATTTTTCAAACCACAATATTTAGTGGACAATGGAGATGAAGAAGAGAAGAAGTATACTAAATCTTAAGGGAAAAAACAAAATAGGCCATTTGGCGTATTTTTGTACAATGAAAAATACAGACCTCAAAAAGAAATATCTGGTTCTAATACTAAGTGTCATATTTTACAGGGTTGCCTGATCCCACTTACAAGTTACTTAGCTCAGTTCTGTTTCAATCTACATTTTACATGTCACACAAAGAGACAATAAAACATCCCATAATGAGGAAGCAATTTATCAAGTGATGATGTTCTCATATGTCTTTTCATGAAAGATTTAGACTTTACCCAATAGTTAGCAGAAATTAATTGATGTTTGAAAGAGGAGCCTGAAGAGAAACCAACTTCACAACCAAATCCAAGGTCCCTTTGTTATGCAGAAAGAATCCCTTGTCTTGAGCCCAGAAATCTTTTTCTAGATGACCAGGCTTCCAGTAGTTTCCTCGAGAATACCATAGATGAAGAATCATTCCCTTTCTCTTCAAGTTAATTTTGATTGAAAAGTAATGAGGCAAAAACAAACTGCTAATAAGCCAGCATTGGAGTAATTAATGAACAGTAATCTTTATACCTTCTACTCTATTTAATTTAAAGACTTCATGGTGCTATAATGAAGCCATTGAGGTAGCTATGAGTGTTCACAGGGAATAACTAGAAGCAGCGAGGGGTAATGTTCCTGGCTTTGTAATGGAAAAAACAAACTTGGAGGGAGAAGGATGTAAGTTGTGATACAAATCAGCACAGATTGCCTTACAAGTTAACATGAAAAGAAAAAATACCACCTAAGAAGAAGTCTGTTAAGTATCAATACTCTGCCAGTCCCCCCATAGCTGCTAAGAGATTGTTCTTACTTTAGCCTCAAAGCAGTGCTGGAATGTTTATTTGCATTGCAAGCATCTAAGAATCCTTAAGTATCTTCAGACCATACTCTAGGTAGATGTGTAACAATAGAGAGCTGCTGTCTTTTCTAATGTAAGTAATAACCAAGACAGTTTTACTATTCGACATCTTCATCAAAAGATTTGGAACATTTGATATTCAGTGCATTCCCACATATGCGACAAAATCAATGGACAGTAGAGTTCTATTTAATTTAATAGTCCAATATATGATAATAAGCAAGACATAATATAAATCTACTGTTTTGTAATATGTAATTTGTGGTTCTAACAGCTAGCTATACAAATATAGCATTATATAGAAATATTTACTATCTTGCTTTGTCCAAGGTATTAATCGAAAAGATATGATATTTAAGTTTATGTTGTAATACATGCCAGCTTAAAATTAGTCCATGAATCAATGTGGTTTATTGAACTTCTGTTATGTGCCACACATTGCTAACTAGAAATACAGTGGTAAGAGACAGAATTATTGCTTTGTGAACTTATTTTGCTGATGGTTATACAGGAGAGTTTGCAGTGAAAAGAAAGTCACATAATAATCAGATAAAGAAACACATTCAGAGAATGTTAAATGACAAGAGCCTGACTATTTTCTCCATGTAAGATAACAATGTCCACAGAGGCAACCACATGGAATTATGGATATATTAAAATATGCAGCTATGTAAGGCTCATTCTTTTCAAAGGCAAGAACAAAAATCTGTGTAACCAAAAGGCAGAGCACACTGGCTTAGAATATCACTGTAAAGGTAGAAAGCCTTCTCTATTTGAAATAATGCATTTGGTGATATTAGTATGACTCTATTTCATGCCATATTTATTTATCTACACATTTATCATGTTTTAGAATAATTAATTGACCTTTAAACATAAATATTTATTAAGTATTATATATGCAATATTTAAATTTTGTTCTTGTCCTAACATAGACAATAGTAAAGTTAAAAATCACATAAATACTATTACATTATGTGCATATCTATCCCTAATATTCTTCATTAATTATTTATTAAAAATTATATATACATTCTGTACATTACATACAATATAGAATATAGAATATGTATATAGGCAAAAACTAGAAAGGTGGAAACCAAGATGTACTGTTGTAGTCATAAAAGACTTTCCTAGCTCAGAAGGAAAACTGGGAATGTTGATGACAAAGTTGTGTTTTCTCAAAGGAAAACATAAAATACCTGTTTTCCCACTCAAGAAACTAGGAATGGATATTGTTAAGGACATGATGATATTTAACTACCTCTGGAGGCAGGTCTCACCAGCTTTTGCCCTAGAGCCAACAAATCTCCCAGAAGTTAATCTAGACTTTTGCTAATTCCCAGTTAATAGAGACTTTTCATAGGAGAATGTCACATGCACAGGCACAGCTTGCTGATATCTATGCTATCTAAGTCAGTGGCCGTACTAGATTCTAGGCCCCTTAGCTATAGAACCCATACTCAAGGTCATGTACTCTTTGTCAAGGGGGTTGAAAGGAGTCACACCTTAGGTTTCTCTGTGCCCTGGAACTGGAATTGTTGTTGCCTGACAGCATGAAATAGGGAATGATTGTTGCACCTTTTGTGAGTTGCACTGTGTTTTAAATATGTAGATATTGAACTGCCTTTGTTTTAAATATGTAGATATTGAACTGCCTTGTGGTAGACTCCTCAACGTCTGATCTTGGTGGGCAGAGTCAATCTAAAATGAGTTTCCATTTTCACTTCTTAGAATTTTGCTTCCCTGCTTGGACACCTGCAGTGGAAAACTGTGAAAGAAAAGCATTACGACTCTCTTTCTGTATATGATGACTATAATTAAAATGTTATGGGAGGATTTTTTTTCTCACTAAGTGTATCTGAGCTGGCATTAACTGTTAAATTTACCCAGCCTAGAGACATTGATAAAGGAGTGTTGCTACCATCTCCAACCAGCAGAAAAGGAGTGATGACACAGCGTTCTTCTCAAAGCAGTTTATTCAGGAACCTTACAGCATGCCAGTGAAAATCCCTCGGTCTCTTTCTGTCTCTCTTTCTGTTACTCTTTCTCCTCCCTCTGTCCCCTTTATCCTTTCTCAACTCCACCTCCTCTGTCCATGTTGCTTGGCTGCAGTTCATGGGTCCTCGTCATCTGGCCTGATCTCATGTCATGGGTGCGCCTGCGCAGTTCTCATAGTCAGAGTGGCTAATCTGGGGGGGGGGGGGCGTGAGGGAGGGCAGGAGGAAGTCAGGTGCTAGTCACAAGACTAGGTCCGAGTCCCAAGTGCCATCTTTAGAGTGCCACCATACCTGCTCTCCACAAAGGAGTTTCAACTGACTACCTTTTTCATGCTGGTTTGTGTACTGAATATAAGAAAATGTCTTGCTTACCATAATTGAATTTGGAGGCCTCACAATGCATTGGATATTATTATTCCTATCTTTGGATGTATAGGAAACCCAGCCAGTCATGAGACTGGGAACAAGCCAAGAATTAGCCAGCTAGCAAAGAGCATCTTCCATGATTCTTGATGTGTGCACTACCTTGTCTGTGATTGAGTTCTTATTGGAAGCCATAGTATTAGAATAAAAAGAAGTTCTGCTTTGAGTTATGACTTGAATTTGCTCAATGATAGATTGTGGCTTGGATGTATAGTATGAAGTGAACCCTTTCCTCTCAATCTTGATTTTTGTCACAGTGTCTTATCTTAATAACAAATGAATCTAATGTGAGGGGTTGAAAATTGATATTCTTAATCTTAACAAACACATCATTAAAACAAACTCATAAAGGCTCAGAAGTTGCAAAAAAGAAAAAAAAAAACTTAGCTCATCCACAGTTATAAATTCAGAGATTTCTTCTCAGCATGTAGGGAGTTTTTAAGTAAAAAAAAATGATGTCTTTTAGTCTGGCTATCTTCCTTCAACCCAGGAAGGTAGACTTTGCATCTATTTATAAATCTATGCTTTTAGTAGCTCTGCTACTCACATAGATCTACATTTATAATTCTTTTTAAGACTCTCTGGTGTTGGTTTTACAAGCATGTGTCACCACGTCTGGTTCACATACTAACATTAAAACTAATGAGGATCTTATATTCTTATCTAGATCTTTCTAAGAGCTTTGAAAACAACATGAAATTTGTTCTTTAATTATGAATGTACATCAGAAATTTGAGTCATGATATCCCGGTATTTACATTTCAAATGTTATTCCCTTTCCCCAGACTCTCATCCTCACTCCCCTTCCACGTGCTTCCATGAAGGTGCCGGTGTGCTCCATCTCCCAAGTACCCTCTTCACCTCAGTGCCTTGGTATTCCCCTATACTGGGAAAATGCTCTTTCACTGGACCAAAGGTCTATTCTCCCACCGATGCCAGACAATGCCATCCTCTGCTACATATAAAACTGGAGCCATGATTCTCTCCATGTGTGTACATTGGTTGGTGTTTTAGCTACTGGGAGTTCTGGAGGGTTTGGTTGGTTAATAATGTTGTTCTTCCCTTGAGGTTACAAACCCTTTCAGCGCTTTCAGTTTTTTAACTAATTCCTTCATTGGGGACCCTGTGTTCAGCCCCATGGTTAGCTGCAAGCATCCTCAATTGTATCTGTATGACTCGGGCAGAGCCTCTGAAAAGGCATCCGTATCTGGCTACTGCCAGTGAGCACTTCTTGGCATCAGCAATAGTGCTTGAGTTTGGTAGCTGCATACAGCATAGCATAGATCCCCAGGTGTGGCAGCCTCTGAATGATCTTTTCTTCAATTCCTGAACCTCTATTTGTTCCTGTATCTCCTCCCAGGAGTGTTTTGTTCTCTCTTGTAAAAAGTACTGAGGCATCCAGATACCAGCCTTCCTTCTCTTTGAGCTTCATAAGATCTGTGAATTTTTTCATGGGTACTGCAAGATTTTTGGACTAGTATCTGCTTATCAGTGAGTGCATACCATATGTGTTCTTTTGTGACTGGGTTACCTCTCTCAAGATGATAGTCTCTAGCCCCATTCATTTGCCTAGGAATTTTATGAAGTCATTGTTTCTAATAGCTGAGTACTAATCCTCTGTCTAAATGTATCACACAATCTGTATCCATTTCTCTGTTGAAGGACATCTGGGTTCTTTCCATCTTCTGGTTATTATAAATAAGGTTGGTATGAACATGGTGAAGCGTGTGTGCTTGTTATATGTTAGAGTGTCTTTTGGGTATATGCCCAGGAGTAAAATAGTTAGGTCTTTAGGTAGTACTATGTGCAATTTTCTGAGGAACTGCTAGACTGATTTTGAGGGTGGTTGTAGCAGCTTGCAGTGTTTTTATCCTGCAGTGTTTAACAGTAATAAGAGCAGCACCAGGTCTACAAGTGATACAGGCTTATGTAGGTTTATAATGTAAGGAGCCTTTAACCATTGGGAGCAACTAGATCCCAGGTTTTTCTTTATTCTTCATCTGAGGAAATCTAGTTCTTTTAGAATCTCAAGTTTTGTAAATGTACTTGGGTCATATTATTTCCCCTTCCCCAACTGCTCCAGGATCAATCCCCTGCTTCTTTGTACTCCAAAATTTGTTTTGTCCTTCTTTTCCTTCCATCCCATCCTCCGGGATTCTTTTTTTAAAGACAAATTTATGCTGCCTAAATATCTTCTGAGATGTGGCCCTCCATTAGATTACACTCAAAGAAGACATTCTCAATCTTTTGAAAGATCTAACAACTTTACTCTGTAGCTTTGGGTGGGATTGTATGCAGACACCCCTTCCATGTGGGAGTTAGTATGGATTGCATTGGTCAGGTTTTAAATGAGCTGTTGCAGTCATTATGATCTCATGTCTGCAGCTGCTTTAGTGTTTCTATTATTTCTGTATTTCTGTAGTCATCCACTGTGTCTAAAACTTAGACATCCCTTCTCCAGTGATCCCTGACCCTCAGAAGTTTCATGTAGCTTTCCTTTAGGGATGAGCATTTTGTAGTCTCAGATTCTCTGTACTTTGGCCAGTTGTGAGTCTCTCTGTTATCACTATCAGCTATAAATATGGAAAATTAAAGGGTATGATCTTTTACGCTCCAGAAAAAACACAGAAAGTTGGGGAGGAGCTCTCTGTTTTTTATTACCTTCCAATCTCTTCACCTTCAGCCAGCTAGAGTAGACTAAGGATCATAATTGCCCAGATCACAGCTAACCTCACAGGAAATTAAAGTCTGCATTTGCACCATCACAGTATTTTCCATTGTGCCTCAATTGTAGCAGTTTGGCTAGGACCATCTAGAGAAGTTCCCTACTGTGTTCAAGGTGTAAATCCTTTAGGGTCAATTAGAGTTCATTGAAACATTTTGATAGAATAATATTGTTTTAATATAATCTCATCACAACAGTCCTGGCTGAGGCTGCTCCTTTAGGAGATGGAACAATAAAAATTGTCTTTGTGAAGTTTTTGTCATGGCAAATTCAGAGTGTTCAATGTCCTCGGTGTTGGCATAAAGGTAGTGTGACTGCCACTTTGACTGACAATCTTTTGGCTCAGAGGAGTCAAAGCAGCAAAAAGAATCCAACAGCGGACAGTTATTGTGTCAAGTGCCCCATAGCTATAGCTTTTGCCTATGTACAGGAAACAAAATTCAGAAAGAGTTTACATTATTAATTTAAAGAACATATTATGACCATGCAGAACAATTTTAACAAACTACAAGGATTCTCAACATCTACTTTAGTATCTCAGGGGAGGTAAATCATTATTGCTTGTCTCCCACCAGGAGGTAGCGGGGTCCTGTCTACCATCAGCTGTGGAATTATTTGTTTTGTCAGTGGTCAACTTCTGACCAACACCAGAGTATAAAACCATAGAAGGAGGAAGGAGAAAAATATGTTTATAGAAAAAAACACACATTTTCCCTTTTTAAAACAAAATCTGTGGAAGTATTTTGCCCTTTTTATTTGAAATTTTTCTTATGTTTCTTTTAAAAAATGACTTATTAGTTGTTTTGATTTGCATTTCCCTGATGGCTAATGATGCAGAGTACTTCCTTAGATGCTTCTCAGTCATTTTATATTTCTCAATTGAGAACTTTTTGTTTAGCTCTGTACCCCAATTTTTAATAGGGTTGTTTGATTCTCTGGTGTCTAACCTCTTGAGTTCTTATATACCTTGAATAATAGGCCTCTATCAGATGTGGGGTTGCTAAAGATATTTTCCCTATCTGTTGGCTGCTGTTTTGTTTTCTTGACAGTGTCCTTAGCCTTAGTGAAACTTTGCAATCTCATTAAGTCCCATTTGTTGATCTTTGACCTTAGAGCAAGAGCCATTGGTGTTCTGTTCAGGAAATTTTCTACTATGCCTATGTGTTCTAAGGTTTTTCCTACTTTCTCTTTTAATACTTTCATTGTACCTGGTTTAATGTGAAGATCTTTGATCCACATGCACTTGAGCTTTGTACAGGAGATAAGAAAAGGTCTGTTTTTAATGTTCTGCATACTATGTGCTAGTTGGATCAACACCATTTGTTGAAGAGGCTGTGTTTTCCATTAAATGTTTATAGCACCTTTGTCAAAAATCAAATGACCATATATGTGAGCGCTCATTTCTGGATCTTCTATTGTATTCCTTTGAGCCACGTAACTATCTCTGTAAAAATACCATATAGTTTTTAACACAATTGCCTTGTAACATAGCTTGAGGGCAGGGGTGGTGATTCCCGCAGATGTTTCCTTGTTGTTGAGGATAAATTTTGCTATTCTAAGTCTATTGTTATTCTAGATGAAATTGCATACTTTTTCAACTATATGAAGAATTGGTTTGGAATTTTGATGGGGATTGCATTGAATTTGTAGATTGCTTTTGTTAGGATGGCCATTTTACAATGTTGATCCTTCCAATCCATGAGCATTGGATATCTTTCTATTTTCTGAGATCTTCCTCGATTTTCTTTTTTAGAGATTTGAAGTTCTTGTCATACAGGTCCCTCACCCTCATAGTCAGAGTCACACCAAGGTATTTCATAATTTTTTTGAGTATTGCAAAGGGTATCCCTAATTTCCTTCTCCACATGTTTGTCCTTTGAGTAAGAGGAAGGCTACTGATTTGTTTGAGCTAATTTTATATCCACCCACTTTGCTGAACTTGTTTAACTGCTGTAGAAATTCTCTGGTGGAATTTTTGGGGTCTCTTAAGTATACTATCATGTCATCTGCAAATAGTGATATTTTTACTTCTTCCTTTTCAATTTATATCCCTTTAATATCCTTTTGCTGTTTAATTGCTCCAGCCAGGACTTCCAGTACTATGTTGAATATGTAGAGTGGGGAAGGGCGAGCACATTTCCTGTGCACTAGACCCAGGCCTCTCTGCGCATGGGTTACCCACAGTGCAGTCTCACCAGGCCTGCATCCCTGAATCTCTGCTGTTCTCCAAGTTTTATTTTTAATTATGCTATTGATTTTTGTAGGCAGAACCACCTTTCAATTTCATTAACAAAACCAGTATTGTCATGATTAATCCTTTTTATCTGAGTTTTAGTTCATTTATCCAGTAATTTATTTCAGAATTTTTCACCTGCGTTCAATAGGGAGGTCAGGCTTCCATTTCCTTTGGTCTTGTCTCTGTCTGTGTTGGTGTTGTGGTAATGAATGTACTGGTTTAATGAAGATAGTTTGGAAGTCTTTGTTTTATATTTTATGAAAGCATTTCAGTAATATTGGTGAATATATTTTTTTTATGGTTTTGTAGAATCCTTCAGAAAATCTACCTGATTCTGGGCTTTTTAAAAATAAAGATACTTTATTATTACATTATTTTCATTGTAAAATTACAAAATTGTGAAAGTTATTTTTTGAATTTGCTCTAATTTTTGAATTTTGAAAGTATTCAAAATTCATTTCTTTCTTTTAAAATCTCTAATTTTATGGGATAAAGGTTATTAACACACATTTTTATGAATTTTCATATTTCATTCATTCTTTTGTAATGTCCTGAATTGCTTGTTTCTGATTTTATTATTTTAGGGCTTCTCTTTTTCTCTTTGCAAAAACTCAATTCTTTGTTTATAGACTTGAATTCATAAGTGACTTGACATTTCAATATATTTTTTTTTCTGTTTTGAATGCTTTAATTATAATATATGGGAATTTACCTTTGTGGGCTTATTTATTTGGAGCACTATAGGCTTCATTAATAGATGGTTATCTATTTGTTTAGCTGTGGAAATTTTTTCTATGATATTTTGGAAAGCATATTCTTTACATTAATTATGATATTTTATTAAATTTCATAATGTACTATTTGTATAGATTTCTAAAAAAATACCTAATAGAATTGTCCCAGAACAAATAACTAACATGGAATGTTCACTAATATTTTTATTCAGATATTAGAACACTCAACTCCAAAATCTAACTTGTATTTGAAGTTTTGGGTCTAGATATTTAGATAATTTTATCTACCTGCTGATATTTATATTTCATGGAATATACTATGAACTCTTTTGTTTAAACATGTTTTATAAACTTTTGATTGTTATATTTATATTTATAAAGTCTTTATATAGATTGATACAATGGACATTTAAAGTATTTTCTTCATTAAAATGTATTTCTTGGAATATGTCATATATATCCACCTTACTCATTTCTTTATTTTTTTTATTCCATAAGTCTAACTTTGTAGAAAATCAAATATTTAGCTGTAATTGGTAGTACATACCCTTAATTCTAGAACTAGAGAAACAGAAGCAGAATCATCTCCATGAGTCCAGAGGCAGCCTTGTCTACAAAGAGAGGTCCAGTTTAGCCAGTGGTATGTAGTAAGACTAGGTCTGGAAACAAAGCAAAACAAAACAACAAAATAACTACTTAAATACTTAGGATAATATAAATATTATAATTTCAGACTTAATCCTTTTCTTCTGTCCAAGATTTTGTACAGTATTTGCTTTTTTTCCCCTTTCATTATATTTCAACATTCATTATTTGGACTGTACCCTTTATATCCTCTCTTCAGAAAGTTAACTCTCTGACTTTTATAAATTATCAGACACTATAATGGGTAAAATGGGACCTTAGTATGATAGCATCTGTGAACTCTGTTTTAAAATGTATATTGCTATTGATTTTGAGATCAGTTATCTGTCTTCTACACCTATGGCTAATAAATATCCAATGAGCTTTTAGAATAGATGCAAGCATAAATTAATCCAAAATCAAATATGAGCCCTGTTACAAGAGTAGTATTTGAGTGCATTTTTTTCATTATAAGTTCAGTATAATTTAATTAACCTCTTCCTTCCTCTTTCTTTATGTAACTTCTACTTGACATATAATTTAGTTAGTGGCTCCTCACTAATTATCAGTTTTTTCCCAAATATTTTTACTACTTCTTTTTTCTATAACTTTACCCAAAGGAAAATATGTAATTTCTCTAATCTGTGAACATAGTTAATACAGCTACAGTTTACAGGTTTTTGTTTAAAAACTCTTGGTTTGAGTAAAATATCTTTAAATCATGATAAATATGTTTTATTAATAGGTTCATGTTTAACATGGTCAATATTATAAATGTTGTGCTTACAATGTTACTCTTAGTTTATTTATATTTTATTATAAAATATTTAATTACATTTGATAAAATGCTTGAAAAAACACCAAAAATTTGGTAGTATATGCTCTTGGCCTAAATATTTAAGAAAATGGAAGTATTACTTTAATTGTACAAAATTCATTATTATAAAACTTAAAAAGATTGAGGACCTAGATGTTGTAATAGCACTAACAAATCAGATAAGAAAAAAAACACAACAGGATTTTAAAACAAATTTCAAATCAGTTATTTGAATTCAATGAAACCTGGACTTTTTTCAATATGCCTTATGATCATCGCACTCAGGTGAGCAGTTCAGAGAGACTTTGTTGAATGAATAAGAATGATATCCATCTTTAAGCTGATAAAACGTTCAAAGGAAGACTATAGAAATGCTTTCATATTAACAAAACTTAAATCCAGTAAAAATATTAGACATGATACATAGGTCGGGATTACCTCAGAAACCTCAACATGAATGTAAGAGTATGAAGATAACTAATTGAAAGTTTCAAATTTGTCAACATGTTATAAGATAGCATATTAATATGTAGAACTTACAGGTAGAGCTCAGAAAACCTCTAAATATGAATGAAAATGAGGGTGGCTAAAATTATATGAGTATGCCTAATGAAAACATTTAAATGATCATAGAAATATTTTTGTATAATAAAATGAAATGCTTTCATTTTTTTTCTAAGCAACATTTTTTAATTCATTAACATCAAAAACCTGCTAATCATTTTTTATTCGTGAATGCAAGACCATTTTAAAAAAACTTGAAAATAAAATAAAATGTAAACGATTCATGCATAGATTCTCTTTTTTGATATTAATGACTTGGAATATGTAAGCTACACATGCCTGAGCCTGCATGGGTTTATGTATACTACTACAAGCAGGAGGAATTTGATGCCCTGGACTAGAGTTACAATGTTCACAAAGGCTCTGTGCACCCTGTAAGCAAACAGAAGCTCTTGTGCAAGGTCTCTTTAGAGACCTTAACCCCTGAGAGCACTGTCCTGCCCTGGCCACTGTTTCATTTTACTTAAATAGCTCTCATATGTTGAGAAAAAGTTATATGAATAATTATGGATAATCATGTGTTCCTTAAAAGTTATGAAAGATATCTAGAGTTAGACTTATGCTTGAAATCATCAGTTTGTAAAATCCAATTATTACTATTAATTTTATGCCTGGAGAAATGTTGCTGGACATTTTCAAATATAGAAACTATAAAACATACTGTTTGGAAAGTTTTCCAATTGGTAAAATCAGTTCCATTCCACATTTTTCATTAATTGGACTTGACTTTTTAATGATGCTGAAAATGAGTGATAATTTTTTTTGTTTCCTATATCCTCACTTTTCAAAATAAGTAAAAATGACATATGTCTGTGTATTCATATATACACAGTTATCAGTTTCTCATTTTATTCTCTTTGTACTCAATTGGTTTATGAAATGCCTGGCAAAAACAGTCTGAATACTCTGGCTGTCTTTTATAGTTGGCTCTTGTGGGCCAGAAAGGTCAGCTTAACGAAAGGCCAAGCAATTTGTAGTGAATTCTATTTAATAAAGCAAGGAAAATGATGTGTGTGGTAATCTTTTACTAACTGGAGAAGGCAAGGCAGCTGTAGGAAAATATCTCTGTCATTAATATATTGCATGCGACTCAGTGTGTTTACTGGGTGCTGTTCTGATGTGCTGCCACAAGCCCAGCTAAATGAACACTAGACTTTACACAACCAAATGCCAGCAGCTACGAGATTCTAACAGGATAACTATGGGGATCAAAGGATGCTTCGTGTAGGAAACAGGGGGCAAATGCATTATCCTAAAGCTGTTTATCAACACAAAGCAATTAGTGGATGTCACCAATCAAATATTAACAAAGACTACATTATTCCTTTAAATCTGTTAAGAATCTTATTCTCTGTCATCTGTTCTAAGGGGAATCTATAAGACTTTATATTAATTCCAAATTATAGCAATATAAAACTGTTTTAATTAGAAACAGTTTTTGTATATGTGTGCATGCACTTCATTGTCACATAAGCTGTCACTAAACCTTATAGTTATAGATAAAACATTTAAAAGTTTAAAAAAAATAAATATGGGGAATCTATAAGATAATTTATGACAGAGTAAGTATAAATACTTAAAAGATTTTCTCTCCAGAAGTTAATATATCTTTTTACTATGATAAAATTATAAATATTAAGTGAAGATTAAATAAAATATAATCAGGGCAGACACTTAAGGGTGATCAAAAACCAACTTTTATTTTGAACAATGGTAACTGCTGACATGGTGTTCATTATACCATTAAAACACAAATCTGACTATAATCTTAGGTATTATGTAGGAAAGGAATCATTTGAAACTAATGGTGGGCGAAAGACAGCAAAAAAGGTTGATATTCAGAAATGAGTATCACATGAACACTGAACTGGTGAACACTGAATTTCTTTTTTTTTATATAAAGCAATATTTTATTATAAAGCAATATTTCTCACTTAACATGCTTAATGATAGAAACGATTTATTTAAACCATACATGAGGACTTCATCCCATAAACCTATAAGAAACTGACTATATTTAAGTTGACATAGCTTGACTTGTATTTATTGGCTTTAATGTTGAAAGATTCATTAAATGATTTTGCACACCTCATCTACTTCATATTTCATTTTGCACACAGGTATAATTTTTGTATACTTGCAATTCTAATTAATAAGTCAAAAATACCTTAAGATGTGCATAGATATTCATATTTAATGTCATGTTTGTTTTCTGGTGCATTAATGCTTTAGAAATCAAATGATACACAAGTAAATATAGCTTTTCTTTGTTATTCATAAGCTCAAACATATGCATATAAACATGCTACTGAAGAGATCAAACTCCAAAAACCTCAGGGTGAAGCCTTGGCAAGTTGACACTGATCATATAAAGGTAAAGAACTTGAACTACTTTGATCTGTCATGCCTTGCAGCTAAGTGTCCAAGACAAAAACATCATACATTAAACAAAGACCAAAACTACTTCCACATAGCACCACATTTTAGAATAGTTATTAAGTGAGTTGAATAGAATGATTGTATGGAATAACTTTCTATAATGAAAATTACAGCAATTGGAAGCAAGAGCTATTTTATGCATTTATTAACATGTATGCATAAGTTATTAGGAGACTAATATATAAATAAGCTTATGTTAATACAAATCTAGCTTATATACATATGACACATCTATACTGCTTGGGAAGTAAATAAGAAGTGGAGGGAGGAATAAAGGGAACAAATACAAGAAAACCTCTATGCAAAATAAAGTACTTTAATTAATTAAATATTTTGATTCAAAACCATAACTTTTTTTTGTTTGTGGAAAAAATAGCTACATTATTTTAAAATGACAAATATAAAATTGAAAAAGTTGTTGACTACAGCTTTAAAATATACATTTCAGTATACTTATCTGTACATTATGCTGTATAATATATAGATAATAATATAAAAGCAATAGAGACATTTAAATAGATTAAAGATTTACTACTTCTATACACTCTAGATTTCTTTAATATTTACAGATGTCTCTTGAATGAATGAGTGATAGAAGAAAACGTACCTTCCTGAACTTAGTTTTGCAGTGTTAATCAATTTCTGATTTTACTTTGAAGTTTTCAAATTTTGGAGATTAGCCATTCTCTCATTCCAAGAAGAGCAGAACTAACTAACTGTCTTCTTCACTTATATATTAGGAACTGTCACCAGAGGCCTGCTTCATCGAGGTGATTCTCAGAGGTAATAGGTAGACCACCATGTCAACATGCACCACTTTCCCCAAAGTTATTGCATATGATTCAAATATTTTTATTTTCCTAATACCAGTAGTCATTCTAATGGAAATGGAAAACAGAATGTATATGATAATAATGTGCATTCACTGCTTATTTTATGAAGAATTATTTTATTATTTGTATTACAACATGGATAGTTTTACTGCTTTAAATAAAATACTCCCTTGTAGAATGTTTTCTATGTAAATTGTAAGATTCGGTCCTCAAGCATGTTTGTTCTTTTCTCCAGTCTATTTTTTATTTTTATATCAAAATACAATGACCAATTCTCCCCCTTCTCTCTTACAGGTTATTTCTTTTGTTCACATTTCAAATGTTCCCTTCACAATTTCTGCTTCCCACACCCCCATTTTATCTTCCTTTCCTTTGCTTACTTACATAAGGTTGCTCTCCCATACACCCACCCACTACCACCTCACTGCTATAGCATCCCCATAAGCTGGGGCAACAAATCTCCACAGGACCTAGGGCCTCCCCTGCCATTGATAAGGGTTCTTCCATGTACACTTTTTGGTTGGTGGTTTAGACCCTGGGAGCTCTCAGTGGTCTGGTTACTTGATATTGTTGTTATTCCTATGGTGTTGCAAAACCCTTCAGTTCCTTCAGTACTTCATTTAACTTTTCTATTGGGGTCCCAGGGCTCATCCCAATGGGTGGCTCTAAATGTCTGCATCTGTATTGTTCATGTGATGGCAGTGTCTCTCAGGAGACAGCTATACCAGGCTCTTATTAGCAAGCACTTCTTGGCATCAGCAATAGTGTTGAGGTTAGTGTAAGCAAATGGGATGGGTTGCTAGGTGGGGCAGTCTCTGGATGGCCTTTCTTTCAGGTTCTGCTCCACTCTTTTCATAGCATTCCCTTTAGACAGAAACAATTCTGGTTTAAATTATTGAGATGGGTGTGTGGCCCCATGCCTCAACTGGAGTTCATGCCTATCTACTGAAGGTGCTATCTACATATATTTTTCTCTTTGTTGCGTATTTCAGCTAATTCCATCTCCCCTTGGTCCTGAGAACCTCTTTCTTCCATGGCATCTGAGACTTTCTAGTGGCTACCCCAATTCCTCACCCATCACTGCTACATATTTCTGTTCAGTTTCCTGACGCTCTGGACTCCTCTTCAGTCTCTTTCCATATCTGATCCTGTCTATCCTTTTTCCCTCCCTCTGACTGATTGAATATAATTTGCAAATATAGGACAAATCTGTCAGGTCCAGCATGGTGGTGTAACAGAAAATGTGACACTGTTTCTGCCCCTGAAGCAGCACCTGGACATTGAAACCCATAATCTCCTAGCATGTTGATGGCTTCTCTTCTCCTGAACCTGATCTTCTGTCTTTTCTATTTTATTTTCAGTCTCTTTTTATGGGGAATATTCTTGCACCATTTTTTCAGAGCTAATCATGCCATAATAAATGAAATAGATGCTTTCTTAGGAATGAGAAATGGAGGTGGCCATGAGGTTTTGGAAGACAAGGAACAGGCCTACTGCTTGGTCTTTAGAGCCATGGGAAAGAATCTAGACAACATAATCTCAGAGTCCCTAAAAGCCTACATAGTTCTTTGTGGAAATTGTTCATTGTGAATCTTGAATTTATAATTATGAGGAGGTACTTTTAACTACTGCTCTAATGATTGCTGTATTGATTAGCCAGAGTAAGGTGGGGACATCAAAGATAGAGAGTTAAAGTGATCACAAAAAGAAAAGCCATAGCTAGGAAAAGAAGAAATATATAAAAACAAGCAAATGATGGATAGGTTTATTTTATAGGAGAAAGGCTTACATATTATTTAAAAATATTTAGTCTGAGAAGGAGAGTACATGAGGCTGTAGAATGGCTAGGATGAAGAAACAAAATTATAGAATTAAAAGATAATGTATAAGCATATAATGTATTAGGACTTTGGATTTTTTAAAATTTTATTATTGTTCAGAAAGAGCCCAAGTTTTTATTTTTTATTTTTATTTATTTTTTTTGTTTTGTTTTTCTGATACATAGTTATTGTGTGTCTGGCTTTCTTGGAACTGCTTTGTCTATCACATGGCCTTAACTCAAGAGGCTATCTTTCCTGTGCCTCATGAGTGTTGGGATTAAAGGTATAAAAAGCCCAGGTTTTTAAATTCTTAAAAGAATTTGGTCCACAAATTCCAGAGACATAAATGCAAAGTTACTTTTTTTAACCCAAGTTTTCTGTCTCTGTTAGCTGGACTCTTTACAATAGCTTCATATTACTGTTTTATGAACTAGAATGGGAAGTGATTTTTTTCTTAATTTGAGGTTAGTAGGTATTTAAACAAACTATCAATCTGTCTTTTTCAGCAATATACAAATATTTGGCATCAAATAATTGAGAAATAAAGTCTCCGCAGTTAAAAAAAAGTACTTGGAGTTTGAAAGTCCCAGACAGCTTACTGTTCTATAATTAGGTAAAGAGGAAAAAGAAGAACCCTTGGTAGCAGGAATAAGCAAGAGTCTCCCGCAGTCTGGCATTTGAAAAAGATGTTCAGTTACTGTGCATTTCCATTGTTTTTCCATGGCCAAACATAGGGTAGAGACTTGGAAACTCGCATACCTGAAGCAAGGTTACTCTTATGTTCCATAATTATGTTATTTGCAGGACTGTTGTTGTCACAGAAACTGGCTGTGCCCCAGACAAATGGGGTGCTAGCTTGTTCCCACAAGTCTTTATCCCAATCTTCATCACAAAGAGGGCAATGCCATGTGCTCTAAGCCAGAGTCTCTTGTCCAAGGTTCCTGGTTTGGTTGACCACATCCTGCTCAATACAGCTCTTGTCATCACAGCTTGAGATGTGATGACTGATCTCAGCCCAGGGAACCTGGTGCTGAGCATTGAAGGGACAAGTAGCCAATTTGTTTGTGACATCAGGATGATTCTTTCTGCACTTGATAAGATGATAAGGAAAGCTTCTGGACTGAGCACTTGAACAGGACTCCTTTGCCATCAGCATGGAAGACACTTACATCGACTCCCTGGACCCTGAAAAGTTATTACAGTGCCCCTATGATAGAAATCACCAGATCAGGGCCTGCAGGTTTCCTTATCATCTTATCAAGTACTTTTTATTCATACATACTTGAAGGATTGAAGATGGTAACAATACATCGAGAGATATTAGAGTGCAGTAGCTGGTTTACATGTATAAATTTTAAAACTTTGCAAAAAGTCATTTTAACACTAGTAGTCTGTCACCTTTCTGTTATTACATGAAGTAACTGCTAAAGACCACTGCCTACTATACCAGGAAACCGCAAGAGCTGTGCCCAGAGACCTGTGAAGACAGGCTGTGTAAAAATTCTAAGGTAATACGCTTTTGCTCTGTGTTTAGTTTCTGTTGTAAGGAAGCAGGGGTTAGGAATAATGAACCAAGAATCATAAAATTTATGTAAATGTAAATATTTCTAAAAATTACTTACAACATTTTGATGCAGCTTTAATAAATAAAAGACTGGGGTCAGGCTATCTGGTGGGGAGAAGGAAAATGAATGAAAAGGAAGAAGGCACAAAGAATGAGAAGAAAGAAGGCAAAAGAAAAAAGGGAGAAAGGCAAAAGAATGAGAAGGGAGAAACAAGAAGGAATAATTAAAATTTCTAGTCAAACAGAAAGTACTTGGACTGACAACTTATGTCTACTCCTGACTCTGAGTCATTACTGAATAATCACTGCTCCCATCCCCCTCTTTCTCAGAACCCTCCTGACACTAGGCTGGATCTCTGTACATATATCTCTCTCTTTTTTTGCTCTTATGTTTTTCTATGTCATTGTGTTTGTCATAGCAACACAAAAGAAACACGAATATATGTAGAGATAAAAGTTGTGTGAAGTCATCTTCTATATTCCTGGCTCTAGGAAATGTGCTAATCCACAAAAGGAAACACACACACACACACACACACACACACACACACACACACACACACCTGGTGCAATGCATGCAACCAAAATTATTAATAGAGTAAGTTTCTTGTAATCAACAACCCTTCTCTGTGATCCATTTGTTCTACAGTAGAGACCCAGTAGGAGGGCTAAAAAGTGATAAGACAAGAACAATAACTTTTGCATAGTTAATTCCTTGAAAAGATCAATAATTTGTCATATCTCCAGCTTTTGATATTGGCATTTTATAATTGTAATAGTTTTTTGTTTGCTTGCCTGTTTAGTTCATTTTTACTATTTTTCCAAGCAGAGATTCCTGGTGCTTTCCATTGAGCTCTTAGAATATGATAGATCCCACTGTATATAGGTCTTAGAAAGCATATGGAGAATCTGCTAACATATATATCCAAGATATACATTTCAGATTGGCTAAATTTCAACAGGCTGAATGCTGCAAGCCATTGCTCACAACATGATTTGTACCTTGGCTAAGCTACTGATTATTTGTGCCATGAGAGCCTTACCTGGAGGCCTAACATATTGCTTGGGTATGTCTAGAATCAGTATCCTGTCAAAGCCAGTTTCTATTAGGCCCTGAAAGGTCTGATTATTTCCTTGTCCCAAATGAACTTTCACCCTAGTAAAAGGTCATTGATTACATAAATTAATTTTTCAGCATTATATAGCCAAGGCCTGAATTAAGAAGATTCATTCTCTTTGTCACTCAAGTAGTTCTGGGTTTGAAACCTAACTTGTCTGGATATTAGTTCAGAGACTGTTATTTTTCCTTTGTTATGATTTAAAGCAGCCTTTTAATAATTTGTCCTTGAAATAATTTGCTATAATATCGAGCAATAACACAGTCATATTATAAATCTTCTACTTCTGGAAACATCCTGGTTCATGGCCTAATGCCCATCTTTTACACAATTGAAAACATTCTAAAAATTGCATTGTCTTTACTGTCCATTACAGTAAATAACCTTATTTTACCTTAGTATTGACTGTCATTAGGCACCTGTTACTAGTAGGTCCAATCATGATATCTTCAACTGAGCACCTCTGAATCTCATACAGAGAAGAGCAATGGCAGATCACCTCATGTATGCCTGTGACCATCTCAAAATCTGTTTCTTATACACACTTGCTGGCCATCAAATCTAGCAGAAATGGTGAGGAAGACATTCATTGAATGACTTTCTTAAAACTGAAATTTAAAAGAAATAGTAAAGCCAGGCTTTATCATGGGCTACAGCCTTGGATTTGATATTGGGGTGCTATAATGTTAATAATATTTGACTCTGCGTCTGAAAGATAATTTCAGATATTTTATTATCAATTGTTTTGTTCTATTTGTCTACTTTTCTTAATAAAAATTGCACTTAATAGCTAATTTTTCGATTAACAAACAATTTTGAAACTTAAAAGCCTCAGTTTGTATTAGATGGGACTGACCTCAAAAGTATCTGTGGTCATCCTATTTCTTAGGTAAATCTATAGAATATATTGACTTAATTTGATATGTTCTGGACTTTCCCTTATTTTGCTTCTAATATTGTTTCTCTTTTACTTGTATTAATTAATTTTACTTTATTGTACAAAATATTTAAGAAAACATTTTTTCTGTTTCCTTTTACCATCAATTGACTCAACCTAAAATTATTAACACAGAAATATCTATATCATTTGGCCTGTAGGTATAGTTTGTGGGTGACTATAGTTCAGAATGCTAGTCCAACTCTAGGCAACAGCCAAGCAAACTGGGTATGCTGGACAGCTTACCCTAATGTCCTAAAAGTGATAGGCTCCAACCTAGAATTTTAAGCTAAATCTATTCTTTCTTCTATGTTGTTTCGTAGCGAATTGCTAGCTGAAGCAACAGTAATTAAATTAAAGAAATAGTTGAACGTGCAAAGTGACTTGAACCTTTAACTTAGTTTATGCCAAATGAAAACATACTCACAGGTAGAATTATATTTACCTAGCAATATAATATATATACACTGAAGTTGAAAACATCAAGAAGTATCCATATGGTAATGTGTGTAATGAATTATGGGAACATGGAAATAATAGTATACTATAATCTAAATAAATGATAAAAATAAAAATAGAATTTTACTTATAAGCAAACAATCTGTAGCCTGAGTCATTTGTATAATGTGTGCAGTTTGAACATAACACTAATAAAAAAGGTATAAATAATTGTTTATTTAAATGATGCTACATGCATGCATTACCTAATACAAAATTTATAATTCTTTCACTCGAGATATTTGCAAAAAATTCAGCCTTCTTAAAATTCTCTTTAGAAGGAGAGAAATTTGAGAAAATAAATTTATATAAAAAGTAAGTTATATTTAAAGCACAAAAGGCTATGAATTTTTCTTTTGTATTCTGTGCTGTATTCTTCCTCTCAGTCATTTTATTTCAACAAATTTCTTTACTCTTTTCACATCTCCTATGAGAATAAACACTCATAATCAGCAAATAAATAATTCTTATCCTAAAAATACTCATAGAAAAAGAGAGATAATATCTCAGGTTTTTATTAAAATCATGTAAGCAAATTTGTGTTTATAATATGAAACTAAGTAATTATCATCAGTCCTATTCATTACATTTGAAAAGTAGAACAGATAGCAAGTCAAATTACCATTTATTTATTCAGAGTTTTACAGAGAAAATAACTCTTTCTTTTGTCAGTTCCTGAGCATTGTTGAAGCCCATCTGTACCTGTAATCATACGAAGCTGTCTGAGGAGACTAGGCCAAGCATCTTCTTTTACTTTTATAGTTTTTCTCTACATTGTATTTGTATCGTTTGGGAATTTCAAATAATGCAACATGATCAGATTTTCTTCACAATCCTCCCAAGTCCATGCCCACCCTTATGATTTCTCAAAAAAAGAAGAAAAAATATGATTATACCAAATTCAAATTGTGTTACCCATATATTAACAGGAGCATAGTCAAACTCCCAGTGACCAGCACCTTAAAGAAAACTGAATCCTTCTTTATCCTTACACCAGCCAGACCCCATCAATGGTGATGAGATAGGTATACTTCTGCATTCCTATCATTAATTTAAAAAATTCTATTCAATGGCTTTTTTCTACACTGTACATTTTTGAAAAGACAGGGATTGTCACATTTTCTATCTGTCTCATTCTCTACTATGAATTTGCAGTCAGCAATACCACTGCAAATGAAGCTTGTATTTTACAGTTGGCAGAAGAGATCATGGATTTCCACATTCTTTCTTGTGACATCACAAACCATGGATGGCAGCATGGTGTCTGGTGGGAGTATCAAGCAGTGACATCAACAAAGCTTCTTCCCATTTCCTCAGTGAGGACAACAGGCATCTCACTGTATGTGAAAGCACATATAATGTATATCCACAAGACCTTTGGTGATTAAAAATAAGGCAATAGACAATGGCCTCCTACTGGAGCACATACCATGGATACAGTTTCTATGGCAGTAGGAACCACAAATACTAACATGGTGAAGAGTAATTTTAAATCAGTAACATGGCTACTAGGTCAAGGGATCACAACCAAAGACATTCTAAGTCAGTACATTCTGGCTTAAATACACAAATGCCTTTAATCCTGGAAGACAGAGACATGCAAATCTCTGAGTTCAAATCCAACCTAGCATAGAGCAAGTTTCAGGTAAAGAAAACCTTAAGTTCAGGCATGAGGGTAAAATCTTTAATTCCATCATTCTGTAGAGAGAGGCATTCAGGTCTCTGAGTTCTAATCAATAGGTTTGGTTGAGTAAGTGAGTTCAGAGGAAGAGAGGGGAGTAGAGTTCATGACAAAGGGAGTTTTTACAGGAATATTCTTACAGGGACAAGTTTCAGAGAGAAGAAGCAAGACACAGGTGAAGACAGAATGAGCCAGAGAATGACAAGGATCCAGATTGGGACAGACGGCCACAGTTGCTTGAGGCCAAGAAGAGAAATTCAGTGAAAAGCTGAGAGAGGAAAGGTTGAATCAGTCCTCTTGTAAAAGAGTTTAGAAAAGGACAGCTCAGTTGAACCAGCAATCAAGAGTTCACAATGAGCTAGAATGGCTGAATTTATTGACCTTACTGCTCAAAAATAAATGACTGCCTCTAGGATGATAACTACATCAGGTAAATAAATGTTACTATTACAAATGGCCTCAAGTCACAACCCAGACCATGATCACCTTTGTCCTACAGCAATAAAATGGAACACACCTCTCAGTATGATTTCTGGCAGATATACAGATCACAGACACCAATATGGGCTCCAGTGGCAACAGTGATGAAGGACATCATCTTGGACTCCAATAGGAACATAGACCACACACATCACCACAGCCTCTGGCAGCAGCATTGACCATGGAAACCAGCATGTCTCCTTTTGTATCATTGACCAAGGACACCAATATAGCCTCTGAGGGCAGTATGGACTATTGATGTCTTTCTAGGATGGTCAATCCAAAATAGGAATTGTTCTTTGAAGTGGAAACCTCTGGTTTCTTTGAGAAGTCAGTTATGTCAAATGATGTTTTGTTGGGACACACAGGGGAAAGAATATTTTTCTTAAGCAGACCATAAAAATGTTTTCCTGAAGCAGACAGAGGTGATAGGATGTTTTTGGTATAGCAGGCACATGATATTTAGAAGGAATATACATATGACCCGTAGACAATGGAAACTTGAGCATTGGTTTCATTTGCTCTGCCTTTCTATGCTTTGCTGACAGCTCTCATGTATTTGCCTATATTGTGTTGTTGACCTTCATTTGTGGTGATGGTATAGAAAGAAACTCACCAAAGAACTTCTTGTGAGTTTCATGAGTCTTCTTTTCCACTTCCGCAGTAGACTCAGGCTGGTTGGTGAGCCTAGTAGTTTCTTGTGAATTGAAATACCCTGTGTTCTGTCTGCTGAGTGGACTGGTCTACAGTTGCTCATTCATGAGTGGTGATCTCTTGACTGTTGATATTCAGACAATGAATATTAGACCCAGCACCAAAGAGTGATTCCTAAACAGGTCTACATCCCCATGTACTAGTAACTTTTCTTTTGGGTGGTGGGCTAGAAGAGAGGTTAAACCATTTTGAATGTAGTTTGAGAAAATAGTATGCCTACAGTTCTCCATCTTTAAGATCCT
The DNA here is from genome assembly GCF_963924665.1 of Micromys minutus. Lineage (NCBI taxonomy): Eukaryota > Metazoa > Chordata > Mammalia > Rodentia > Muridae > Micromys > Micromys minutus. Next base: position 21,645,598 of record NC_137982.1, on the reverse strand, counting down.
GACATCGCTTGGAGTCAGGGCAGTGTTGCAGTTGGGCAGCATGTTCAGGACATGGGTTAGAACACACTTGAACTCCCAGCTGTTACACACTGCCCTGATGGCCCTACTCAGCAAGGACATAATTTCTGTCTAGTGCATCATTTTGGCATGACTGTCCTATTTCTAGTTCCATCTCTGTCCATTCATGTGCCATTCTGTATCTTACGCAGCTCTCATGCATGGTGAGCTGGAGGGCCAGTATTGAAAGGCAGGTGTGCAGCATCCTGAAGCTTTTGTGGACCCTGCCTCTGAATGTTCTGCTTACCTACAATGTCACTCTGACTCTGGCTGTGTCAACTTTTCTCTATAATGTCTAATGTTTCAATAAAGAATTAGTCATAGTTGTCCAGTCACTAACGTGTACATTGTCAACATAAATGACAATATCATAAGAGTCAGATTGATTTCCAAATCAACTACAGAAAAAAGCTAACATTAATATTTCATTTACACGTTGTCTAACCCTGGACACTGGTTGTGATCAGAAATTAATATTAAAAGCAAATCATAAATTAACTTTAAAAGTCCAAATTTTTGAGCAGAATACTTACAATAAATCACTTTAAATTAAAATATAAAATCAAAAGCTATCTAGTTTTCTTAGATTCCTAAATCATTAGATTTTTAAAAGATTACATTTAATCTTACAATTTAAGAGAAATATATGCATTGTAAAAAAGTAAACTTAAATATACAGAATTTTAAATTCTTTAAGTTCTGCAAGGATTAGACCCCTCTAAAAACAGTATGTGTCATTACTTTTTCTTTTCTTGTGATTGTGAAGATTAATTCCTGTGCCTACTAATCAGGTTCTCTATAAGAGCACCTCCAGTATCATCAGGCACTGGTTAAAACGTTCTGCACAGTGTCAGACACATTCAACCATATACTAGCTGTATAGATGCAATGGCCTATTGCTCCCATCTAAACCCTAGCATCCATCCCAGTTTGTGGAGGCCAGCAGACATCTTCTCCTAGGTGAATCATTGCACAAATTGCTCATTTTAATAGTGAAGTCACTTTTATATAAGTTGCAATTGAGAAGGTGATCTAAAATATGCTAAGACCCTCAGATTCTTAGACCCCTGATTAAGAGAGCAATCATTTAAAAATTAACTGAGATTTAGACTTTGGGGTCACAAAACAGTTTGCATTTAAAATAATTACGGATGATCTCACGAGTAGAAAAAAAAAATGTCCACTCTTAAGGTGAGATTTTGTGCTTTCAGCCTAACAGTTAGTTTAATCTCGAGATTTGGAGAAATGGATGCTGAGCTTTATAAGAGATGTAGCCTAGAGACCACCATCTTCATTTCTACCAATCAGTGTAAATTTACATGTTCACTGAAACCTCTCCTCCTGTGATATTTGTAGCTCTTGCAAGCAGAAATATTACCGGCACGCCTTAAGACGAAACTGCCCTGTGATGATGAAGTGTCTGTGTGTGTTTGACGGCATACATTCTTCACTTTGTTGCCATATGTGCAAATGGGTCAGATGGCTAATGAGTTTTCAGGGCTAAAATGCATCTGGTCCAACTTTAAACTTATGGTTTACAATTCTTCACTAGAAAGCCTGCCATTAATCTTCCAGTGGATAACCTGCTATAACACCCAAACTAATTAATAAGAAATATTCTTTTTAACAAGATTTGAAAATTAAGCACTGTATAGATTAAGATGAAAATAATCTCCCACAACACTGACAGAAGAGTGTAAACATCTCGATAAAACTGGCGCCCTTTTCCCTCTTATTCTGTCATGTCCTGTGGCAGAAACACACAGTTAAATGTGCTGTCTAATGGCCTTTCCCTTGAGGAAAAGGACAGATACTTTTTCATTTTAGAATTCTCAGCATCTGCTTAAAGTAAGAAAACTAAAATCCTAAAAATAGAATATTGAGGCATAAATAGAGATATACCATCTTGCAACCCATGAATTTATCAATAAATGTCATTCTGCTTTATATACATTTATGTATGTTTATACTAATATACATATGAACAGATGCATGTACACATCACAAGTGAATAAACTGAGGCTCTTAAATTATTGAAATACTTATGTAAATATATAAAGCAGCAATTAGTTATATTTAAACGAATATATTCATTTTAACTTTATAATAATTTAGATTATAAACTAAAATTTTCCAGTAATTTAAAATTTTAACAATGCTGATATATTTTAGTTTTGATAATTAAATAATGTATAAGTATCCAATTATAAATAAAAATAATTCTTTCTGAAGCATAATAGCTGACACTATGCTTGTATGTAAATATGGGAAAATTATGCATATTTTGGGGAGAAATGTGTATCAAGGAACTATGTTCTAAAGATTCACAATGGTTCAAGAAAAAAAAACTTAACTGTTTGATTTTTATGTTTGACATGAAGCATTAGTTTTCTATTAGATTTCTAAAAATTTGATATTTTTTTAATTTGAAACTTTGTTCTACTGTTACCAGATTTCAGATTAATTTCTTAATCTAATTAATTAATTATTACACTTAGAGCTACATAGTTTTAGACTCTTTAGAGGCCTTTAAATCATATTGTCTTAAATATTTTTATATTATTTAAACTACTACATACATTTAAGCTTTACATACATTTTCTATAGAAATTTGGTAAGTCATATCAATAATACTTATCATCTAAGCTTTACATATATTTCCTACAGAAATCTGATAAGTCATTATTATTATTATTATTATTATTATTATTATTATTGTTATTATTATTATTATTATTATTATTATTATTTTGACTTTGCATGCCTTTTATATATGTATTCTCTTACCTAGAGAAATATATATCAGTTAGGTGAAATAAACATAAGAATTATATATGTATATCTGTATTATTTAAGCTCTAATTATCTGAATTTTTGCTACTATAATGCCTTTTATAATGTCTATCACATTAAACATCCTTAACCACCATTTGTTTTACTAAATTTTATAATAAGATAGATTTTTTTGTATCATGAAACAAGTATATGAATTGATGTTTTAATTCACACTATATCCTTTCACTGATGCTCTGAATTAGCCTGTTACTGAGAGGAGTTAATGCAAACTGGCAACAGAGAGCAACCGTCATCAGTTATTTCTAGGAGAACTGCCTCTAAAGCACTACAATGACCAAAATTGAAAGGATTGAGAAAGATGCAATAGTAGCACTTAAATCATATGAGTATATATCAGCAATCAAACTTGATTGCAGCCTTCTTCAATAATCAGAATTTATGCTTGACTCTTTAAAGATAGCCCTTTAGTGACAGAACATGGCAGTTCTACTACTGTTACTTTCCTAAACCAGTACAGTTTTTAACAGCAGTCTCAATATCCATAATTAAAGCTCATACCTCTTATCAAAAAAAGCTTTGTTCTGCACCAGACAATGATCATTACACAAATTCACAACTAAGCAAAACACAGAGAACAGATGACCATAGGAATGACAGATACAACTGGTACAACTGAAATACAAGGTCTACTCAGGGTATTTCACTTAACAGAATGCAGAAATATTATAAGGATCGAGATATCTTCTGATATAATGATTTGTATTTCTAACAACCAAATACAATCTGTAAAAGCTCAACCTTATGGTTGTCTATAGAAGAGTTGCACAATGACAAGAAAAGTATGGATGAAGGAAAAATGCCCACAAGGCTCCAATTCCAAGGAGAATTGCTACTGAAAATGGCTGCTGTTAGAGGAGAAACCAGCATTCACTGAGAACAAAACCTAGTAGTTTATCCACTCCTGTGTGGTCAGCCTCAATCCCATATGTATAGAAGCAACACTAAATGGACTCAGCAGGTCGTATTTACAAATGTGTTTAAGTGTAACAATAATAATTAAAACATGAGTGACTATGAATTAGAGTAGAAGTAATGGGGACGTACAAAAGGAGCTAAAAGTCAGGCCAGGGGACATGCTCTACATACAACAATTATAAGTCCAATTCAGAAAAGATCAACCAAGGTCATGGATACATAGGATTGACATACTGGAAATGGCCATCTTACCAAATCCAATGTACAGACTCAATACGATCTCTATCAAAATTCTAACACACCATAGCAACTAAAAGAGTAATTCTCAACTTCATAAGGAAAATTGAAAAACCCAGGAAAGCTAAAACAATCCCTAACATCATCATCAACACTAACAACAACAAAACTGTAAGGAGAAATTACCATCCTTGACCTCAAGCTGTACTAAAGAGAAATGGGAATTAAAAACTGCAAAGTACTGGTACAAAAACAGAGATGTTGGTCAATGGAATTATATTGATGATCCAGAAATAAATCCAATGGACACTTGATTTTTGATAATGAAGCCAAAATCATGAAATGGAAAAAAAGAAATTATCTTCTACAAATGGTGCTGCTCTAACTGGATGACTACATGTAGAAGAAATCAAATTGATGGATATTTATCACAGTGCACAAAACTCAAATACCAGTGAATCAAGAACCTCAACATAAAACTGGATACACTAAACTTCCTTGAAGAGAAAGTTGGAAGTACCCATGATCACATGGTACAGGAAACAATTTCCAGAAAAGAAGATCAATGACTCAGACTCTAAGATCAATAATTGATTAAGGGAACTTTATGAAACTCCAAAGCTTTTGTAAGGCAAAGAACATTGTCAATAGGACAAAATGTAACCTTACACATTTGGAAAGGACATTCACCAACATTAGATCTGAGAGAGAGAACAAATGTCCAAAATTTACAAAGAACTTAAGAATTTAGACATCAACTACCCAAATAACACAATTAATTTTTTTTAAAAAGGGTAAAGAAATAAACAGAGAATTCTCAGCAGAGTAATCTCAAAAGAAATATTCAGAGCTTGACTGGTCCTTTGAAGTCCTCACAGTACAAAGGCTTTCAAGGAGTTCTATTGAATAAGGCTACAGGAAAGGACCCATTTAAAAAAAAAAAAACACAGCAGCTGGAAATTCTAAGAATCCCAGAGCCCTCCCTTCCTTGAACTCCACTTTCTTTATGAACTGCACCTAAAGAACTTAAAGTAATGTTCAAAGTTCTTAATCATCAGAGAAACACAAATAATAACAACCCTGAGATATTTCCAGAGGCCTGAGAAGTGAGACTGTTCAGGACTCAAAGGGAGTGGCCCTAGACAAAATGCCCAACAGTAGGGAGAGGAAACTGGAAGACAAGGCCTATAATAGAGGTACTGGATTACTAACCCACAATCAGAATTCCGGACCCAGAATTGTTCCTGTCTAAAATAACTGCAGGGACAAAAATTGAGAAGAGACTGGACCAACTTGGGATCCACCTTATGTGGGTGGAGGAAATATGGTCTGATACTATTAGTGATGCTATGATATGCTTACAGTTGGTAGCCTGGCATAGCTGTCCCCTGAGAGACCCTAACAGCAGCTGACTGAAACAGATGCAGATACTTACACCAAACCACTGGACATAAGTTGAGAACCCCTATGGTTGAATTAAGAGCCAGATTGAAGAAGGTAAAGGGCAGAGTAACCCCATAAAAAGACAAGTAGTCTCAACTAACTCAGACACCAGGGAGCTCCCAGAGATCCTGTCTGAGGCCCCTAACATATATAGTAGAGGTCTGCTTTGTCTGGCCTCAGTGAGAGATGAGTTAATCCTTTAGAGACTTGAGCCCCAGAGAAACAGAAGATCTGGTGGGAGTGGAATACCCTCTCAGAGGCAGTGGGGGTGAGGAATGAGATGATATCTGTGGAAAGGGAGAAAGAGATGGGGAAGATAATGATTGTAATGTAAATAAAATAATTAAAAATATATATAAAAAAACAAGACAACGACCACCACCATCACAAACTAAAAACAACATCATGAATTTTTCAGGAAATGAATGTAACTAGAGAATTTCACCCTAATCCCTAAAGGATATATGTGGTATGTACTGACTTATAAGTAGATATTAGCCATAAAATACAGGACACCCATGCTATACTCCACAGACCCAATGACCCTAAATAAGGAGGATGGCACAAGTAAAGATGCTTGAATCTCATTTAAAAGGGGGACTAAGATAGTCATAAGAAGCAGATGAATGGAGGGTTCTGGGTAAGGGAGAGCATGAGGAGAGAATGGGGGTGTTCAGGATCATCTATAGAGAGGAACAGGAGAGATGACCAGATGGCCATGAGAATGTATGGAAATCTGCAACCAATGAGGTTGGAGAGATAAGGGGTATCTCTAAGACTAGACAGAGACATTGGATAAGAGAGGAGCCCAAGAATCAAGAGGGGTGACCTTAGCTGTGAGTCATAACACTGGAGATATGGACACAGAAGAGGCCAACTCCTATAGCCAGGAAGAAGCCCCCATGGAACATTAGGACATCAAACCATCCACAAAACTTTCAACCCAAAATTTGTCATGTCTTCAAGAAATGTGGGCAGGGAGATAGATGGAGAAGAGACTGAAGAAATAACCAACCAATAACAGGCTCAATTTGAGTACCATTTTACAGGTAAGCAGCAATCTCTGACACTATTAAGGATACTCTGTTATGTTTGCAGACAAGAGTCTAACATGGCCCTCTTCTGAGAGGCTCCACCCAGCAAGTCACTCAGACTGGTGCAGATACTTACAGCCAAATAGTAATATCCATATAAAACATGTTTAAAATTGATAGAATATCTAGCCTACTGACTGAAAATGTATTTTTTACAAAGGATAGTAATGGCTAAAAAAAGCTGACTACTTCTTCAAATATGAAGATTTGAATAAATTATTCTAAAGAACATAATAAGCTAAGAAAAATACAATAAGAGGAATGAAACATGATTTTCAGAAATCAGCACAAAGATGTGTGTGCACATGTGAACATGCACACTTGTGGGCATGTGCACTTGTGTGTGTGTGTGTGTGTGTGTGTGTGTGTGTGTTTGTGTATGTGTGTGTGTATGCGTGTGTGTGTGTGTGTGTGTGATTGGAGAGGAATTTTAGTTCAGTGAAATGACTGTTCTGGCAACGAATCTCATCCAAAGCTATGATCTGGCTATAAATATGGCACACAATATCTGTCTGTAATGTATACCTTCACACATTTAGTCCCTTTGACTAAAATACAATCAAGATTCTAGTCCATACCTTTAGTTTCAAACAATGATGCCTAATTGAGGGGCAAATTAAAGATAGATTTGACAGAATATGATGAACACTCACAAGAACAGTTAAGTTCTTTTAACAAAAAATGAGGGAGAGACAGAAAGATGATTTGGGTTCACTTCAGTTCAGTATAGTGAAATTCAGTTTAGTTCAGATGAGTTTGGAGAAGTTCAGCTCCTAAAATTCAGAGGCAGTCTTTCTAAGCAGAGTAACTCAGTCAGAAGTTGAGAAAAGACAATTTGAATCATTCAGTTTGGAGAGACGTTTGAGTAAAAAAAAAAAAAAAAAAAAAAATGAATTGAACCATCCAACCAGAGTTCAGGGAGATCTAGAAAGGATAAATTTATTCAACAGTAAGTCTCAACTGCTGAAATATTCTAGGCTTTGGTTAGCAGATTGAGGCTGTAAAATGATATATTCAAAGTCTAGACTTGAAGAATATCAAATTATATAGATGCTAGAACTTTCTAGTCCTGGGCCTTTGAATAGTTAGCCAAAAATGTTCTAAGCTTGGCCAAGTCATCTATCTGTACAAGATGGGTATAACTTCCATCTCATCTGTTAATCCTAGGAAATAAAATCTAGATTTACATTAATTTGCATGCATGTTTAAACACTTAAAATTATTCAGAATCATTAATTAATTTAAGAAAACTGAGTTCTTATATCAGAGAATGAGCACATGCATACTAACATGTAACATATAGAAAGAATACTAACAGGGAAAACAACTTGTTGTCACATAGAAGTAATTTAAAAACAGAATTATCATTTAATACTAAAATGATTGAGGTTAAAAATTGGCAGTAATGCTCTCAAAGCCAAGTTTAAAAAAATGTGTGATTTAAAGAGAACAGACTTGAGTGAAACTATAAGAAAATGAATATTAAATACAAAGAAGTTTTAAATGGACTATCACCAGATATCTTAGCAAACTGTAGAGTGATATATCCGCAGTGCCAAGGAAGCAAAGATTTCACCTGAGAATATGTAATCCTATATGTTAGGATTTATAAATAAGAGACTGTCAAAGTAACACAAGCTGAGATACTTTATTACTGCTTTGATTTGCATTCAAGAAAATGTTAAAAAGGAATTTAAAAAGGGAATTCTAATAGAAAATGTAAACGCATGTTGAAATATATTTACTGGAAATGACTATTTGAAAGGGAGGAGCGATTGAAACAATAATTCATAAAAGAACAGAAATAGGAACCAAGCATTACAAGATAGTTATTTATAATTGGTCATAACAGAAAACTCCTATATATGCACAGTTATTCTAAGTAGAAATGGTTTATCTTATCTAGTTAGAATAAATCTTGGTCCTAATTTGTTGAAGAGTGATATTGAACCATGTCCTACTCTTAAGAGATTTGCTTTAGGTTTAAGGGAGCACATAGATGGACACTACATGATAGAAAAAGATCCTCCCATAATTGGACACCAAAATAAGAAGAGAGCTATTCTTATGCTACAAGTAAAAGACTATGGGCAACCTAAACAGAGTTAAAAAAGGCAGGAAAAATGGAAACTGAGTTGGTTCATCAACAGATTCTAAAAGTACAAATAAACATATTCCATTATTATGGAACAAAAAGTACAAAGCAAGCATTAACAATTTGAAAAGATGAAGTAGAAAATTATCTGGTACCTTCAGTGGGCCTTAATCAAAGAAAAAGCAACCAGGAAGGTATTACAATCCTAAGTGTATATGAACCAATGCATACTGTACCTACTTTGTACCAAAAGATTTGAATGCACAGATTATATATGAACCAACAATAGTAGATTGTATCATTACCATATTATTTATAATAGAATATTGAGACAAAATAAAGCAGGTACAACACCATAACTAAATAGGTTTAGTTTAGATTGAACTATGTACATACAATGCCACCTTAGCAGGAAGAAGACATGCTCTATTCAGCAGTCTATATAAATTTTCTTTAAAGGAAATACAGTGGGACACAAAACAAAACTTAGGAAATGTAGAAATGAAAATATGTGAGTCTTTTCTGACAGTAACAAAAGAACCAAGTTGTATCAAGGTAAGTGATCACACTCAGAACACTGAATAGTGTTATTTACTTTAAAAAAAAATGTTTTTAGTTGTGGTGTGGCTTACTCCTTTTTTTTCTTTTTCACAATAGAATACTACTAAACCATTTTTTTACTTTATTTTAAAAAACAAAGATAAATGTACAAATTTTCAGCACTTTTGCATAAATGTATACAAATACTTTTTTAAGGTTGTAATTAAGTATTTGTGGGTACATATACATACACATATATATATATGTAACAATAGTATAGGAAAAGAGGCTATTAATTTGAGGGGATAGGAGAGAAAATAGGTGGGGCTGTAGGGAGAAAATAGGGATGTGATACAGTTCTATATTAATTAAAATATATTCATTTTTGTTGTTGTTGTTGAACACAGTCTGTGAGTTCTCTCTGGGTGTTCAGAGCTTTCTGGGGTTAGTATCCCATTATCAGTGACTGCATATTATATCTGTTCTTTTGTTACTGGGTTATCTCACTCAGGATGATATTCTCTAAATGCATCCATTTTCTTAAGAATTTAGTTAAGTCATTGTTTCTGATAGCTGAGTAAATGTACCACAATTTTTGTAACCATTGATCTACTGAAGGACATCTGGGTTCTTTCCAGCTTCTGGCTATTATAAATAGAGCTGCAATGAACATTGTGGTGTATGTATCTTTGTTGTATATTGGAGCATCTCTGGGGTAAATGCCCAGAAGTGGAATAACTGGGTCTTCAGGTACTATTATGTCCATTTTTTCTGAGGAATTCCCAGACTGATTTCCAGAGTGGTTGTATTAGTTTACAAACCCACCAGCAGTGGAGAAGTGTTCCTCTTTCTCCACATCCTCACCAGCATCTGTTGTCATCTGATGTTTGGATCTTGACCAATCTGACTGGTGTGAGATGGAATGTCAGGGTTGTTTTGATTTGCATTTCCATGATGGCTAAGGATGTTGAGCACTTCCTTAGATGTTTCTCAGCCATTCGATATTCCCCAATTGAGAACATTTTGTTTAAGTCTGTACCCCATTTTTTAATAGGGTTGTTTAATTCTCTGGTGTCTAGCTTTTTGAGTTCTTTGTATACATTGGATATTAGGCCTCTATCTGATGTGGGGTTGGTAAAGATCTTTTCCCACTCTGTTGGCTGTTGTTTTGTTTTCTTGAGAGTGTCTTTAGCCTTAAAAATTTTTTTCATTCTCATTAAGTCCCATTTGTCAATTTTGACCTTAGACCTCTAGCCATTGGTGTTCTGTTCAGGAAATTTTCTCCAGTGCCTATGAGTTCTAAGGTTTTCCCTATTTTCTCATCTAATAGTTTCAGTGTACCTGATTTAATGTGAAGAACTTTGATCCACTTACACTTGAGCTTTGTACAAGGAGATAAGAAAGGGTCTATTTTCATTCTTCTACATACTGAGTGCCAGTTGGACCAACACCATTTGTTGGATAGGCTGTCCTTTTTCCATTGAATGTTTAAACTCTTTTGTCAGAAATCAGGTGACTATACATGTGAGGGCTCATTTCTGGATGTTCTATTTTATTCCATTGATCCATGTGCCTATTTCTGTACCACTACCATGCAGTTTTCAGCACAATTGCCTTGTAATATAGCTTGAGGTCTCAATTCACCAATAAAAAGATATAGGCTATCAGACTGGATACATAAACAGAACCCAGCATTTTGCTGCATACAGGAAACTCATCTCAGAGACAAAGACAAACACTATCTCAGAATAAAAGGTTGGAATAAAGCCTTCCAAGCAAATGGCCCCAAGCTGGAGTGGCCATTCTAATATCAAATAAAGTAGATTTTCAATCAAAAGTTATCAAAAAAATGTAAGGAAGGACACTTTTTACTCATTACAGGGGAAATCTCTCAGGAGGAACTCTCAACTCTTAACATATATGCTCCAAATAAAAAAGCAACCATTTTCATAACAGAAACCCTAATAAAGCTAAAAAAAATACATTTTACCCCACACAATAATACTGGGAGTCTTTAATACCCCACTCTCAACAATGGACAGATCATGGAAACAGAAACTGAAGAAGGACACAGTAAAACTAGCAGAGACTATGAACCATCTGGAATTAATAGTTATCTATAGAACATATCATCCTAAAACAAAAGAATATACCTTCTTCTCAGCACCTCACAGCACCTTCTTGAAAACTGACCACATAATTGGACACAGAAAGAGCCTCAGTTGATACAAGAAGATCGAAATACTTCATGCATCCTTTCAGATCACCATGGTCTAAGGCTGGTCTTTAACAACAACAAGAACAACAAAATGCCCATATACACATGGAAACTAAACAATGCTCTATTAAAAGATAGAAGGGTCAAAGAAGAAATAAAGAAAGAAATTAAGGATTTTCTAGAATTCAATGAAAATAAAAAACACAACTTACCCAAACCTATGGGATGGAATGAAAGCAGTATTGAGAGGACAACTCACAGTTATCAGTGCTTCAAAAAGAAACTGAAGAAAGCATACACTAGCCAACTGACAGCACAGTTGAAAGCTCTAGAACAAAAGGAAGCAGATACACCCAAGAGTAGACAGCAAGAAATAATCAAACTTAGGGCAGAAGTAGAACAAATAGAATCAAAAGGAACCATTGAAAGAATCAACAAACCGAGAGCTTGTTCTTTGAGAAAATTAACAAGATTGATAAACCCTTCAACAGACTAACCAGAAGGCAAAGAGAAAGTATCCAAATTAACAAAATCAGAAAGGAAATGGGAGAAATAATGACTGAAACTGAGGAAATTCAAGAAATAATCAGATCCTACTATAAAAGCCTATACTCAATAAAGCTGGAAAACCTGGAAGAAATGGATGAATTCCTAGACAGATACAAGATACCAAAGTTAAACCAGGACCAGGCAAACCATCTAAATAATCCCATATGACCTAAAGAAATAGAGGCAGTCATCAAAAGCCTCCCAACCAAAAAATGATGGGTTCAGTGCAGAGTTTTATCAGACATTTATTGACAACATAATACCAATTCTAACCAAACTATTCCACAAAATAGAATCCGATGGAACACTACCTAACTCATTTTTTTGAGGCTACAATAACCTCATTCCTAAACCACACAAAGACCCTACAAGGAAAGAGAACTTCAGACCAATCTCACTTATGAACATTGATGCAAATATACTCAACGAAATCCTTGCAAACTGAATCCAAGAACACATGAAAACTATCATTCACCATGTTCAAGTAGGCTTCATCCCTGGGATACAGGGATGGTTTAATATAAAGAAATCCATCAATGTAATCTACCATATAAACAAACTCAAAGAAAAAAACCACATGGTTATCTCACTAGATGCTGAGAAAGCATTTGACAAATCCAACACCACTTCATGTTAAAAGTCTTGGAAAGAACAGGAATCCAAGACCCATACCTAAACATAATAAAAGCAATATACAGCAAACCAACAGCCAACAACAAACTTAACGGTGGAAAACTTGAAGCAAGCCCACTAAAATCAGGGACTCGACAAGGCTGCCCACTCTCCCCCTACCTATTCAACATATTACTGGAAGTTTTGGGAGGAGCAATTAGACAGCAGAAGGAAATCAAAGGGATACAAATTGGAAAGAAAGAAGTAAAAACATCACTATTTGCAGATGACATGATAGTGTACTTAAGTGACCCCACAAATTCCACCAGAGAACTCCTACAGCTAATAAACAAGTTCAGCAAAGTGTCTGGATATAAAATTAACTCAAACAAATCAGTAGCCTTCCTATATTTAAAGGACAAACACGTGAAGAAAGAAATTAGGGAAAGATACCCATCACAATAGTCACAAAAACTATGAAATACCTTTGTGTGACTCTAACTAAGCAAGTGAAGGACCTGTATGACAAGAACTTCATTCCTCTAAAGAAGGAAATCGAGGACGATCTCAGAAAATGGAAAGATCTCCCATCCTCATGGATTGGAAGGACCAACATTTTAAAAATGGCCATTTTACCAAAAGCAATCTACAGATTCAATGCAATCCCCATCAAAATTCCAAGCCAGTTCTTCAAAGAGTTAGTTGAAAAGGGCAATGTGCAATTTCATCTGGAATAACAAAAGACCTAGAATAGTGAAATCCATCCTTAACAAGAAGAAAACATCTATAGGAATCACTATCCCTGACCTCAAGCTAAATTACAAGGCAATTGTGTGGCTTACTCCTTAAACTCATCTTTCATCCTACTGAATGGAATATAGACACGCAGTTAGTACACAAAGTTAATTTCAAATAATGAAGATGAAGTTAATTTGTAGAAGTTTTGAAAAATGATGTTTAATTGAGTAACAGCCAATGTGATAAATCAGAGAAATATTTGACAGAGGCTTCCTAGAAGGGAACTGAAAAGGGAGCTTCTTTTGGGATAGTACAGAGAGAGAAAGAGAGGGGGGGGGGGCAGAGAGAAAGAGAGATGAATGGAGAGAAACAGCAATAGAGACAGAGGTGATGCAGTTTTAACTGGACAGTCATATAGACAGTTTGAAGAAAGAGAGAATAAGCTAAACACAGGTAAAGACAGAATGAGCCAGAGAATAAGAAGGAACAAGATTAGAACATATTGCCAAAATTAGTCAAAGCCCAGCAGTCAATTCAGTAGAATCTTTAAGAAGCCAGGTTGAATCAATTAGTGTGGAAATGAGTTTTGAGCCAAAACAACTTAGTTGAATCAGTCAGCCAAGGATCAGAAAGAACAAGAAAGAGTGAACTTATTCATCAATAAGAGAGGCTGAAAGCATTCTAAGCCTAGACTAGATTGTTCAGAGGCTATACTTAGGACCAGGCTTAGGTTAGCAAAGAGAGGCAGTAAATTTTAGGGTTGACAATTATGTTAGGTAAATAAAAGTTACTTTTAAAAGGAGATCTCTAGTAGTCTCAGTAACTCATGCAGATTAAATAATACTGTACTAAATGATAAAGATTAAAAAATAAATAAGAAAAAAGGAAGGGAGGAAAAAAGGAAAGGAAAGAAAAGGAAAAAGGAAGCATCTAGAAATGAATGAAAATGAAATCAGAACACAAGGAAAAACTGGGGATGTATCAAAAAGATTTAAACATAAAACTCATACCTTTATTTACCTACAAAAACATCACTGTTTTCTCACTTAACTTAAAGAAAAATATAACCTAAATTAAAAGAATCGCGTATAAGCAACATACACAAGATATTTATAATGAAGTAAGAGAATGCTTAAAGATTAGAAAATATAAAAGATATGTAAAGGTTTTAAATTAATCAAAACCATCAAAGTTAAACTAAGAAGACATCAAGAGATTAAATAAAGTAATAATAAGATCAAAACACTAATAAGTGCTTTTAGGTAAAAAAAAAATACCAGTTTCAGATGAATTTAGAATATAATTCTACCAGACTATCGATGAAAATAAACAGCCAATTTTTATTAAATTATTCTAAAAAATATTAACAAATGGAGTACCTTAAAGCTCTTTGTACAAAGGCAGTATTATTTTAAAATTTGTATGGAACAACGAGGGAATCCAGCTAGCCAAAGTAATCCACAACAAGAAAAAAAATGCTCAGGAATTATAGTTTTCAAGATACATTACATAACTATAGTAATAAAAATAGCATGGAATTGGCACAAACCTGTCTTGTGTATCAGTGAAAAAAAAAAACAAGATCAATACATGAATGAATGTAACTATAGCTACCAGTACAGTATATATATATACTGTATTTTTCTGTGTGTTGCCATTACTAATTTATACCTGTATCTTTATCTATAATGTTTATAACTATCATCTATATCCATCTTTATCTTTATAGTGCTCCTGAACATCAATCAACTTAAGGTAGACCAATGACCTCAACTGGAAAACCAGAAGTTTGAAAAAAGCTAGAAGGATAGACAAAAACATAAGTCATTTGCCTAGTAAGTTAGGCAAACAATTAATTATTCATCAAAAAAGACAATCAACTGAATAAATCAGAGGCCCACAAAGTTAGATAGAATCTTTATAAATTATATATGTCATAGAATACACAGAAAATAAAGAAATCAAAAAATATTATTCACTACAAGTGGCTATTGCTATTTTCCAATTTTCCTTTATGGAAATGTGACTTGTTTGCCACGTGTGGTGTGTCCTTGTGATTTTATACTTTACTCATGTGACTCTTCTTAACCCTTGAAGAAAAAGGACTGAGACATGCTAAAATTGTTGCAGTGTCCAAACTGGCAGTTCTGAAGGCTAGGCATAAGTTTATGTTTAGAAAACTGGACAATTCTGGGCAAGTCAGCTTATGCAAAAAACATAGCCCAAGGGAAGCCAATCAGGACCTGACCTGTCATCTGCCCCTAGGCATAAATTGTCAGTCAGGATAAGTCAGCAATGATTTCTAGGCTTTCTCTGGAAAGTCCATAAAGCTTTAACGAATACTAAAGATACCCACCTGTCTTAGTCAGGGTTTCTATTCCTGTACAAAATATCATGCCCAAGAAGCAAGTTGGAGAGAAAAGGGTTTATTCAGCTTACACTTCCACATTGCTGTTTATCACCAAAGGAAGTCAGGACTGGAACCCAAGCAGCTCAGGAAGCAGGAACTGATGCAGAGGCCATGGAAAGATGTTACTTACTGGCTTGCTTTTCCTGGTTTGCTCAGCCTGCTTTATTATAGACCCAGATCTACCAGCCCAGGGTTTGCACCACCCACAATGGGCTGGGCCCTCCGCCTTGATCACTAGTTGAGCAAATGCCCAGTAGCTGGATCTCATTGAGGAATATTCTCAACTGAGGCTCCTTTTTCTCTGTGATAACTACGGCTTATGTCAAGTTGACACAAAATCAGCCAGCACACCACTCATACTCCTAGAGTCCAGAACACAAATCAAGTTAAAGGTTACCTACTCTTCCCTGGAAATACTCTAATTTGCTTTAAATTGAACCGGGAGCTCACCTCTCTCTATCCATCTTAGTGAATAGTAAATTTGTGCATGCTGAACTTCTGCAGAATCTAATGCCCTTGGCTTTTGCATACTATTTGTGTCTTGGGCATCATTGTTCAGTGAATCACAGACCATTACAGAAGTATAAATTGTCTGATGCTCCTAATAAAGATGACTACAGTCCCATTCTCTCAGTCCCTACCACCTCTAAAGTAGTATAAACAATTCCTTTGAATATGTATCATAGATTTCAGTTCAATATTTTTATGGGACTGCTGACTATCAGAAAGAGTGGGTCTTTCAATCATGTGCCTGCTTTTTGGATCCCTGTCCTCCTGTTGGGTTGTCATGTCCAACTTCAATATGATAGTTTTGCTTCATCTTAATATAATTTGTTTAGTTATGTTTGGCTAGTATCTCCTAGGAGCCTGCTCATTTTTGATGAGAGACAGAAACCATCTGTAAGGAAGAGGAAGAAGGAGAAATTAGGATTTGTAGAGAAAGGAGTAAATATAATCAAAATATAGTGTATATGAAAAACATCTATTTTCAATTAAAGCAAAAAAAAAGAAAAGCCTTAAGGGATAAAACTCTATCTGTATTTAAAATTACATATAATAAGTATATGTACATGTATGTATATAGATATATGTTAATTGAAAAAATACTATTTAACTTGACAATGTTCCCCATAAGGACCATATTCTGTTAACAATAACCCCATCAGCAATTAGAAGGATTTTTCTTTCATCTTGGTCAAAAGTGCCCATTAGAATCCCCAAACAGTACAGGTGATTGCCATTGCTATTATTTGAGTCCCAGAGGTTAAATATAGATCCCTGTTTCTGAAGATATCATATACCATATATTTCAGACATAGGACTCAGAAAACTTTAGTTGGATTGGATCTGAAAGTCTCCTTTTATAGATTGGATGTGAGAGGCTAGCTTTTGTAATACAAGGAGATGCTATGGGTATTGCCAAAGGAGAAAAAAATCCATCGCCACAGAAAACTGAGACACCTATGATGAACAAAATGACCAGAATGGAAAAAAATAAACCCTAAAGTGCAATAGTGGCACTCATGCCTGAGAAGTAATCAACAGCACTAGTTAAAGTTAAGGCTTCTAAAATCGGAAGAAAATCATGTCTACTCCTGGAAATATGGTCATCTATAATGCAGACTAATGAGGCCATGGATCTTAGAACATAAAGGACTACTAGCACTTTACCAGAACAACTCCTAAGTTTCTTCTACACACATATTCTTAGGCCTGCAGTTCAATGTAGCTCTCAGTTCTTATCAATGAAACTTCTTTGTGAACTATACAGAGATTCAAAATTCTTCAAAATGTGGAGAGCAACTGACTCTTAGGTGCTCATGGCTCATTGGTACATTTATGATATGATCTGTCACCTAAAGCTTAGAAAAGTGACTGTGCGAACGTGACTGAAAATAATATGAGAGGCATAATTTCAAAATATTTGCTATATGATTCTGTCTTCTAGATAGTACAGGAAAACTGTACTTGTGAAATTCACAATATGTTTACATATTAATTAGAAAGTGTGTATATGATTAGCAGTATTCAATGACATGCCAATGTGTATGGGAAAATATATCATAAGCCAATACCTGTAGCAAATATATATAAATGTTATCTCTTTACTGGCCCTAAGGTTTCACTCTTCAGGCCCAGTTTTAGTTCGGAGCCACGCGCGCACCTCTGTCTCCTGGTCTGAGCCCCCACCACGATCCAACTTGTTCCCGAAACTCCCTTGTCTGTTATCCACCACCTGTTCTCTGCCTCTGTCCCGAGGTATTTCTCTACCCCAAAATCCCACATAAATACAAATCTACAGCCCAATAACTTTTCATACAGGTTTATGTATTCAATTCTTAGTCCACAAACCCTCTACACAACAAGGTTGCATCAAATAGAGAAAGATTCAAACTGCCCTTCTATATGATATTAGACCTATAAAATCCTTGATGTTCATAGCTATTTAATGCCAATCAGTCCCACCTGAGTCTAGCTCGTCCTTGGGAAACTCCATGTTGCCATGACCTCTACCCTCTGCCTGACCTCTTAGACCTCTCTTCTCCCCACCCTCTCGCCCTGCCCAGTCACTAGCTTTCCTTTATTTTACTAATTACAATGGAAAGGTTCAGATGAAGTCACCTCTTGAGTATGTGACTGGGCAGCCCTTCTTGAGAAATGGAATTAACATTATAATACAAACAGCTTCAGGACAACCTATTGAAAATCTATGAGGAATTAATCACTCTTAAATGGGTGTGAACCAATATTCCCTGGGGTTGAACCTCTCACCAATTAGTCATTGCTAGATTCATATACATATAAACAAATAATTCAGTTAATAGAGTTCATGTGTGCAAACCCATATTAATTAATCATCACTAAATTCATAAACATGTAAACAAATAGATTGTGTGTGTGTATGTGTGTGTGTGTGTGTGTGTGTGTGTGTGTGTGTGTGTGTGTGTGTCAGTCCTCAAGACTGGACAGTTCTGCTTGGCAAAATACTACATTGCAGTATTTGCTTTACACATGGTATTTTACCTGCTCAGCCATCTCATTTTCTTTAAAATATTTTAGTTTATGTTTTTCTTCTTCACTTTTCTTCATCAATGCAATGTAGCTTTTTTAAGGTTTATTTTTTCCTTTTATTATATTTTATAATTAATTATTTTATTTATTTACTTCTCACATGTTGTTAGGCCTCCTTGCCCAGCATCCCAGAGTTCTTCACTTCATTCCCTGAGACTAAGAAATGTGGCTTTAGGTGTGCAAGATTTTGTCCTTTCTTTTTAAATTTATTTCTTCAATAGAAAATAATCAACACAAATTATTGTTCAGACAACATTTACAATTTTTTTTAGAAAAGTCATAGGTATAAGAGATAAATGATATATTATCATTTATCTATTTTAATTTTTGATAATCAAGTATGAACACTGTATTTAGACTATTTATTCCTTCCTTCAAATTTTCCCTATCCTCTCCCACATTCATGGGTTTTTATTTTTTAAATAATCTCATGCATAGAAGAACTCATGTGTGCACACACACAGGCACACACACACACACACACACACACACACACACACACACAAACACAAAGTGAAGTATGAAGAGAAGAAAATATAGATTAGGGTCATAAATAGTTTTAAAAATCTGTGTACAGCACAGATGATTTAAAATTTGCTGATTCTCAGGGCATTTTCATTCATTCATTCATGAAAAATCCTATAGAGATTTTCATAAGCATAATCTCAGGCTTAAAATTCTCATGAACAAAAGTTTTCTGACTCAAACAAGATTCAGGAAAGAAAAGAAGTGACAAACATTTTCCAGATTTAAAGTGAAAATACATTGCTCTGTACATCAAAAGATACCTGTAGTGGCATGAGAAAAGTCACTAATGGAATAGATTTAATATTTTAGAAATCAATAGATAGTTTTAAAATCGAATATATATATATAAGAAAATGGAGATCTATAGAATAGGCTAGGGTTAATTAAATACTAAGTTGGAAAATATTGAAATTTTACAATTTCAACATCTATAAAAAATGGATTAAGTAGATTGAAGACTTAAGTAAAACAAATTATAAGAAGCCAGATTGGAAAACAAAAACAAAAACAAAACAGAATAAATTGAAGGAATCTTGACATATGCATCTCAATGATTCTCTTGTATACAAACCTCTGTAGCCAAGCAAATACATGTGAGACTACCTCACATCAAATTGTGTATGTCTTTCAGTATATACTAACAATACGATGACAAGTAAACCCCCCAGTTTCGGGAACTTTAGAGAGTATTTTGCATAATCATTTTATTAAACAGTTAATGTGTAAAATGTATAAGGCACTGGCAAAACTCAATGCTATAAACAGAAGTTACCCATTCTTAAAAATTGAGCAGAGAATACTAGTAATATTTTTTTTTCTGAAAATTCATGTATTCAGCAGGTATCCAGAAGTCTCTCTTCCAGGGAGATATAAAACAAAGAAAATTTTTATCATTTTTTTATTTGTCAGAATGGCTAGTTCCTAGAAATCAAAAGATATATAATCGTAGGGTTATAAAGAAATTAGAATATGTGTGTGAATAGGAACATAAATTGAGATGACTTTCATGGAAAATAGTATGTAGATGCTCTCTTGAATCTTCAAACTCCATTCCTGGTATAGACAAGAGGAATCAAACCATACTTTAATGAGAAAGCAGAATTCCAGCAATCATTGAAGTATCCTTCTTAACATCCAAATTACAGAATCTGTTACAGAAGATGTTCAGCAGATTATAAAGAAGCCCATCCAGAGAGGAATTGGTCAAAAAAGTATGATATAAATACTGTGAAAAATTAGACTTCAATAAAAATTTACCATATTTTATAACACACATAACATAGGAGATTCTATGCAGAATTAGTCCCTGAACACAAAGTCTGAGAGTTCCGATGTATGGAATAAAGTTGATAAACTCATAGAAACAGAGACTGTGTGGTATGTGGAGAGGGCCACTAAATGGATCTGATAGGGAGACAGTGGGAGTTGACAGTGGGAGGAGACAGTGGGAGGAGACAGTGGGAGGAGACAGTGGGAGGAGGCAGTGGGAGGAGACAGTGGGAGGAGACAGTGGGAGGAGACAGTGGGAGGAGACAGTGGGAGGAGACAGTGGGAGGAGGCAGTGGGAGTAGACAGTGGGAGGAGACAGTGGAAGGAGACAGTGGGAGGAGACAGTGGGAGGAGACAGTGGGAGGAGACAGTGGGAGTATGCCATTTAATGAGATTAGGGAAGGCATCTGATTCACAGCAAGGTGCTTGTAGCTGATGCCCTGTGTGTACTGAATGTGTTGAGCAACTTGTAAGTTCTCATTTCATGAAGATGCTGTCTTTGTAAGGTGAAGGTTACATCTACGAACCAGAAGTGTGGACCATAAGGTATTACGGTGTACACAAATCGATCGGCTTATACATTCATTAAGCATTTGTCAACCACGAGGCTAGGAAATTTGAGTAACTTATTTTATTTTTTTGTCAAGTTATGGCAATATATAAGTTTATGTTATGTCTTCCAATGAGCAAATTGGGCCCATTTGGCACTGAATAAATTGGGGAAAAATTTGTCTGAGTCCTGGAACTAATAGGACATCAGATACATGAGACGTGTAGTAGGCACCTCTCTAACACCGCATGCTGTCTAAAGTTTGCATTGCCTTTCCTCAATTAAATAATATGGTTTTCATGAGTTTTAAGGAACATCAGCTAAATGGGATATATATGAATTCAAAGTGATATGGAATGCCACACACAGCCAAATGCTTTAATTTTTTTCAAAATACTACAGTAATTGTAATTATCTTTATTTTGAAGGGCTGCGTGCCCTGTGCTTATTTATTTCTCCTAATTTTTGTTTTGCTATATCATCCCAATTCCACTTAGCCCTCGGAATGCGCAGAATGATGCATTCCCCGTCACTGACAAATCATTACTTCAGCTCACACGACTCACACGATCTCATTTAAGAAGTGATGTGCACGGACTGATTACTGTGAGCAAGAGGCTGGTTTCTGCAGCACTTGGCTCTCAAAGCGCCTGGTTATAGTTGCGCTTTCTGCATTGAAGCATTCTCCTCCCAGGCACTGTTTGTTGCCAAAGCTTCCCATGCACAATATGCAAGCCTTGTCGATTGTGAGCATCTCAGTCGTAGTAGTTAGGGCTTTATTACTTAGTTCTAATTTGTATTGATGGCCTAAAAAAAGTAGCATGCTTTGCAGTTCTATGAAAGAAAAGATTATAAATGGAGATTAATTATAATTTTGCTAGCTCAGTACTTGTAAAACTAAAGCAATTTATATTCTTTCTCTTAATGATCTCCATTCGTGATTGCAGTAATGTAATCTAATTGTGATTATGATAGTATCTGAATCATGTGGGCCTCAATGTGATTGAAACTACTCTTTGCATTAAAAAGTAATTTTGGAGTAATGATGAAAAGTTACTGTGGAAAATTGGCAAGTAATATATTTTCCTCTGTATCTTAAGATCCTGCTTTCATTTTTGATTATATCGCATAGCATGGATAAGTATGATATTATATAAGGATTTATTACATCAAAGCCTTATTGATGATGTGTGAGTATCATGGATAAGCATGATATTATTGAAATAGCAGTGCTATATTTTGAGGCACAGGATTGGCTACAGATTTTAAATGCTAGGATATGTTTACTGAGAGTAAAAACCACTTAAAAGGCTGATGGGGGACAGCTATAAGTGTTTTAGCTGACACCATTTGGATAAAAACTAAGGAAAATAAGAACAGACAGGTGATTTATGGGTATTGAACGGTAGCTTCACAATGTAGAGAGAAAATAAAGTAGAACCTGTTATGAGCTAAAGGAAATAACTTAGGAAATAGCACTTCAGACTCTGGAAACCACCAAGGTACAGATGGCCTTTTTGAGAGCTATATGCTATTGAAACAGATAGAACTATACTTATGAAAATAGATGTGCTGGATAGTTCTTTTGCATAAAAATATTTTGGAAGAGTACCAAGTTGCAAAACATGTTTCTCTAAATGTTATAATGCACAGAGAATTCATGAGAAAAGTATAATTAAAATGTTATGATGCATTAGTATCTATCTAAAATTATAAAATAAATTACATAATTTTAAAATATCAAGTTAAGCAAAACTCTTCTTAAAATTTGTAGAGATATATTAAATAGAAAAGTAGAATCTAGAGGAGAGCCAATTATTGGATATCAACAACATTTTAAAAGGCAGGGTAGCCTTGATCTGGTTGTTTTCCTTTTTAACTATAGAACATTTACCTAGTTCCTCAAGACAAGTAGATGTCGTGGGAGCAGGGGGCATAATGCCACCCCTATAGCAACCCCACAGTTAACAAAATCAAGTCCTCATTTGAAAACCTCCTCCTACCCTATCCTGAGAGCCCTTAAAGATCCATTTCAAACATTTCTCGATGGGGCTCTGAAGAAGAGAAAGAACTGCTCCATACAAACTGCTTGCTGTCTATCACTGGAAAATGCACATTAACTTTTTTTTCAGGCCAGTAGCGTCAATTTGCCAAATAACTTTCTGTTCTTTATATATATATATATATATATATATATATATATATATATATATATATATATATATATATATATATATATATATATATATATATATATATATATAGCAACAAATTGTATTGAAGAAGTAACACAGCTCTATGAAGTGCATCATTTACTCCCATTCTGTCTTTGATGCTTACACACAGATAAGTGCCTCTGCAATTGCCATTTTTAGACTCTCCCTTTAAGGGGAATATACTGTGAAATAGATACTCTCCAGGCTCAGTCAAGAAGAGAACATCTAGAGCCTTTATGGTACATTACAGTCAGTTATAATGGACCAAGGAGGGAAGTGATCCTCTGCCATAATGTCTGTCATATGATAACCTCCTGAACAAGAGATGCAACCAGGGATAGCCCTGAAGGTTTTGCAGTTTTTCTTAATCAGAGATAGTACAGCTGTAAAAATGTGCAAGACAGACCAAATGTTTCTTTCTTCTCACCCTTTTCATGCCCTTACACAAGAACCTAACAAGCATCTGACTGCAATTCTTTGCAGTGCTCTCTGAAGGCCTGCTGACATAAAGATTCATATTGCATAACAACAAAAGATCAAGCTGTCCTGCCTGAATTCTTGTCAGATAGGTGGAAAACTGTGGAGCAGGCAAATACCTTTTCTATGTCAGCGACAACCCTTTTTACCAAGATTTGTAAAATTCTTGGTGGGAAAGGCTCACCTATGTACATGCAGCAAATGTTCATCACATAAATGCCTGAGATCAAGGAACTCCAGGTCAGCACTGGGGAACAACAAAGTGAATGCTGCTTAGGGTTACCTTATGGTCAGTTCTCCTGCTCCATTGCTCTCTTGCAGGGTAGAGAGAATTGAAGGAAATTAGAGAAGTACAGAAACCCACATCTATATGACAGGTAAATTGGAGAAAATTGCAACAGAAAGGTGGGGGGGGACCACCTCATTTCACTGGACAGGAAAACTCCAAAGTTAACCCCTTTCACTTCTTTACCGTCCATATGTGCACACTTACAAGCAAATATTGTAAACATGATGAATAGATGGAAAATGATTCACCTTGTCAAGAAAGCTTGTGTGAGGTACTGGTTATCAAGAAGAAACAGGGAGATAAAAATGTGGTGGCTTCTGATCTTACAGTTTTCTGTTTCTCCTCCATCTCAGCAGCTTGATTTTGTCTCCAGCAGTTGAATATTTCGTTTTCTGCAAAGGTAGGTATGGTTCCCGGCCTGCAGTGTATTTTGTGAGGAAACGATAAATAATTGATATTATTTGTTAATCAAGGGCAGTAATGCTAAATTTAGGTTGGAATTTAGAATTGAGACACCATCCTAATTTGTGAAACTGAGAGTGCAGACCTTACTCCTGGACTGAAATGGAACAACATGTACAGAACTAGGCCCATGTCCCACATTCATGGTAAAACTAGTAACTTACATCTGTATAGCAAGAAAGGCAATACAAGAGCGGTGTTCACTCTTACTGCCTATTTTTGTTTGACTAAGAACTTAGACAGATAAGCTTTTCACTCCATGTTTGAACGTCTCAGTATTTCTTTTCATCATCTGATATCTCTTTGCAATGGTCATGGCTGCACTGATTTAACCCCAGGTAATAATCTTTTCACATTGGAAATTGGTGTGACATTGGTCTAGCTTTGGCCTTAGAATAATTGCTCAAAGTCCATAACTAATAGCCAGAGTCTAAGCTTTAGTGAAGCTGTGAAGATTCAGGATGTATTTGGTCAATAGCAGTAATGATGTGTAGGACTTACGTTGCTTATGTTCTAATGAATATATATCTTTTCCACACAAACAAGACAAAGCAAAACAAAACCAATTTAATGTACAAGGAAGCTTTCTTTCAGAGAAGATTTAAAATTTGTTAAGTCAAGGACCACAGAACCTCATCTGTTTTGTTCCTACCACACTGCTTCCCACATCAAGCCTATTTTTGAAAAGTAAGATGAAAGTTGCCTCTTCTGCTAGAGAAAGGATCTATAACAGAGGTTCTCATTTTGTGAGCCACTACCCCTTTGGGGGAGTTCAAAGACCTTTACACAGGGGTCATTAAAGACCACCAGAGATTTTTTTTTAAGATATATTTATTTTATGTATGTGAAATCACTGCCGTTATCTTCAGACACACCAGAAGAGGGCATCAGATCCCATTAAAGATGGTTGTGAGCCACCATGTATTTCCTGGGAATTGAACTCGGGACTTTTGTCAGAGCAATCAGTGCTCTTAACCATTGAGCCATCTCTGCAGCCCAGAAATCACACATTTATCTTAAACATTGTTGTAGCAAAATTACAGTTATGAAGGAGCAATAAAATTAATTTTATGGTCACAGCTCACCACAACAACTGTAGTAAACCTTCGTAAGTTTACCAAATTTGGAACCACTGCTCAAACACAAGCGACAGATAACTGTGGCTGTAAACAGGCAACAACCCAGTTACATTTGACAATACAGCTGGAAAACACAACCCTGAAAAGGAGATTAATGCCATTGAACACTTTCACTCAGACCTAAACCTGTTTATACAAGTGACCTTTTGCCCAAATTCAGCCTGGGGAGAGATGGATTCAGTATTTATCGTGCTGTTGAAAGTTTCACAGCCTTCAAACCACACAGATTAAAAATGAGGTTGAAAACCTGTCTCCTAACTTGCTTTGAAGACTCGCTGATCTTCCAAAGGATCTTGTGATTGGAGAGTGTGAGAGGGCTTTCTGAGGAAGAGCATTGGCACTGTGGGAAGAGGCCAACTTGTTTTCTTTGTAACTTAGAACAACAACAAAAACAAAAATACCCACCATACTGGACTGTTTAAAATCAGTACCAAAAATATTAGAAAGTTTCCTTAGCTTTTCAAGCCACACAGACAAGGTTAGCTCTCGTTATTTTGGTTTCTAAGAGAAGATATAAAATGAGAAGGCAGAACTAAATAAAAGACTAGATTACTGTCTCTTGAACTGATAGCCTGGGGTTGGAAGCAACTGGGTTTTTTGGCTTCTACTCTACAAAGAGGAGGCTGACTCCATCAAGGACAGTAGTCGGCCTGAGGAGATAGAACAGGTTCAGTTTACTTTATGTTGAGGGGAAAAATGTATCTCTCTCAATATTTTCTACAATATTCAGATTTCTATAGAGTGGATGTCCATTGTAATAAGGAAAATGGATGGTAGTGCAGTGTTTCAGTTTCGTAGTTTAATATTTGGAAACATTGGACTTGGATTCTTCTGGAAGTTCCCACACACACACACACACACACACACACACACACACACACACACACACACACAAACACACACACACATTAAGTAATTTCCAAATGACAGACAGGTTAGGCTCTGTAGGTCAAAGAACAATGTGAAGATCTGTTTAGCATCTTTTTCAGGGGATATCTTGTTTTTATAATAGGATATGTATTCTACTCTGAGAAGAGAGGTACCTTAATGCACTTCACAATGTGGCAGAGCCGCAGGAAAATCCTATTGCCAAAAGCCAGTTTCTAAGCAACAGCACCCTCTCAATGTGTCACAAAGTCTGAAGCCCTTTGGCCTCTCAAAGGAAGTTCCTTAGGTGTCTTTTACACATTGAATGCTTTGTGATAGTTGAGGCCTGCTGGCTGTCAACTCTGTCCCTTAAGGGAACTTGACAGATCTTAAAAAAAATCAATTTTAAGCTCACATGCCCCAGTGGGTGCCAAAGCCACTTCAGAGAGCCTGAAAGATGGCTGAGTCGACAGGATTTGACTTTTTGAGGTAGAAAGGTGACAAACTCTATCATGAGAAAGGGGCAGCTCCGGGCCTCGGAGGCCTAACCTGCTCCCAGGATCTCGGGCCTAGTGCTGTATTGAACCTATTTATCTCTTTCAAGGGCCTAAGGTACCACAGGGAAAGAAAAGTTGTTCAAAAAATGCTGGCAGAATTCAGGGGTGTAAATGATGAATTACTTTTCATCAGCTGAAAGGAAACATACTCCGGAACAATACTGAAAGGGAGCAAGAGAGGCTGACCCCCTGCCTCAGAGCAGCCAATATCTTCATTCAAGAAGACAACCATGAAATTACACAGAAAATGGGATTGTCATGAACAGCCCCTTGAAATCTCAGTATACAGTCATTACTGCATGGGAAAAAGCCTTCATCCACACATCATAACTTGTAACAGACAAGGAGGGTGAAAAAAGGAGCAGGGAGAAAGGCTGTGGAGTTCCAGTAGGAATGTAGGAAGCATCTGTGGGCGCTCACTCCCCCTGCATCTTCCCCTATGCTCCTGCATAGCTTTTTACTGAGCCTTAACTTTGTGCTGAGTGATTTCTTTTCTTCTCAGCTATTATGGAAAAGATTGTATGGATTTTAGAAAAATGACAGTGGGGAGAAATAGTTGCCTTTATATTAATAAGATCTTTATGCTTTAAAATGGGCTTATTTAATAAGTCCCGAAGCCATCGCATGATTATTATTCTAAAACCCCAGAATATCTGTTATCTAAGTAATATAAAAATTTCTCGGTACTTTCAAACTCTGCAAGATTAACTAATTTTCAGGTCTGTGCATGATTCAGAATACAGGAAAATGTCATCAAAATAAAAATATTTTATAAGGGACCATAAGTTAAAACTAGTAGGGAATCCAAAATAATTAAATTTAAGTGTTTTAGCGACGTGTTTGCCTGGCTACTTTCTTTACTGAGTTTAACTAACTTTGCTCTTGGCTTTTACTTTTTTTCCCCTGAAAGTTTTTATTCATTCCATTAGCTCCTTCCTCTATATCCCTCCCAGTGGATAAAATGAGTAACCCTCATGAAAATCCAAGTGAAAATTCTGTCACAGTTTCAATTGCAAGTGAATCGGAAACTATGACTTACTTGAGGGATGCACTGTTCTCTGTGGGTAGTTTTTCAAAAAGGAAGATTCGAAAGTGTTTTCAGACTGATACCTTGGCACATTTTATAGAAGATTCTGTGGGATCTTTTCGTTATTCTCTATTGTCAGTTAATCCCAGATTGTTACTCATAATTTAACTTAAAATTTGATATGTAACAGAACAAGGTACATTCTGTTTACTGAAGGAGTAGAATTTATTTGTTCTAGGTTTTATCTATTTAGAGTTTTCAACTGGACAAAGTAAACATAAATAAGAGACCAAAGGAGAAATTCTCTCAGAAAAGTACATTGAACCTGGCAGCCTCTTCATTAACCTTATTTTCGATGGTATATGAGAAGTTATAGGAGCTATGTGAGGTTAATACTGTTTTGAGATTCTGCATTCTGATATAATGGCAGAGTCTGTAGGGCATTCTTCATTTCCACTAAAAGCAAAACACATGGATTACCAAAGAGTGAAAATAATGGCACACAGAAGAAGACACACTTTGTAGAAAACTGCTGCACAATTGTATACAAGATAAATTATATGTAGACTGTCAGTTAGATTAAGCTTAATCTTAAATTAGCTAATAGGACCCCAGGATTAGCATAAACAAGCACAGTACAATAGTGATGTTTTCCATAGACCAACAGTTTGCATCCAGTCCTATTAGTGTGGCAAGTATAATTTATTCAAGATGCCACAGGGGTTATTTAAACAACAACAACAACAGTGTTTAACTTCAATGATAAAATAGTTTCTTTAATGACATCAGAAGAGTCAAATGTGAACTCTCAATTCTGTTGAGTCTAGCACACATATATTTAAGTTCTTTCTGAGTCGCTTCAAAAGGCAGAGGTTGATATCTCTTATTTTCCACTGACAAACTTGAAATTACATCTTTAAAGCTGTATTTATAGGCTTGACTCTAATTGGAGGAGAGAAAAATATCATATGTAAATCTACATTTTAAAGGATTTAACTAAGTGATGCTGCATATGAAAGTAGCAATTTCTTAAGTTTTGACTCAATTTCCAGGGTTTGATTTAGCTTTGTCCAGTATTAAATGCGTACATGTCATTGTCTATATGAGTGTTATAAACTTATACTACTCACAGTCCTTGTCCTTGTCTTATTTTTACATTACTATATATGTGCACAATTTCTTTTCCATATGACAGCCTTACACCCTATTTAGGATCTGTTTTATACCTAATAGCCTTCATGTCACTAAAAATTTCAGTAGCAAAAGATATTGCTCTGGCTATACATTATTTTAATAACTCTCATTAAAGAACTGTATATCACAAGTGGATGTGTTTGCCCTGGTTGCTCTTGAGGAAACTAAACCTAGCATTTGTAACCTGTTTTCAAATTGTCATATTTATACAGTCTCTATACACTAAAGAGACTATCAAAGGCTACTCTACACCCAACACAAGAGGAAGCATAATGCAACTTTACCTACATGAGGAAATACATGCAAGATTTTCAGATATTGATGTATATTATAGCATACAGTGTTAGTGAACTCTAGTTAATTTTAACATTTGTTGTTCATCTTTGAATCTTTTTTTTTAATTTTATTTTTTAAAATCAAGTTAGAAGAATCAAAGCAGAATAAAAAGTTCTTTGGCATATACGGGTCCTGTTTACTTTCCAACTCTGAACTCAGCAGGTTAAGTAATTGGGCTGCAGAAAAGTCTGTCCGTTTCTATTTCCAGCTGGTCAGACACAAAAGGCAGGAAGTTATCTCATTAATGGGGCACCAGCTTTATGCAAATTATAGTAACAAAAAGGCTTCCCTTCATACTTTTTCATAAATTACCTAATAAAGTGGGAATAAATGGCCATATTCAAGAGCCTTTGTTGTATTTTTAGCACACAAGCCCCTTTCTGTAACTGCAAATATGACTGAATGTGCCTGTTCAAAAGGGTGTTTATGAAATAAGGCCACTCCAAAGCTTTTATTCTTAACAGCCTTCAGTTACTTTTATGGCACAAAATTAACATAATTAGTCACAGAGAATGGATGACATAAGCAATGTGCCCTGCACAGAAAAGGGAGCAGTATCTAAGGAAGGTATTTTGAGAGATCAAAAATTTTCAAAGTGCTTCATACTGTAAGGTCCTTTTTATTTGTGCACAGCCCTAAGATACTTTCCCCCCCAACTCCGTGAAATTCACATAATGAGATGCAGTAGACAGATGACATTAGCGATGTGCCATTAGAAAGAGGTCAGTTTCCTCTGAAAGATTGTCACTGTTTCTGCTCGTCATTAATTTGCAGCTTCAAAGCACGGAGCCTATGATAGCCTTGCATGTAAAGCAAGCTGCAGTTATCTTTAAATAACCATTTTTCCAGTTATTAGAAGCTAAAGTTTTTAAACTACTGACTGAACGTGAAATTAAAGCATGAAGCAGTGGAGGAGGAAGAAAGGAAAAGCAGGACAGACTGCAAGATTAGCCAAAGAGAGTCAAATGTATTTCAGAAATGGAGTTCTGGTATTCCCAGGAGGTGGCCTGCTTTGACTTTAGCACTAGAATTTGGGGTGTGTGTGGGGGGGGAGAAGTAATGAGAGTCAAGGATAGGGCTCAAGATTGTAAACGAAACAAGGAAAATATTTGGGTTCTGAACCTGTATTATGACATCCAGTACAAGGCTAAGAAGAAAATTTCATGGTTATTTATAATTCAACTGCAGAAGAACAATGCTTTGCTGAAGTCCATGACTTCTGTAGGAGAGGGAAGTAAGAAGGATTAAGAGCGCCCACAAGAGCACTTCTCAAATATAAATGCACAGAGAAATGCATCAGATGATCTTACTTTAAGAAAAAGATCAGTGAGATTTCTCTGGTTTGGTCTGCGAATAAATCATAAAAGAAAAGACAGCAAAGTAAAGAATTAAGACATGACATTCTTCGGAGTTCAAATCTATTATTACAAGTCGATTGAGATTTATTTTAAGTAATTTGTTTTTGCATGAGAGTCCATGAATGTGACACAAAGCTCATCACATTCGTGAAAACAAACAGACCCTTACATTTCAAAGTCCCTTGGGGCTCATTTTTCACTTTGAAATAGCAGAAGCATTATTTAGCATTTAATGTTCTCTCTCTCTCTCTCTCTCTCTCTCTCTCTCTCTCTCTCTCTCTCTCTCTCTCTTTCTCTCTCTCTCTCTCTCTAGGTTTTATTGTGCTTAAGACTACAGATGCTAAACAAGTGCTCTATCTTTGAGTTTAACTATTTACAAAACTCTCCTGTTTATAAGTTGCTTTCGTATCATTCAAACTAGAATTCAGACATCTAAACCTCTTCTGTGCACGTGGTAACAGACATTCTGCGGAGGTGACTGCATTTCTGTAGATTGTCCAAGTCAGAAAAAGTACTTACTGAACAGGTAGGTTTTGGTGAAGTAACAGTGAGTGGTATTAGCTAGCATTTTTCAAGTTCTTAGGGAAATCTTAAAGGTGTATATTCAAACTAAAAATTAACTACACTACTATCGTAGAATAACCTCAAACTTTACTGTTTTTATTATCATTTTAAATATCTAAATTTCTTGATTTGAAATTCCTGCAGTTCAGATGTGGAGATATTTCATAGAAGCCACCTTCCTCAATAAAGATGCAGAAGCCAGAGCTGGGGTAGAACACCAGCTGGATCCCAGTTCAGCAGAAACATCATAGTGGAATCCCTGGCAGGGAAAACAAACAGTTAAAGAAAATTGACTCTGACTGAAACTTTTTCTTCCTGAGATCTGGCTTTATCTGATTTTAATACTGTTTCCTTAGCTCTTATTTGGTCACTAGAAGTCCTCTTTCATTATCACTCTGGGCACTGTGTAAGGTTTGAGTTTCTTGTCTCCGAGCATCAGAAGTTTTAGCCCTTGGGCAACACACACACACAAATAATAAAAACCCAGCTGAAGTCAGTCATTTTGGGAACAAAGCTCTACAAGTGTATGGACAGAGACTAGATGGTGTTAACACACATAGGTTTGGGTGAATGTTTCTCTCCTACCAACATAAAAAGACACTGTGAAGAGAGACTGGAAATTCATGAAGTTATGGAGCCAAGCAGCCTGACAGGCCATAGACCATGAGGGCAGGGTCAAGTACATCCATGATGAAGTTGCAAAGTCAGGGATAAAGAACTGATATCCTGGTTTGTATTGAATGGATGACTAACAACAGAGTGAAGAGTGTAACACTTTGATTAAAAAACAAATAAAACAAGAAACACCAATTTCTTACAGAGCCAGGATTTCCTGGACCACTTAGTGGAATCAGCATTCATTTGGAAACTAATGGCAACTTGTTTCCCAAAGGCCTTTGGTGCTCTCAGAATTGTAATGGCTGACTTACAGACATGTTTCATTTAGCCCTTCAAATCCTACTGTGAAATAGACTTTAAAAAATGGGTTAATTTTTAATAAAAAAAAAAAAAAAAAAACACAAGAAACTCTGGCTGGTATTCTAACACAATAAAAATTAACAAGATTGCTAATTACACACCTTGTTATCCAGCAATCATTCCTTCATTTGGAACAATGGCTCTTATAAATTTACACATAATTCTATGAAGCATTTTCTGTTTTTAAGTTTTTAAGTTCTTACTGAAAGAGCAACACCCAGGTAGGTGCTAAGAAAACTAACATTTGTATGTTTAATGCATAAAAATGGCAAAAATCCAATCCAAGTACACATCTATAATGTATAATACTAGAAGAAATTTCCATTATAATGTTTAAGTGCTGTAAGTAGCTCTTGGTTCCTTTCCACCAAATAAATGTGTGTTTAGCTTTATACAAAAGGAATGATATTAAATATTTTTATTTCAAATATATTTTATATTTTTCATTATAAAGAATAATTACAGTAAAAGAAGAAACACTTTTTCCTTTTTTAAAATTGGATGTTTTGTATATTTATATTTTAAATATTATCCTTTTTCCCAGTTTCCCTTCTGCAACCACCCTATCACATACGCCTCTCCCTGCTTCTATGAGAATGCTCTCCCACCCACCACTCCCACCTTATTGCCCTGGCATTCCTCTACACTGAGGAATCAAGACTTCGTAGGACCAATGAGCTACCATCCCATTGATGCAGATAAGGCTATCGTCTGCTACATATGCAGCTGGAGACATGGTTCCCCCATGTGTACTCTTTAGTTGGTAATTTAGCCCCTGAGAGCTCTGAGGGGTGTCTGGTTAATATGGTTGTTCTTCATATGATGTTGCAAACCTCTTCAGCTCCTTTAGGCATTTTCCTAGCTCACAGAGGGACATCTTAATGTAGGTGGCCTACATAAACTCTGCTTTACTTAAAATGTCAAATATCTATGGAACTACATATACTTATACATACAGAAAGCAATTTCTATCTCTCAGTTTGATGTCACAGAGAGTTTGGCCACTGCTGAAGGGTAGCCTGCAGGTTTCAATAAATCTGCATTCTGGCAACGCTCAAGTAAAGAAAACAAAAAAAGGATCAAGTAAACAAGATTAAGAAAATTATGGAAAGGCCTGAAAAGTCTAAGACATCTATCAAGATTAGAGGAGAAAAGATAGTAGTTTGAATACATGGGGGCCAGCTTATATTCTGGGACCATTTTATACTTCTGCTTCCTACTTCCTCTGCAGCCTGCTTTTGAAGGTGCCAAATTGGAAATGAGGAAAGTTGATGGTTATATCATTACTAGAGAAAATGTGATCACCTCCATCATGTGCCATTGTAGTAGGCAAAATTTTAAATCCTCCAAGAGAAAAATGCATATGGCAAATATAACACATAGAAGTCTGATAATCTGGGGACAGTGATCAACCCTCAAAGAATAAATACATCTCTCTGCTACATGAGGTGAGCTACACTTATCTGTTTAAAAAGATATCAGAAATAAGAAAGTTTTAGTGACACAATATAGTTTACTTGAAATGTGGGCAGTATGTTAAGTATTAAGCAAATGGATGGCTATATTAATCAAATAATACATCTCTAAACATATTTTTGTATCCTCAATTATTCTTTGTGTTCTAAATATAATTTAATAAAATAATGTAATTCTTCTTGCATCCCATCCTTCCTACAGCTCTCCTGTTTCCCTCTTTCTAAGGGCTCCACCCCTATATGAAAAGCTAAAAAAAAAGTTAAGGGAAAATTATTCTCCCCCAGAAGTGAACCACCTCGAATGATTACAGTCATGTTTTTAGATCAATACTGAAATATTATATCTTCTCATGATTAAAATTTCAACATTTTATGTTTTTTTTTTACAAGATCCTACATTGATCTTTGATACATTGACATAAAAATATAGCTTAGGCATCTTTGACCTCAAGATTTGTCTTCCTGGACCTCATATGCATTGAGATAGCAGAGCAATGTGGCAATGAATGCTGCTCAATAGCGTCTCAGAAAAGGGCACTGAAATCGGTAAGGGGAACCTGAGCAACAATCCACAACTACACTTTATTACCTATACTTAGGGTAATAAAAGAACTGACAAATGTTACCTCACTTAATAACTCTAACTCTGTAATTCATCTGCTTGCTCTTGAGTTCACACAATATCAGAATTTCTACCTGTTTTCTGAAATTTGGTTTTGTTTCTTCCTTCTTTTGTCTTCTTCCCTTCTATCCTTCCTTCCTTCCCTCCTTTCTTCTCTTCATACTCCTCTATTTTCTCATCTTCGTCCTCCTTCTTCCTTTGCTCTTCTTCTTTTAAATGTGTACTCATTTATTACAACAGAATCAACATTGAAGAATTATTTTTTAATTTAAACAAAGATAAACACAGCAGTGAAACATAATTTTATTTTGTAGATTCTTCTTTGGAAACTAAAAAAGTCTTGGATTTTGGATAATGTTTTACTTTTGAAAGATGATAATCTCTAAAAAGAAATTGTTTCCCATAATCTTCCCATAATTTTCTCATACTCTTTAGTTCTGCTGTTAAAAAATGTAACTTTTCTTAGATCAGAACTAAGGTATAATTGGAAAGCAGTTTAAAAGTCAAATAACACAATATTTAGGAAGAAAAAAATGTGAAGGAAATAAGTTTTTTTCAGCAATAATACATATGCATATGTCCAGAGTGTAGTATTTAATTTTAGGTATTACCTCTATAATTTTTTGTTTATTCTTTGAGACTCTTGAACATGTTTTGCTTATCTTCTTGCCCTTCATATAGCTCCTTCTGGGAATATCCCACATCTCTTAACATGAAACTTCTCGTTCTTTGTCTCCCATTCCCAAAAGATAAAATAAAATAAAACCTAGAACTTGGAGTCTAATACATGTTAGACCACCATTTCAGACAATAGGGCCCATTTCAAAAGAAAAGAAAAATAATTAAAAAAGAATATTTCCAAAGACCAAGACCATTAGTATTATTTTAATATGCATAATTTCTTCTTAAATATTAATCATGCATTTGCAATTATCTTGTACCTAAATTCTACTTAGTATTTCTCATATTTCTCTCCATTTGATTTGAAACAAATGTGCAACACTAATATATCAAATGACAAACTATCAAATCCCAATCTTTTCCTACCTTAAAATTATTAGGTATTTTAAACATCCAAGTGTGTCCTCTGTCTGACCATTTAATAATGCCTGTTATCTTAATTTGTATCCCTTAAAATTTTACTATAGCTTCAACAAAAAGAAAGAAAGAAAGAAAGAAAGAAAGAAAGAAAGAAAGAAAGCACATGTACTTGTCACTGGGGCAGAAAGGGCTCTAATCATAGTTTCCCACCAGAACAGGGTCACCTCCACTGAAATGTTCTATAAACAAGTAAGTGCTGAGGCAGCAGATTGGCTTCCTTCGTGCTTCTTTCCCCTATTAAAATCAGTTTGAGATAAATTGCAAAATAAATAAATGTCAAGTAACAATTCCCATAACTAGCATTTGAATTGAATTTAATGATTATTATGAAGACAAAGTTGTGATAGGCCTCGGACTGGAATGCTACAAGGAAACAGTCTGGAATGATTTCAGCTTGGAACCATCTTAACAAATGAGTACATTTCTTCAATGGCTAGAGCAACCGACTCCTCTATCTAATTACGGATGGCATAAAGGACTACAGATTAATGATTCCAAAGATTAAACCATAATTTTGGTTGACTTTCTTCACTACTTAGTTAATAAGCCTGAAAAGTATTTTACCAAATCAGTATTTTAAGTTTCTCTATAACAACTACCTAAAAGTGAAATGGAAACTTGTTGGAAATAGTTGAAATAATCAAATACTTAGTTTAGCATAGATACTTTAACGCCTTCTGTCCTCAGATGTTCACCAGTGCTTCTCTGGATGAAGGTTTAAATTATCTATGGCTATAGCTTTTTCTATAACAAATTAAGGGAAAGTCACTAAAATAACATATTTAATAGAGTACAATGGTCAGAGTATTGTGTTTGTCTAGACATGCCAAGCTCATGTTAAAAGCATCTGCTTTGATATTTTTCCACCACCTAACAAGCAGCATTGATAAACCTAAGAATAGGAACAATATTGAATTTATTTTTTCAAAAAGACTGTAGGGAAATAATATGTTGACATATATGTGAAAAGTTAGGGAATATAATTAAAATATTCTGAATTTTGTATTATACTTAACCCTTCTTTAAGTATACACTCATCATCATTAAATAAAATTTCCTCCTGACTTAACTTTACAGCTTATCTACCCACTTCTTTTGAAGGAACTGTCAAACGGGTCGTCAAAAGTTCATACTAATCTTCAAAAGCTGCCTTGTTCTTTATTTCACTCAGCCATATTCAAGAACATTTTCTTTCTTTTAATTTAATTTAATTTTTTACTTATTCTTTTTACATCCCATTCACTCGCCCTCTCCTGGCCATGCTTCCCACAATCCCATTACTATCCCTTTTCCCCTTCTCCTCTAAGCAGATGGTGGTCCACCCTCATCCGTGTAGCACACTCGATCAAACCCCCACACTTTGAGTCTCTGGGAGGCTAGGAACTACCTTTGCCACTGAGGCCAGACAAAGCAGCCCAGTAAGAAGAACATATCCCACTCACACACAGGGAACAACTATTTGGATATTCCCTTGGGGCAGGAGACAGGGTTGGGAAAGGGATCACCTTCATGGAGGCAATGGGAAGGGGAGGGGGATGAGATTGGGGGAAGGAGATAACATCTGAAATGTTAATTCAGTGACTATCCAAAAGAAAAGAAAAGAAAAGAAAAAATAATAAAAGAACATTTTCTCTTTTCTTTTTTTCATAAATAAAATTTTTATTGATTTTATATTATTACTTTTATTGTATAGTCCAGCCTTTGTTCACATCTGGGTTTGTTCTCCTCCCATGTCTCTTCTCCCCTGTCTACAAGAGGATGCCCTCTCTGCACCAGATCTCCCCACTCTCTGGGACCTCAACTCTCTTGAGAGTTAGGCACTTCTGCTGAGGCCAGACCCAGCAGGTGTCTGCCTATTCATGTGCTAGGCCTTGGACCAGCTCCTTGATGCTGTCTGGTTGGTGGCTCAATATCTGAAAAATCTTAGGGATCCCGGTTAGTTGAGACAGCTGGTCTTCCTATAAAGTCGCCTTCCTCGTCAACTCCTTCCAACCTGTCCATAATACAGCCATTGAGTTCCGAACTTCAGTCAGTGGTTGGGTGTAAATATACGCCTCTGTCTCAGTCAGCAGTTTGTTGGGCCTCTCAGAGAATAGCCCTGCTAGGCTGCCGTCAAGAACATTTCAATATCCCTGTAAGCACACCATAGCATCAGTAATAGTGGCAGATCTTGGGGCCTCCC
Source organism: Micromys minutus (assembly GCF_963924665.1). Lineage (NCBI taxonomy): Eukaryota > Metazoa > Chordata > Mammalia > Rodentia > Muridae > Micromys > Micromys minutus. Next base: position 21,607,571 of record NC_137982.1, on the reverse strand, counting down.
CTTGATATGAATCCCAAGTTGGGCAAGTCACTGGACTACCTTTCTCTCAGCCTCTTCTACATTTTTGTTCCTACAGTTCTTTTAGACAGGAACAATTCTGGGTCAATATTTTTGACTGTGGGATGGCAACCTCATTCCTCCACTTGATGGCCTATCTTTCTATTGTAGGTGTTCCTTCTCTGTACTGTTGGCCATTTCATCTAAGGTCCCTCCCTTTGAGTCCTGAGAGTCTCTTGCCTCTCAGGTCTCTGGCAAATTTTAGAGGGTTCCTTCACCATCCTCCCACAAGATTTATTCTCCTGACCCTCAGGGCTTCTTTCCTATCTTTGCTGTTCCATACCTAATTATATTCCCTTTTCCCCTCCCCCTCACTTCTCACATCCAGATCCTTCCCTCCCTCTGCCTCATATGATTTTTTTTTTTTCTCCCTCCCAAGTTGGGTTGAAGCATCCTAACTTGGACCCTTCTACTTATTAACCTTGAATTCTATGAATTGTGTCTTAGGTATTCTGTACTTTTTTTTGGCTAATATCCAAAATATAGAATTTTCATTAGTATAGAGTTAGTAATATAAGAGTGGATGTACAGCCACTTAAAGCTATAGAATATCTTAGTAACTAGGGGAGTTGAAACCTTGCCTTATGTTGATAAGGACCCAAGTGTCTCAAAACTGGGGTTCATTTTTATACCATCTCTGCTCCAAACTGCTCACAGAATTGCATTCCAAATGACTTCTTAACTTATTATAAAATTAGTTCTTTATATTTTATAAATACCTTCAAAGAAGTTAAATTATCATTAACCACCATTTAAAACGTGCTACAATTTTGAGGCACAAGAACCATACATAACCGGGTAAACCCAGTTTGTGATTGCTTTTGTGAGTATAAGTGACATCACCTAAACTATGACAAAGAAAGTTGTAATTAATACTTCTAACTTTGCTTAATAGGTGATATATTCACATCAGTAAGGCAACAAATAGAACTAAGCATCTCTTTGTAAGGCCAACTTTGATTCTGGTGTCTTCAGTATCTCTGGGGAAAACCTTTCTGTCCACAGTTTGAAGTATTTTCACTCTTGCTCTTACACATTTATCACAATTACAGCAATGCCTTCATTTTCCATTGCTCTATTGTGTTGCGTGTGACTTCTTTGCTGCATTTCTCCATTATTTTATGTTAAGTGCAAAAGATTGAGCAATTTTCTGTGACCTCCCACCACTGAAGCAGCTATGCTAATCAAGATTAAGCAAGTAGTGATACAATGCCTCTTTCTTCTTGAAATAAAGAAGACACACTCTGCGATGAGGTAAAAAGGAGTCAAATATGCAAAAAAGTGCACACTGTCAAACACTTAACATGAACAGTAATTTACCTTAAGGAATCAATCTTAATTATTCATATAAGACAACATTTAGGGAAACATTATCATTTTTCTAAAAAAAAAAATACCAAACAATGTGTTGGTAGGGAACTGGTAGTTATTTCCATAACATGATGAGAAATAATCTAAAGTTATTATCTACAATATTTTAATGTCCACAAAAGTAAAATCATGATGGAATATGTATATACAAGTTATAAGAGAAATATTTTCTTTTAATATTTAAACTTGAATATGGCCAAAACTCCATGGTTCTTAGCTATACCATGATATTTTATTAAATATATCTTCATTCGCAGTCATTGAAAGGAAAATTTGTCCATTTTAAAATTCTAAAAAAAAAAAAAAAAAAAAAAAAAGAGGTGCCCTAGCAAAGTTTTGGGAAAGAACTATTATCTCCAATCCCATATCCTTTGGTGGGTCTACAGCTCACTGATGCAAAATATTAAACTATTGAACAAGAAAATAGATTCTATGCAAGAGATATTTTCTTTAAAGATAGGAAATTTGTAGTACAAAAGACAATATTGTCTGTGGATAAATTTTCCAAGAGCATCTGAGGAATTAGCATGTCTCCTTGAGGAAAGTTAAAAAAAAAAAAAAAAAACAATTTAATGATGACATAAAATCTTATGAAATTAACTGTGAAATACAAACTTCACTGGGCCTATACTTTGTTATAATCTTATTTAATCAAAATTGGTGCCTTGAATAGTTTGGCTGGTTTGTTATGATTTTAAATAATGCTGCTTGTGTCTTTCTTTTGGAGTCCTTACAACTGAAGTAAACCTCTTCTTTCTTCTCGAGTTTAGTAAAACAAAAATGAGGATTTCAACAGGTAAAGGAGAGGGCCATTTCCATAATTACAGCACAGAGAGGGAGACAGTAGTGTTTATGGTATTTTTGCATTGTAGTATTGTGGCTTGACAGATTTAATGCCTTTTCTTTTGTACTTTTTCTTTTGCTATGTTATTTGTATTTTATTTTTTTTTATATTCAGTTAATTAGAAGTTTATGTCACTCTATCAAAATGGGAACAAATTCATTTGGCTACACCTGGAAGTTAAGTTGAAGTAATATTACTGTAATAGTCTCCTCATATTCCATACCTTTATTCTACATTTTTAAAGTGATTAAGTAGCATTTTCAATTTTATATACAAAGTATGCCAGTAGGTGGTAGTAGTATTTTCTACAAGCAACACAATACTATATTCTTCAGCCAATAATCCAAGAACAGAGGCTGTTCTAGGATTCTCATACATGTTTTCAGCAATATATGGACTCCAGGGACACTGTTTTCCAAGCAATATTTTTTTTCTGTGTTTAAAAGTTAAACTGTGCATTAGAGTCTGCAATGCATGATGGAAATAAAAATCTATAGTAAGTTTGGAGGCATGTATTTAATTCTACTGCATTGACCATTACATTTTTCTCTTCTAATAGATGTCATCCATTAAATTGGAAAATTGAAATTGAAGATTAAAGGTTAGATATGCATATGTGCATAGTAAGTGATGTTAACCATATTTTCTCCTTCATCGTGGCTCATTTGCACTGTAAATGCCCTGAAAGAAACAGATTTTTTAAGGCTCTTTGCTGTATTTGTTGATCCTACATTGTGATTCAGAGTCTGATTGTGTATTGAGATATTATTGTACATAATACTGTGAGTTCGGGATTTCCTGTGACTATGAATGATCAAACATTCCTATTTAATGTACAATTCACCCACTGTTTATAGATATGTAAAAAGGCACCTCTGTGGGATATCCACAAAGAGAATTATGACAGGGAGCAAAGATGGACACAGTAGCTTGAAGTTTAAAAAGTTCTGCCAGATAGGAGCTTGAGTTTCCATGTGGTTGTTGACAATATGAACTAAGAATTAAGATTTCTGAATGTTTAAAGTGTTTTTGTTGCTTCATTGAATCCAGCTTTTTTATTAATCCAATTTTACTTTTTTAAAAATCAGTAAATAGAAGAACAAAAACAGACACATAAATCAAGTTTAAAAATGGAAAAAAAAATTTTGTAACTGTGGATACAATGATCAGAGAAAGAATTGTTTAGAAACAGTCTGATCAAATCTTCTCCTTGCCTGGCAGCATCACCTGGAACGGACCAGAAATGTAGAATCCAAGACCTCACACCCTGAGAGCCTTCTCAGTCCCATCTTCAGCTTCCCAAGATTCCTTGGGGAGTGTGCAGTCATGCCAATGTTTACATAACACTGATTGAGAAATTTTCTAGCTAATAGAAACTGATCTTGCTTTTCCTAGTAAGGGGCTGGCGAAAGCCTTGTTGTGTTTGAAGGATTCAGACAGCCTAAGTGAGGACACTGTCTTCACCATAAATTTCCTGTACTCAAATTCTTGTTTTACTGCCACATTTTTGCATGGGGATTCTGTGTGTACGGCAATAAAGCATTTTTTTTTCTAATCAACCAAACCACAACAGCAACAAGATCCTGGACAGATGGCCAAGAAGAATAACAAATTCAAGATCAAGCTGCAATTTTAGGGATGACTGAATCTTAACGATTTAGTTTGTTCTTCCCCTGCATTGGCACCCAGTGGCAATGTCCTCACAAGATTATACTTTCATTAGGACTTGGTGACTCAAGTGTCCTGGGAAGCTTTGCTCATAAAACTAGTGTTGCAGCTCTTCTGAAGCTGAAAGCAAAACTTCTCAGACAAGGTTAAGCAACTAAATTTTGGAAACGTAGTTATCAGCAGTAGAACAAAAACGAACAAAGCTAGTAAGCTGGAAGGATCTTCATTGTTCTACAAGGTTTCTTGTTCCATTGAATCCAATGTTGTTTCAAATATGTTGGATGTATTTTACAAAATGTTTTGTTAATTATTACTATTGGGACTACCCATTTAACAAATAAAAATAACCCATTTCCAATTTTTAAACATTTGCAAGAAAAGTTTTTAATAATGACTGGACTCTGGTTTCAATATTCTACACAAAATACTCCCTACTTTTGAAAGTTATGAAGTATGTGAAGTTTATGAATTCATATTCCTTTATTTATAACAATATTTAATGACACCTATGCATCTCACATGGTCAAAAAATGTAAAGCAAATGAAGAAGATGAAAAATACTTTATGTGAATGGTGGATCCCAGGTGGAAGTGCTCCATCTAGAGAGAAAATACAAATGAGCAAGTTCAGGGGTCATTGTGGAATCTTGTTCTCAGCTGACATTTCTGGGTAGTGACTTGCTGAGAGCTATTTCCTAAAATAGATACAGGGCACTGAGAAGATTTTAATTGATCAATTCAGTCATTTTAATTGAAATAAAGTCTACAGAAGTAAAAGGTTTCTGATATTCAAGAGTCACTCAGACAAACTACTGACACCAGAAGGCTCCTCTTTATAGATTTAGTTACTTCAAGCCTCAAACCCTGTTCTATCAGTAACCTATACTATTCTTCTCACCTCTACACTGAACTCATTGATGAAATTAAAACGCAAAGCAAAACAAACCAACAGAAAATTCTATGCCATGCTTTATTTGGTACAAGGACAGAATCAGGAGATATAGAAGCAGTTATAGTGTCAAACCTCAGTGATGCAAAGGGATGGAGAAATTTGCTAAGTAGCTTATTTGTAGCTTAACCTTGATAGAAATCTGCGACATGGCTGACAAAACTCTCTTTTGAATGAGTTGGGAAAAAAGATGTGGTGAAAATCATATTCTGAGCATTTCTTCATGAATATTCAATCAAAAAATATCAGGATGAGTATCTGGTAATACTCCTTGTCACTAGGACCAATTTCCAGTATTCCTAGGTCACACCCATCACATAACATTGTCTGCCAGAAATTAGCAAGGAGAGTTTCCATTAATACTGTCATACTGAATTTCACTCAAATGTAGTCAGTGAAACATGCCAAGACCAGTGCTGTTTAAATTATGTTTTACTTCTCTTGGTGAATGTTCAAAGTAAAGGTAGAGGTAGTAAATTATAGTAATTTAATAAACACATTGATATCATTAATAAACTATTACTCAGACCATGCAGTTTTCTCGCAATAAATTTACAAGGTTCTACATGAAGCATCTGGTCATTTAAATGCAAGTACAGACTTCTTTATATATGTATTTAAACAGAGCATATTTGTCTGTATAAGCATATCAAGGACATTTATTCTACCATTCCATGCATATTTTGTGATACATTATATTTATACAATGTCTTCTTTAGTGTTAACAGGAGCAAAAGTTTTCTCTTACATAATAGGTAGAAACATAATATAATATATTCTTGGAAATTTGGCAGGAGTAAGTATATTAGCTTATTAAAAGGCATGACAGAATGTGAACATCATCTTTGGAGTTAGTTTAGACAGCAGCTCTGCTTCTGTTTCCAAAGTGTAACTCCATGACTTTCAGTCTTAACACCATTTTAATGCACAAAATATCTTTCTTTAAGCATGTATATTTACAGAACTGATGAAGTTTATTGGTTAATTTATTGTCAGCCTGAGGCAAAGCCACAGTTACAAATTATCAATTAGTATAAGAAAGAGGCAGAGTTGGTAAGAAAAGATGAAATTCTAGGTCAAGTTTGACTTCACTCACGGGATATAAAGGGATACAGTGAAATAGGAAATACATCCTATTTGCAAATTCTCTGTGAGAAACAGTTAATTCCTATAGGGCTTTAAATGACTAAAATTGAAGAAATGATGTTGCGCTTTAAATTTTTTCAGTCTTATTGGAGTACAGATAACTCTGAAGTCACAAGCCCTGTGTGTTCTCCAGAGGCTCAGTGAATGGGTATTTCCTTGAAGCCTTATATTGGGAAATGGCATCTAAAAGGGAAGTGGAGGAGGCCTGGGGGTGGAATCATGAGGTTATGACTAAGGTGGGGAGACCTTAAAAGTCACTGTGCAGGAAACAATAAAGTCACAGAACTACGTGTTTGTGCAGCCGGCTGTGTGGGTATAGAAGACAAAGACCCTTTTCTTGGTCCTGAATCAGACTGAATAACTGAAAAACAATTATCATCTAATAATGTGGTGGTTGATAGTGATTCAGGGACCCATTTTCTTGGAGGTTAGTTGTTTTGCTTTTCATTACTTTTTCCTTGGGTTGAGAAATAATAACTGGTACTAAGCAAATATATCATTGCTTCTTTGTTTCCCTTCTGTTGGTCTGTTACTCAGTTATCATTATATATTTCTTGAGTCATTAATTACATATGTCCTCCCTTTTTAGTTTTTATTTCTCCTCTCCAGAAAAGTAAAAGTTTGGTATCTTAAGAGTATCGCAACTAATGTCATTACAAGCTCCAAATAAAGAAGCCAGGTTAATCATCCTTTGATTTTGGTGATGCAGTCATCTTTTTCAGCGTGATAAGCAAAACAAATTTCCCTACAGCTGCCTAGGAACCTCACCCTTCCTGTTGACTTATTTTCCCAAGGAGTTACATAACAAGCCTATCCTTGGCAGATTTTTTATTGAAGAACAAAACTCTAATATAAAATTCATGCATAAATACAACACATCAAACATATAAAATTCGGATGTTATATTTTTAATTTGTGGCAATTTTTTCTACTATCTCTACATTTCCATAAAGTTATCATCAAAATATATGATCTGCTGAAAAACTCTATTGTTCTTAAAATATATTTATAGTAATGTAAAATAAGAAAATTGAATGCATACAGTGAGTAGCTACTACAGTCTTTATTTTGTGAACATTTTTTATTGGTCATTGATCCTTTATTATACTTCAGAAGTTTTTATATATTAGGATAATCTTTATGGTGAAATTGTGTTGCCTGCAAAGTCTTTCTGGTATATATTAGTCCTGGGCCTTTAATATGTTTTTCTGATATTTAAAATTTTCATTTATTTTCTGGCTCTAAAACTTTAACTTGTGGCCCTGAAAGTGACAGTCAGTAAATCTTCTACTGACATTTAATCACAGCATTAAAAATTCTATTTTACATTTTAAGACCTGTTACTTTTCCATTTGAAAATTCACTACTTGAAATTTTTGAAAGAATATATATGCATAGCTATTTATATTTATACAAACTATTTCATTCTATTTAGACATTTAACCAGCAAGAAAATTTTGGCACCAGATAACAATATCTATCTACCTATCTGTCTATAACTAATTAATATTCCAGCAATAATTAGTAACAATTAATTTGAAAAACTGTTGATTATGATGTCATTCTTTGAAAGGAAGTATAGCTGTAGTTAATTCATTTCTATCCAAAGCACATTTTATATATTGACCTATTTCTAAATATTCTAGTCATTCGTAGATCAAATCTATGCAGGCTTTCAAATTATTTTAATGTTTTTCAACTCAATTTTTTTAATTTTAAAAAATAAGGCATTATTAGACTAATTTTTTATTTTGCTCTTTGTAAGTAAAATATTTTTTCTGATTATCTGAAAATTTAATACATATATTCAAGGCAACTTGATCATTTTCCTAATGCAATATCAGCTTCCAGCACCTCCTGCTAGCCACATTCTTTGCAGGACTTCAGCATCTCTTTTTGTTTATAGACTTTTGAAACTAATTTGCCCATACATTACTATGGGCTCATGTACTAGAGCATTATTAACCTGCCATGGACCATATTCTAAAATGAAGAACCTCGCTCTTGCTGCTCTCGTCATTCTAACTGCCAGCTCCTGCTTTAGCTCGTCCCCAGCATTAATTAACTCTATATAACTCTTCATCTAGGAGCGCTGGCCCATGTGCTCTTACCCCATACATACTGAAATATTGACTACCTTGGTGTTGTCCAGGTCCAGTCCAGACAACCATAGCTTTTATGAGTCATGAAGACAAAGCTTCTCTTGTGATCTTGCTTTGTGCTCCCCTCTTGTCCTCTTTCTGCTGCAACTTCCTCAGTACTCTCTGAGCTCCAAGAGGAAGGAAAATGTCATAAATGTCCCTTATACAATCAAAAAAATAATACCTACATTTATTCTATGAGTTTGGACTCACTGCATAATGATAAGGGCTACCAGATGGGAACTGAGAGTGGCACTAATCTATGGTTATAGAGACACATACTTAGAAGGCAAATTAAAATTATGTCTATTTAATTAAATAATAGCAGTAGGTACATCATTAGACTTATGAGCTTCCAAACAATTTTTCTTGATTAGATTTACAGTACTAGGCATGTGTTTTCTTCTGTACAGTTGACCTTAAATCAAATAAAAAGCAGTTGGTTACAACTATAATGTTTATGCCACATTAGCACCAATTGGAATGTCTTTCCAAAAAGTTTTGAAGCTCATGGCCTTCCTATTAGGTATTTTAAATTCATTAATTTATTTTACTTTATTTAATTTTCACTCCAGTCATTACCTCCTTCCAGTCTGCCCTGACAGTTTCTCATTACATTTTTTCTTCCTGTTGTCTCCAATTGAATGTCCCAGTATTTTAATTTTCAAATGAATGTTCTCTCCAGCTGCTGACATAGTACTTTGCAGCAACTGAGAATCCAGTGCATGAACGAGAACCAAATGCAGAAACTGTTGCTGATGTCATGAAGTGCTTGCTGACAGGATCCTGGTATAGCTTTTCCTAAAAGGTTCTACCAGAGCCTGACAAATACAGGTGTAGACACTCGCAGGCAACCATTGGACTGAGCACAGCAACCCTAATGGAGGAGCTGTGGAAAGGACTAATGGATCTGAAGAGGTATGCAACACCATGGGAAGAACAACAATATCAACCAACCATATCACCTAGAGCTCACAGTGACTAAGCCACCAACAAAAGAGTACACATGGAGGGACCCATAGCTTCAACTGCATATGTAGCATAAGATGATGGCCTTATCTGGCCTAAATGGGAAGGGAGGCACTTCGTCTTCTGAAGGCATGATGTTCCAGTAGGGGAATGCCAGGGCAGTGAGGTGGGAGTAGGTGGGGGATTAGGGGTTAGCACTCTCTTAGAGGCATTGGGAGGAGGATGGAATAGAGAGTTTATGACAGGGAAACCAGAATATGGAAAAGCATTTGAAATGCAAATAAATAAATTATCCAACTTTTAACAAGTTGGTTTACAATAAGGAAGCTTCTAGTCCAGTCACAGGTTGATTTAAATATTGACAGATAATCTCATTATTCTTTTCACTTTAAAATAGTGAATTTTAAGGATAATATTTAATCAGGCTTCAAGCCTGAGCTTGGGAAGAGACACATTAGTGAAGTTATAAGCCCATCATTACTCAAGAGACCAGTATATTATGGATCTCAAATAAGAAACTTTTTGCTATCACAATATTTGTTTATTTAAAAGTAGTCTTTTTTATTGAACAACATTATTTTAAAAAACAAAGATAAATGTACAAATTTTAAGCATTTTTTGCATAAAAGTATACAAATACATTTTTGTCAGTGCTTGTTATTTTTTAAAGGTTTGATAGTGTACATTAAGATCTTACTAGCTACAATAAGCATAAAATACATGTAAAACAGGATGTAACCTGGAATTAGGAAAAGTTTTCTTGGTGTGTAAGGATTACACATAATGGTATTTTCTTTTCTTTTTTTTTTTTTTTCTGGAACTTCACATAGTGAATGAGTTGTTTCTGGGGTGTTCAGAGTTTTCTGGGGTTAGTAACCAATTATCAGTGACTGCATATTATGTCTGTTTTTTGTGACTGGGTTATCTCACTCAGGATGATATATTTTAGAGGCATATGTTTTCTTAAGAACTTCATAAAGTTATTGTTTCTGATAGCTGAGTAGTACTCCATTGTGTAAATATACCACAATTTCTGTATCCATTCATCTACTGAAGGACATCTAGGTAATTTCCAGCTTCAGGCTATTAGAAATAGAGTTGCTATGAACATTGTGGAACATGTGTCTTTATTGTATGTTGGAGCTTCTCTGGGGTATATGCCCAGAAGTGGAATAACTAGGTCTTCAGGTAGTACTATGTCCAATTATCTGAGGAATCACCAGACTGATTTCCAGAGTGGTTGTACCAGTTTACAACCCCACCAAAAGTGAAGAAGTGTTCCTCTTCTCCACATCCTCGCCAGCATCTGCTGTCATCTGAGTTTTGGATCTTGACCAATCTGACTGGTATGAGGTGGAATCTCAGGGTTGTTTCAATTTGTATTTCACTGATAGCTAATGATGTCAAGCACTTCCTTAGATGCTTCTCAGTCATTCGATATTCCTCAATTGAGAATTTTTTGTTTAGCTCTGCACCCCATTTTTTAATAGGGTTGTTTGATTCTCTGGTGTCTACCTTCTTGAGTTTTTTGTGTATCTTGGATATTAGGCCTAGATCTGATGTGGGGTTGGTAAAGAACTTTTTCTATTCTGTTGGCTGCCGTTTTGTTTTCTTGACAGTATCTTTAGTGTTACAGAAACTTTGCAATCTCATTAAGTCCCATTTGTCAATCTTTGACCTTAGAGCTTGAGCCATTGGTGTTCTGTTCAGGAAATTTTCTCCTGTGCCTATGTGTTCTAAGGTTTTCCCTACTTTCTCTTCTAACAGCTTCAGTGTACCTGGCTTAATGTGGAGATCCACTTGCACTTGAGCTTTGTACCAGGAGAAAAGTAAGGGTATTTTCATTCTTCTGCATGCTGAGTGCCAGTTGGACCAGCACCATTTGTTGAATAGGCTGTCCTTTTTTTATTGAATGTTACAGCTCCTTTGTCAAAAATCAGGTGACCATATATGTGATGGCTCATTTCTGGATCTTCTATTCTATTCGATTGATCCACGTGTGTATCTCTGTACCAGTACCATGCAGTTTTTAGCAAAATTGCCTTGTAATATAGCTTGATGTCAGGATAGTGATTCACACAGATGTTTTCTTGTTGTTGAAGATGGATTTTGCTATTCTGGGTTTTTTGCTATTCCAGATGAAATTGCACATTGTTCTTTCCAACTCTATGAAGAATTGGGTTGGAATTTTGATGGGGATTGCATTGAATCTTTAGATTGATTTTGGTAAGATGGCCATTTTTGCAATGTTGATCTTTCCAATCCATGAGCATGGGAGATCTTTCCATTTTCTGAGATCTTTCTCAATTTCCTTCTTTAGAGGTTTGAAGTTCTTGTAATACAGATCCTTCACTTGCTTAGTTAGAGTCACTTTAAGGTATTTCATTTTGTGTGTGACTCTTGTGAAGGGTATCTTTTCCCTAATGTCTTTCCTTGTATGTTTGTCCTTTGAATATAGGAAGGCTACTGATTTGTTTGATTTAATTTTATATACAGCCACTTTGCTGAACTTCTTTATCTGCTGTAGAAATTCTCTTGTGGAATTATAGGAATCACTGCTTATAACAGCTTCCCAATGGTTCTGTGAGAGACACTGCCTGTTGATGGAAAAATGTCCCCTTGTCATCTTCTAGCCATAATCTGCTGTCCTTGAAATCTAGGAACAAATATAAATTCCTCTTGATACTTGTCTTATAGAATGAGTAGGCTGGTTGAAATGGCTGAAGTTCTGCAGCATAGTGGTTGCTGAATTATATGGCTGTGTAGTAAAAGATTCAGAGTCTTTGTTTCCAAATGGGTCATTGTTTATGTTGAAATGACTATGCCACCATTTTGAGCCAAATTAACTGTTCTCTTTCTGTGTTCTACTTCAAACTTGTTGAGGTTTCTGCACCCAAAATTGTCTGTTTGTCATTTTAGGGATATGTCTGTTTCAATATATGGTCAATGTTCACGAAGTTCAGGATATGCAAACAAAACACAAATAACTCAAAACTAGGAATGAAAACTATATAATTGTACAGAGGTAAAAAGATTTATTGTAAGTTTTCTAAGTGTTATTTAGAAATAAAGTTGGCTCTGAGAGTCATTTATTTCCAGTAAAATGACTATAGTTGTATATTTATCACTACCAAGAAATGATTGAAACCTTGTGTCCAAGCTACTTCACATTGCATCTAAAACGTTTGTGAGAGCTCAGTACCATCAGGAAAAGATGATGACAATGTAAGTCCAGCCCATTGGTTTCTTAAACCTCTTTGAATATCTACACAAATACTAACTGTATAATCAAGTCTAGGTCATCTAAGAGGACTACATATATTTGTCTTTTATTTTCAGAATGAATGCACAGATATTATTCTTATATTTGTAAACCAAACTATTATTATGATTTTTTTTACAGATGTGAATATACATTTTCCTCATGAACAGATTTATTCATCTCTCATAGGAAATAGCAATATTTGAAAACAAAATGTAAAAATAAATTGATTTAGCAAATATAATATCTAACAGCTGTAACACTTCTAATATTGATGCTTTTTATGACAAAGTAATCATCTTAAAGACCTAATTCCTAGTTTCAAATCAAAGTGAAAAAATGAGAAAACAGTTTTACTATATAATTCATACTACATTTCAGTGTGATGTGACTTAAAACATATGGTATTTTGACATGAAAATTAGACATTGTAAGCAAATTCAGTTGAACCTTGGTCCAGGTTGTCTCAGTGTTACCTCTGGTGCTTCCATAGTTTTAATATCTGAACAAAAATAAAGGTCTTTCTTTGTGCCAGATTAGGCATTCCATAACAAAACATTCCTACTATATTCAAATCTCTGATATGTCAAGTTTGTACAAATAAATAAATTTGAGTGGCAGTTCACTATTTTTACTGAATCTTGATTCCTGGGTCCTGTCATGTTCTTCATAACCTGGAGTTTTCTGCCTTAAGTGCTATAATTGCAACTAGAAATGGCATACAGAGATTGCCCTATTAACAGCACATGGGGCCAAGTTTGATTTCTATGATCATAAGTTCAGAACATGTAGAATGATTCTATGTGCTCAAAGGAAGAGAATTGGAAAAAGGTACTGGTAATTCCCTTTTCCCACATGTTAGCACAAATGCAGATTTATGAGCTACATATGTGTTTTGTTTTTATTCATGATTGTAACTAGGGACACATGTAAATCAGAGCCAAATTGGAAGAATTAACAATAAATGGAAGAAAAACAAAATAATAAGCTGCATTTCACAAACTGATTTGAAGCCTCATCTATGATATGTTAAAATTTCCTCTTTACTGAAAAAAAAAGTTTTATTATTAACTCTTGTGATTTCACCTTCAGTAAGAAGACTGAAATATCATAGGTTTTAAAGAATTCTTTCCATATTTCCAACGGAAATGTTGAGCTAAGTGTAGAATTTGTGGGATCAGTTTAAATAATGATACTTTTTGTTGGCATTGGGAAATCCCAGTTCCCACAGCTAGTTCAATAAAACAATTAATATCAATAAATGCTGAAGAAAGCAAATCTCTCTCTCTTTTGTCTGGATTAGTTAACATGAAAAAAACCTGTCCTTTTCTTAAAGGGTTTAACCTTCTCAACAAAGATAAATAAAATATTTTGACACATTTCTATTGTCACACAATCTGTTTTTAATAAGAGGATTCAACTTTCTCCTACTTCCAGAATATATATGATGTGGCTTTGATTTTAGACCAAACACTTGTCAGAATACTGCACTGTTTCTCTATCATTAAATGTAGTTTGGGCTTAAATGATGTATTTTAAGGAAACGTGTTTCTTCTTTTAATGTTCATACGTGATGTTCCAATAATATAATGCACATATATTTCATATAACATTATACCCATATGCACATTATTTATAGTAGTTGCTTGAGACAAAGGGATTCTTCAATGATAAAGCCCCACTCCTGTGAATTCTTAAATATAACCTCAGTAATAAGAAGGTAATGTTTAACACATCTCACAGATGGATTAGGGTTTGGAAAATCAAATACTTATGCATCAGTACACCAATGACAGGAAATGACTCTGAACTCTCACTGCATTTGGCTACATATCTTGTGATTACATACAAGCAGTAAAAAAGCTGAAAATATATTATCTTGTGGTGTCCAAAAAATGTGGTAATAAGGTAAGAGTTGAAATGTATTATTGCTATGAGAAACCCATGGCTCATACTTGATTTATAACACACCCAGTGTCGTCAGAGTTGGCACCCACAAACTCCTTGACAATATGGTGATAACATACTACAAGAGTTGGCCCTGCCAATTCTTACACCTTCATTTTACTAGCAATGAAATTTAAAGCAAACTTTCTGTGTTGCTATAACATAATGCAACTTCACCCATTCTGAAAACTGATAGACCCAAAAGTTCATGCTGATAACTTAAGAAAGAAAGGCTAATTCCTTATTTAGTTAACTATGAATTTGAATATTTATTGGACTTACATACCTTATGTACATTTAAAATTTATGGGAAGAGGTTAGTGCCTAACCTCTTAAAGTAGAGAAGGTTCAATTTTGAAAATTAGAAGTCATTTGATACAGTATCCTAGAATTTAAATCCATAAATGTAGACTATATTATTACTCTCATTATGATGGTAAAGTTATTTCAATATTATTCCTGGAAGTAAATAAAACAGTATTTCTTACCAAAATTATATTTACACTTTGTGCTATAATAAAGCTTGTAAATATTTTATAAAGTTGTTTATGTTTATATTATTGAAAGAAAGTTTTGATGTGGAGGAAGAAATATCATGAACCAAAATGTACTGTGGAACAATACTCTTAGTAAGATTTAGGGAATTTTCAGTTTTATCACTTTTTAGATGAATTACTTTATTTTTAAGTATGGTTACTTATGTGGAGAATGGTGTTGGGGAACAATATGTGTATGTGAATGCAGGAACATATAGAGGGCAGGAGAAAAAGGCTTTCACCTCCCTTAGATACCAAGGTCTCTGAACTGGTGGATCTAGCTATTGTGAGCTTTGTGTACATGCTGCAAACCAAGCTCTGGGTGCCCATTAAGAGGAACAGGGTGTATTCCCAAGTGAGCCATCTCTCAAGTCTCAATTCTCACCTTTTTAGAAAATCTTGTGTATGATTTATCACATATAACAGTATTGTTTAATGCTATATGTGTGTATATATAAATTTATTTTATAGATGTACATATGTTTATTTTCCAAGCAAAGTCCAAAGGCAGTTATATTATACTGATGTTCATAGCATTGATTAATAATACAATACATTTCTTTACATAATCTGGAGATAAAAATATATTATCTCACAACTGTACAAAATTCTTTAGGAGGATCTCATGTGTTATTGATCTAGTTGCTCTGGAAGGTATGGACAAAATCAGAAATTCTAACACTGATAATTGTTCCCTAATTATGTTCATCATGCCTAGTTTCATTTGTACTTGCCTGTCTCTGTGTCCCTTCAGATATCCATTGCTCTGTCATCTGCACTAGCCCACATCTTTGCTATAAAAGGAAGGATCCTGAATAAGTCAGTCACTGTACTTTCATTATAAAACTTCATGCATCCTTCACAAGCCACCTTGATAACTGTAAATCACCATTCCTACCTTGACCACAGCTGTATTTTCAGCTGTGTTATAAAGTGAAATCATATAACCAAAAGAATTTTATGTTTCACTATTTTCCCTATAGCCTAACTAGAATTTATGTGAGATTCAGTGCCCAGTGTAGAAAAATGCTTTTGTTTTCGTTGTTGTCTGTTACCAATGAGTCAGTTGTGCCCAATGATTTCTTTTCCTCTTTTCTTTTTAATTATTGAATATTCTTTAAATTTACATTTCAAATGTTATCTCCTTTCCCTCCACTCCTATCTCCCTCCTCCCCCCTTGTATCACTGAACATGCTCTCTCTCCTAACCACCCTCTCCTACTCAGATCCTTGACATTCCCCTACTTTGGAATAACATGTTTTCACTGGACCAAAGGCCTCTTCTCCCATTGATGCCAGACAATGCTCTCTTCTGCTACATATGGAACTTGAGGCATGTATCTCTCAATGTGTATCTATTGGTTGGTCTTTTAGTCCCTGGGAGCACTGAAGAGTTGTGTTGGTTGATAATGTTCTTCCCATAGGGTTTCAAATCCTTGCAACTCATTAAGTCCTTTCTCTACTGCCTTCTTTGCAGTCACCATATTCAGTCTCATGGATATCTGTAAGCATCCCCAACTGTATCTCTATGATTCTGTCAGAGCCTCTACAGAAGCATCGATATCTGGCTCCTGCTAGTAAGCACTTCTTGGCATCAACAATAGTGCTTGAGTTTGGTGGCTGCGTATGGGGTGGATCCCCAGGTGAGGCAGTCTTTGGATGAACTTCTTTCCAATCCCTGGTCCTCCATTTGTCCATATATTTCCTCCCATGAGTATTTTGTTCTCCCTACTAAAAAAAAAAAACTGAGGCATCTGCATTCTGGTCTTTCTTCTTTTTTAGCTTCATAAGGTCTGAAAATTGTTTCTTGGGTTTTCTGAGATTTTGGGCTAGTATTTGCTTATCAGTGAGTACATACCATAAGTGTATTCTTTTGTGACTAGATTACCTCACTCAGTATAATAGCTTCTACTTCCATCAATTTGCCTAGGAATTTCATGAAGTAATTGTTTCTAATAATGGAATAGTACTCCATTGTGTAAATGTACCAAAATGTTTGTATCCATTCCTCTGTTGAAGGACATCTGGGTTCTTTCAAGCTCCTGGTTATTATGAATAATGCTGCTGTAAACATGGTGGAGCATGTGTCCTTGTTATATGTTGGAGTGACTTTCAAACATATACCCAAGAGTAGAAAAACTGTTCTTCAGGTAGTACTCTGTTCAATTTTCTAAAGAACCACCAGACTGATTTCCAGAGTGGTTGTACCAGCTTACAACCCCACCAACAGTGAAAAAGTGTTCTTTCTCAACATAATTTTTGAATTAATGTCACCAGAGTTTTGATCTTAGCCACTCTGACTGGTGTGAGGTGAAATCTCAGTATTGTTTAGATTTGCATTTCCTTGATGATTAGGAATGTTGAGTATTTTTAGGTTTTTTCTCACCCATTTGGCATTCCTCAGTTGAGAATTTTTGTTTAGATCTGTACCACATTTTTAATAGGATTAATTGATTTTTGGGTAGTTGAGTTCTTGAGTTCTTTATATATATTGGTTATTTGTAATCTATCAGAGGTAGTATTTGTAAAGATCCTTACACAATCTGCTGGCTGTGCTTTTGACAGTGTCCTTAGGTTCTTTCTAGGTTCTGGCTATTATAAATAACCGGACATCAGCTGTATTACAGAACAATTGTGATTAAAACCAGATATTATTGTGTAGAGAAATATATGTAGATAAATGAAACAGAATTGAAGATACAGAAATGGACCCACACACCTATGGCTACTTGATCATTGAAAAAGAAGGTAAAACATTCAATGAAAAAAACAGCCTGTTCAACCAATGATGTTGGTTTAACTGACAATCAGCATGCAGAAGAATTCAAATCAATCCATTCCATATCTTCTGTAAAATGCTCAGGTCAAAGTGAATCAAAGACCTCCACAAAAACTTGGTACTACCTGGTGATCAGGCCTCACTGTGAAATTAATAACCAGATGCCAAAGTTAAATCGGGACCAGATAAACCATCTAAAAAATCCCGTAACACATAAAGAAATTGAAGCAGCCATCAAAGGCCTCACAACCAAAAAAAGCCCAGGACGAGATGGATTCACTGCAGAAATCTATTACACATATATTGATGACATTATACCAACACTGTACAAATTATTACAGAAAATAGATTCAGATAGAACACTACCCAACATATCCATCCACATAATTCACCATATAAACAAACTCAAAGAAAAAGAATCCACATGATCATCCCACTAGATGCCAAGAATGCATTTGAAAAAAATCAACACCACGCTCCAACATACAACAAAAACACATGCACCACAATGTTCATAGCAGCTCTATTTATAATAGCCTGAAGCTGCAAAGAACCCAGATGTCCTTCAGTAGATGAATGGATACAAAAATTGTGGTATATTTACACAATGAAGAACTACTCACCTATCAGAGACAATGACTTTATGAAATTCTAAAGAAAAAGGATGCATCTAGAGAATATTATCCTGACATAACCCATTCACAAAAGAACAGACAGAATATGCGGTCACTGATAATTGGATACTAACCCCAGGAAGCTCTGAACACTGCAGAAATAACTCACAGAATATATGAAGCCCAAGAAAAATAAAGCCCCCCAATGCCAAAAAAAAAAAAAAAGAAAAAAAAAAAAAGAAAACCTCAGTCCTTCTTAGGGAAAAAAATGTATATCACCCACTCAGAGTGTGGTACTCCTGTTTCTCAAATCATTAATAATCCAAGAGCTAAGATAATAGCCTTTTGACAAGTTTTGGTATTCACAGATCATTATGATTTATACCTAACAAGAAATCAGTTTCCATGTTAAATTCTGTCTTACATGTATTTCATGCTTACGGTAACTAGTGGGATTTCTATGCATGCTATCAAACCTCTAAAAGATATAAGTACTGACAAAATTATTCATATAATGTTATGCCAAAATGCCTTTAAAAATCTGTAAATGCATCTCACTTTAAAAAAAAAAGCTGTATGAAATAAAAAAAGAGAAAAAATATTGTAGGTATGTCACTAGGCTTTTAATTTAATAACCAAGAACTTCTGGGAACAACTGAGTGACTTGCAATTGTACTGACATCAGAATAGGCAGAAGTCACAGTGAGAAAGCTGCTCAAGGCAATAAAGATCATTAGAAAAAGATAAAGGGATGTATGTACACAGAAAACATAATTATGTTTTACTTATATGTATTTTTTATTGTTTTGCTTTCCTCATTTTTATTTACTTTTTCCTATTTTTGAGTTTTTTTTTAACAATTTTATTTTACAAAACAAAGATAAATGTACAGATTTTAAGCATTTTTTGCATAAAATTATACAATATATTTTTTAAACAACTTTATTTTACAAAACAAAGATAAATGTACAGATTTTAAACATTTTTTGCTTAAAATTATACATTTTTGTCAGTACTGTTTTTTCAGACATTAAAATAATTTTTACATAAAACCATGTGAATATATTTTTTAGTCAGTACTTGATTTTTTTAAAGGGCTTGACAGTATGCATTGAAAACCTAATAGTTACAATAAGCGTAAAGTACATGCAAAAAAAAAAAAAAAAAACGCAACATGGAAATAGTCAAAGTTTTCTTGTTTTGTAAATATATGTATATTTTTTGTTTTCTTTATTTCTTGGACTTCATACAGTCTGTGAGTTGTTTCTGGGGGAGTGCAAGCCTCTGGTGTTAGCATCACACTATCAGTGACTGCATATTATGTCTGTTCTTTTGTGACTGGGTTATCTCACTCAGGATGATATTCTCTAGATGCAGCCATTTTCTTAAGAATTTGGTTAAGTCATTGTTTCTGGTGGCTGAGTAATATTCCATTGTGTTTATGTACAACAATTTTTGTATCCATTCGTCTTCTGAAGGACATCTGGGTTTCTTCAAGCTTCTGGCTATTATAAATAGAGCCGCTATGAACTTTGTGGTGCATATATCTTTGTTGTGTATTAAAGTGTCTCTGGGGTATATGCCCAGAAGTGGAATAGCTGGGTCTTCAGGTAGTACTATATCCAATTTTCTGAGGTATCGCCAGAGAGATTTCCAGAGTGGTTGTATTAGCTTGCAACCCCACCAACAGTGGAGAAGTGTTCCTCTTTCTCTGCAGCCTGGCAGGCATCTGCTGTCATCTGAGTTTTGGATCTTGGCCAATCTGACTGGTGTGAGGTGGAATCTCAGGGTTGTTTTGATTTGCATTTCCCTGATGGCTAAGGATGTCCAGCACTTCCTCAGATGTTTCTCGGCCATTCGGTGTTCCTCAACTGAAAATGATTTGTTTAGCTCTGTACCCCATTTTTTAATAGGGTTTTTTGATTCTCTGGTGTCTAGCTTTTTGAGTTCCTTGTACACCTTGGATATTAGGCCTCTATCTGATGTGGTGTTGGTAAAGATCTTTTCACATTCTGTTGGTTGCTGTTTTGTTTTCTTGATGATGTCCTTAGCCTTACAGAAACTTTGCAATCTCATTAAGTCCCATTTGTTAATATTTGACCTTAGAGCTTGAGCCATTGGTGTTTTGTTCAGGAAATTTTATCCTGTGCCTATGTGTTCTAAGGTTATCCCTAATTTCTCATCTAATAGTTTCAGTGTATCTGGTTTAATGTGGAGATCTTTGATCTACTTACACTTGAGCTTTGTACAAGAAGATAAGAACAGGTCTATTTTCATTCTTTTGCATGCTGAGTGCCAGTTGGATCAACACAATTTGTGAATAGGCTGTCCTTTTTCCATTGAATGTTTACTGCTCCTTTGTCAAAAATCAGGTGACCATATACATGAGGGCTCATTTCTGGATCTTCTATTCTATTCCATTGATCCACATGCCTATTTCTGTACCAGTATCATGCAGTTTTCAGCACAATTGCCTTGTAATATAGCTTGAGGTCAGGGATAGTGATTCCTGCAGATGTTTTTTTTTTTTTTTGTTGTTGAGGATGGATTTCGCTATTCTAGGTCTTTTGTTATTCCATATGAAATTGCACATTGATCTTTCCAATTCCATGAAGAATTGGGTTGGAATTTTGATGGGGATTGCATTGAATCTGTAGATTGCTTTTGGTAGGATGGCCATTTTTAAGATGTTGATCTTTCCAATCCATGAGCATGGGAGATCTTTCCATTTTCTGATATCCTCCTCAATTTCTTTCTTCAGAGGTTTGAAGTTGTTGTCATACAGGTCCTTCACTTGCTTAGTTAGAGTCACACCAAGGTATTTCATAGATTTTGTAACGATTGTGAAGGGTACGTTTTCCCTAATTTCTTTCTCCACATGTTTGTCCTTTGAGTACAGGAAGGCTACTGATTTGTTTGAGTTAATTTTGTATCCAGCCACTTTGCTGAACTTGTTTATCAGCTGTAGAAAGTGGGGACATAACAACTGAAACTGAGGAAATTCAAGAAATCATCAGATCCTACTACAAAAACTTATACCCCAGAAAATTGGAAAATCTGGAGGAAATGGATGAATTCCTAGACAGATACAAGGTCCCAAATTTAAACCAAGACCAAGTAAACCATCTAAATAACCCTATAACACCTAAAAAAATAGAAGAAGTCATCAAAAGCCTCCCAACCAAAAAAAGCCCAGGGCCAGACGGGTTCAGTGCAGAATTTTATCAGACTTTTATTGAGGATATAACATCAATACTCGCCAAACTATTCCAAAAGAGAGAATCAGATGGAATATTTCACAACTCATTTTCTGAGGCTACAATAACCCTCGTATTTAAACCACACAAAGACCCTACGAGGAAAGAGAACTTCAGACCAATCTCACTTATGAACATTGATGCAAAAATACTCAACAAAATCCTTGCAAACCGAATCCAAGAACACATCAAAACAATCATTCATCATGACCAAGTAGGCTTCATACCTGGATGCAGGGATGGTTTAACATTAGGAAATCCATCAACGTAATCCACCATATAAACAAACTCAAAGACCAAAATCATATGGTCATCTCACTAGATGCTGAGAAAGCATTTGACAAAATCCAACACCCCTTCATGTTAAAGTCCTGGAAAGAACAGGAATCCAAGGCCCATACTTAAACATAATAAAAGCAATATACAGCAAACCAACAACCAACATCAAACTTAATGGCGAGAAACTTGTAGCAATCCCACTAAAATCAGGGACTCGACAAGGCTGCCCACTCTCCCCCTACCTATTCAACATAGTACTGGCAGTCCTGGCTGGAGCAATTAGACAGCAAAAGGAGATGAAGTGGATACAAATCGGAAAGGAAGAGATAAAAACATCACTCTTTGCCGATGACATGATAGTGTACTTGAGTGACCCCAAAAATTCCACCAAGAACTCTTATTTTTTGATAACTTTTCATTGAAAATATACTTTATTCAATATTAGAATAGCTATTCCATCTTTTTTCTTTACACCGTTTTCTTGGAAGTTTTTTTTTCCCAACCTTTTACTCTGACGTAGTATCGGTCTTTTTTTCTGAGATGAGTTTCCTCTATTCAGCAAAATGCTGGATTCTGTTTATTTATCCAGTGTGATAGAATATGCCTTTTTATTGTGGAATTGAGTCAATTTATGGTAACAGATATTAAGGAATAGTGGTTGCTGTTTCTTGCTATCTTTGCATTTAGAGGTAGAATTCTGCCTGTGTATCTTTCTTCTTTTCTTTCTATTTCTTAGTTATTTTCTTGTTTTTACTAGGTTGTACTTTCCCTTTTTGTATTGCTTTTTCCACCTATAATTCATTGTAGTGCTTGATTTGTGGTCAGATATTGTATAAATTTAGTTTGTCCTGAAATATCTTGGTCTCTCCATCTATGGTGATTGAGAGTTTTGCTGGGTATAGCAGGCTGGGCTTATACTTGTGTTCTCTTAGTGTCTGCATGATGTCTGTCTAGGATCTTCTAGCTCTCACAGTCTCTGTTGAGAAGTCTGGTGTGATTCTGATTGGTCTGCCTTTATATGTTACCTGACCTTTTTCCCTTACTGGTTTTAGTATTCTTCTTTTGCTTTGGGCACTTGGCGTTTTGACTAGTCTGTGTCGGGAAGAATTTATTTTCTTGTCCACTCTATTTGGAGTTTTGTAGGCTTCTTTTATGCTCATAGTCATCACATTCTTAAGAGGAGGGAAGTTTTCTTCTAGAATTTTGTTGAAAATATTTACTGTGCCTCTTAGTTGATATCTCCCTCTTCTATTCCTATTATCCTTAGGTTTGGTGTTCTCATTGTGCCCAGGATCTCCTGGACATTTTGGGTTAGGACCTTTTTGGGTTTTTCATCTTCTCTGACTGTTTTGTCTATGTTTTCAATGTTGTCTTCAACCCCTGAGATTCTCTCTTTTATCTCGTGCACTGTTTTGGAGATGCTTACATCTGTGACTCCTGATTTCATTTTTAGGTTTTCTACCACCAGGGTTGTCCCTTTAAGTGTTTTCTTTATTGTTTCCATTTCCATTTTAAATTTCTTCAATTCCTTCATCTCTTTGGTTCTGTTTTCCTCTAGTTTTTTTGATTTCTTTGAGTGTTTTCTGTTTCCTCTTTAAAATCTCCTATTTCTTTATGCTTTTCTTTACGTTCTGGTTTAAGTGAGTTATTCAAATTCTTCTCAAAGATTGCCATCATTATCTTGAGGTATGATTTCAGGTCTGAGTCTTCTTTTTCTCTAGTATTTGGCATTCCGCTGCTTGCTGTGATGGGAGAGCTGTGTTCTGATGTTGCCAAGTTGTCTTGGTTTCCATTGTGTAAGTTCTTTTACTTTGCTCTTGTCATCTTGTTGTCTGTGAGTATACATAGTGTTTTTGTCATTGATTGATTCCCATCTCTTCTGTGTACCTGGCCTGTGTCCCTGGATCTCTGTTGTTTTAGGTGGCAAATGGCTTCAGCCTTTGTTCCTCATGCAAGGGCCTTCCAGGTGGACCCAAGACTCTATGGCAGAGTTCCTGCTTCCCTGGACCAACTTGAGGGATGCACCTACCATGCTCTAGGCCTAGCCCTCTCTGTGCCCCAGCTACTCACCACAGTCTCGTCAGTCCTTTGTCCCTGGATCTCCACTGTTCCTGATGGCAAAATCTTATTATCTTTTTTTATTAGATACTCTGCATCTACATTTGAGGTGTTATCCTTTTACCCCAACCTGTTCCCATCTCTCGTCCCTCTCCAGGTGTCTTCACAAAAGTGCACTCCCTTCTGATCCTCCTTTTCATCCCATTGCCTTGTCATTCCTTTACACTGTAAAAACATGCCCTCTCTGGAACAAAAGTCTCTTCTCATATTGATGCCAGACACTGCTATATTTAGCTACATATGAAACTGGATCAATAGGTCTCTCAAAGTACACACAAAGGTTAGTGTTTTACTGCATGAGAGTTTTGGAGGGTTTGGTTATTTTATAATGTTGTTATCATCCCATAAGGTTGCAACCCCTTTCAGATACTTAGGACCTTTCTTTAGCAACCTCATTGGGACCCCTGAGTTCAGACTATGATTAACTGAAAGCATGCTCAGCTGTATCTATATAACTATATCATTGTCCCTGAGGTGCCATCTCTGTCTGGTTCCTGCCAGCAAGTACTTTTTGCGATCAACTATAGTGCTTGGATTTGGTCACTGCATATGTGGTGGATCTCCAGGGGAAGTGGCTTCTGAGTGATCTTTTTTTCAATCCCTGTTCCACTATTTGACCTTGCATTTCCTCCCATGAGAGTTTTGTTCTCTTTTCTAAGAAAGACCAAGGCATCCCCATTTTTGCCTTCCTTCTTTTTGAGCTTCATAATATCTGTAAATTGTTTCTTGGGTATTGGGTATTCAGAGCTTTCTGGGCCTAGTATCTTTTTATCAGCGAATGCATACCCTGTGTGTTATTTTGTGACTGGGTTACCTCACTCAGGATGATAGTCTCCAGTTCCATCCATTTGCCTAGGAATTAAAAGAAGTCACTTTTTTTTATAGCTGAGTAGTACTCCATTGTGTAAATGTACCACATTTTCTGTATCCATTCATCTGTTTCTTATTAACTTGTTTGTTAAAGAGGCCCAAGAAGCACAGGGTCCCTACTGTAGGAGTTAAAGAAAGGACTGAAGGAGCTCAAGTAGTTTTCAACACCTTGGAAGAATAATAATATCAACCAACAAGACTCTTCAGAGCTCACAGGGACTAAATCACCAACAAAAGAGTACAGATAGAGAGACCCATAGCTCAAGCTGCATATGTAGCAGAGGATGGTCTTATCTGACATCAATAGGAGGAGAGGCAATTGATCCAGGAAAAGCTTGCTGCCAAGTGTAGGGAAATGCTAGGGTGGGAAGGAAGGAGTGGGGAGGGGAAGCAACCTCACAGAAACAGGAGAGGTAGTTTGGGGTTGGAGGCTTCCAGAGGGGATACCAGGAAAGGGAATAATATTTGAAATGTAACTAAATAAAATATCTAACAACAATAATAATAACAACAATGTAGCCTCTTGCCACAGCATTTTGGCTTTACACAAAATATAAATGGTAAGCCCGAACTGCTGATAACACTACACACTTTGGTTATAGTGCTTAGGAAAAAAAAAAAAAAAAAAAAAAAAAAAAAAAAAAAAAGTTTAAAACAATCCAGAATTTTTCTCCAGGCTGACTGGGTTTCATGCTGATAAGACATATTATGAAGGCCTCTACATGAGAACATCATCCTGTCCTGTGGTAGAACTTGAATACTAACCTGTCAGGTAAGATGAGCAAACTAGTAAAATACTGCTGTATATGTTATTGGAATAACCAAACATCTACTCTTTTGATTTGAGTTCTGAACCATTAGAGGAAATACTGTAACCCTGGTCAAAATCCCATAGCCATGGTGATCATAATCCTTAAGATATGGAAAATATACTGCTATTATTCTGCTAAATGAGCCTATCTTCAAAATGTCTTACGGGTATTGTTGTTTATTCCTGTGAATTAGGGCTATTCTTTACCTTGATCAGAGAAGCTCCTGATTGAATGTGTAATGCTTAAACAAAAGACTCATAAATGGTAAAAGTACTGAGACTAATTGACTTTTGAGTGTTTATCCCTAAATGAGATATTTAGCTCCACTCCTGTATCATGTATGGGGCACTGGGATTTTAGAGGAAGGGGCAGAAAGTAAAAAGTCAGAGGAAAGGAAAGAGTGTTATGAAATGCTGTCTTCTGGACATAACATCAACATTGTATTTATGAATTCATCTATGGTTTTACTCTCAAGACCATCACAAGGTTGAGTGTAGTAACATTGCAACATCAACAATAGAGAAGTAAATTGGGCTAACCCTCGCAGAGAAATTGTCATTTAAGCTGTTACAGATGAGGAATTTTTTTCAATATATAATTGCATGACTTATTTCTTACCTCTCAAATTTTTCTATATTTGTAGCTTATTCTTCTTGCATTGTATATATTTGCAAATAAACACATGCACACTTGTATGTATTTGTATTTTTCCCAGCCATGCAGATTTAAGCAGCCTTAATTCAATTCAAGAGCATCAACAAAAGGCAGAACATTGGGAAACAGTTGTTTTAAAAAAAAGTGTTGCAAGTTCAGTTGGTATAAGATAAAGAACAGCAATTAAGTGACAATAAATATTGAAAAAAAAAGTGTGTGTGTGTGTGTGTGTGTGTGTGTGTGTAGAATTTTCAATTAATGAGTAAAAATAACTTTTTGAAGATAAAATGGCCCTAGAGCTAAGAGACTTCTTCTCTCCAGCTATCTCTATGTGCTTGTTTTAAGCAGTTAAACTATAATATATATAGATGTAATCATGCTTTGTTTGTTTCCTATCTCTGGCTTTCTGATATCTCCTTCATTCTAAATATTTGAATGTTCAATGAGTTCTAAGAATGTTTTAGGGTAGTTTTTTCAAACATTCCTTGAAATGTTCTGTGTCTTGTCTTCCTGGAATGCTGATGAGGCAAGTGTTAGGAACTGTCCATGTGCTGCAGTGCTTCGAAATTACCCCATGCTGTTCTCTTGACTAGTGTGCCTCCTCTGACCAATTTTTCCGTCTACTATTCTGTCTTCAAGTTTTCTAATTGTGCCTTATCATTGACATTTTACAACTAACAGTATATTTGAGGCTCCTTAACTTTGTTTGATACATTTTAAAACTGCTTTTTTTTTTAAACTTTAGAATTCTAATACTTCTTTTGAAGAGGATTTAAAATCCCTTGTCAAAAATCATTTCTCATATTGTCATTAAATCTTGGTCAAACAATTATGACATGTACCCTAGTTTTGACATCTTTGTGTTGTCTTTTATTACAGATTTTGTGTTTTTCCTTTTCCTTGATATGATTTAAGACTTTCAAAAAGTAAACCTCAGACTTTTCAGCTGCTGTATCTGAATCTTAGTTAAACATGCTATCAAACAGTCAGTTGTTAAGTATTTGAATGTATGTTATGATCTACAGTAGGAGATTATTGCATAAACATTTAATATTTAGAGGACTCCTTCAACCTTGCATTTCTGTTAACATGTTCATTTTGTCTCACTGCAAGCAATTCATGCAGCCCTGGGAGAAAAGCTTTTCCATCTTTGACTTTGATACAATAAAAGAGTTCTTAGCCTATAGAAACAAACAAAGCCTGATGTTTAGTAAGAGAAATTCTGATTCTGTGACACAGGGTATCTCTTAGTACATTAAGGAGACCCAGGCCAATGTACAAGATCAATGCCAATGCTGACAGTGTTGCCTTTGAATCTGTTTTTCTGATGTTTGGTAACTTGCCTGAGAGATTTATTATCCAGAAGGAAAAGATCCAGAGAATAAGAAGCCTACCAATGTTATTCTCTGTTAATATGTTGGATTTTTAGAAAGTGTCAAGATTGATGCTGTTATTCTATCTGCTGTTGAGAAATGGATCATCAGATATCTTAGTGGAAAGAAGAGAGATGGGATTCTCTGTTACCTTGTACCTCGTAGTGGTTTGTTATAATGACACTCCAAATTTGCTGATTTAAACACAAATTTAGAAATGAAATAATCTCTGCAATAAGGGAACGTGAAAAATTGATAATGAGTGTGCAGAGTGTTAAGGTATTCAAAAATATTTCAGAGATAGGTGAATTTAATAATATAAGAAGAAAATAACAATATAATATATAGCTAAAGGAAAAATAGGTAATCAGAAACTACATAATTTGACAAGATTCAAGTTAGTATAGTCATTTAAGATTAGTATTAATAATTTCCACAAATTATTAGAATCACAGCCAGAATAAACTAAATGAAGCTAGCTATAAGCAAAAATTTTGACTCACGCAATTTCTTGTTTATGTTATCTAAGACTCAAACCTGATTTTAAAAACTAAGAGTATCATAGACAACCGTGGATGCTAAAGCAAATTTTCACATTTCATGTGATGCACATTTAAAGACATAATAAATATAGGGAAAAATGAAACAAGTGAGAAAATGTACTAAAGAAACAAAATAAAGTCCCATATCTTTATTGACTTGCTAGAGAAAAGGGCAGTACTTTATGTAATGAATAAATACCCTCAATAAATAGTATTAAGTTAATTTCACATTCACATGATAAGTACAAAGAACTTTGACCAATATTTTACCACTTCTTCAAAGGCCTATCTCACATAGATCATAATCTAAATTTGAAAGATAATATGCTACATATAACACAGGAATGAACTTTCATGAACTTGGAGACAGGCAAAGATTTCTTAAGCAGAATATAAAAGCACTAATCATAAAGGAACAGATTTGTAATTTGTGCTATATTAAACTTTAAAACTTCTGTTCATCATATGACAATATTAAAGAGCAAAAAGACAAGCTACAGAGAGGAAGAAGAAATTTGCAATGCATATATCCAACAAAAGATTCTTTCACAGAATGTACAAAAGGCTCATACAATGGTGGTATAAGGATTGACAACCCATTTGAAAAATTGTCAAGAGACTTAAAAAGCACATTAAAAAGAGATTATCTAACTCATCAATAAGTATATGAAAAGTTACTCAACATTATTACTCACCAAGGATATTGAAATTAATACCAAATTGAGGTATAATACATATCCATCACTAGTGAAATTTTTTAAAAAAATTAATGATAATTGAATTATTGTAAAACTGGATTTTTTGTACAAAATACTCGACACCTGACATATCTTGAGCCTTTGAAAAACTGTGAGTGGGTCTTTATAAAAATCACCATACTTGTAATCTTGCAATACCAGCAATTCTGCCTAAAGCTATACATAAACAAATTCATTTTCCAAAATGCATACAAAGTAATAATTTTTTCATTGTAGATCAAACCAGGAAACAGCTTCAATGTCCATCAACAGAAGATTAAGTTAATAAATTGCATCATAGTTATATGTAGTCAAATGATATACTCAATAAACAAAGTAAACAGAACACATATCTACCAAATACAAGAGAATAACAAATGCAGAACCGAATGAAATCATTACATATGTGCAGTCTATAATATCAATATTTTTGAAATTAAAGAATAAGCCCAACTATAAAGATCACTTAAATAAGTGTTTACCTCAGACTTTATTTATTGATATTAGACATAACAAAGATTTCTGAGAGTTCTGCTAAGGAAATAAAGTAAGAATTACTCAGTGTTTATATATTTATCAACTCTTCATGAAACTTCAATTATTTGTGGAAGAAATACACATATGTAGTCCTTAAAATGATATCACAGGAAATTTTAAGTAACTACTAAGGTGTGGAAAAGAGCCACTAATAAGTATTGATTTCATAAATGCTCATTTCAAAACACAAAGTCCAATATTATACATGATTAAAGATGATATTATATGCTTTTTAATGGAGTATATTATAGTAGGATACTTTAATATAGCAATTATATCTTATCTATAAAATACAAATTAAAACATCTCTTGCAGTCAAACTACTTTGTGTCTTGGGTATGTTTATTATTGCTGCTAAGAAAAAACATGACCAAAACAACTTGTGAAAGAAAGGGTTTATTTAGCTTACACATTAACATCCCAGTTCATCATCAAAGGAAGTCAGGAAAGGAACTCAACCAGGGCAAGGACCTGGAAACAGAAGCTGATGAAGAGGCAATGAAGAGGTGCTGACTCATTTGCTCCTTGTGCCTTGCTCAACCTCTTTCTTTATTTTTATAGAAACCAGAACCATTATCACAATGACAACAACCATAGTGGATTAGTCCCTCTCTCATCAATGACTAATTGGGAAAATGACCTACAGGTTTGCCTACAGTCTATTCAAATGGAAGCATTGTCTCAATTGAAGGTCCCTCCTCTCTTATGACTCTAAGTTGCATCAAATAAGCTACACAGTATGATGTCTTAGAAACCGTATGAAAATATGAATAGGTGGATACATATGTAGTTAAAAACAATCTAGTCATCAGAGAGGAGGATGCCTTAACCTCAATTGAAAAAAAAAAAAAAGTGCTGCCAAAAGATTGGGCTGAAAGCAAGCCTGTAGGTCATTTTTTTCTCTTTTTCTTTTTTAATAATAATAAGAGTAAGGTTCAGCCCATTTTAGATGGTGCCATTGGCTTGATGGTACATTCTGGGTTCTATAAGGAAAACACTATGTATGTGTGTGTATATACATATATATATATATATATATATATATACACACACATATATATGTGTGTGTGTATAAATATATATGAAATATATAAGTAATATATGCACATATATACATATTTGTGTGATATATATGTATAAACATATGTATGCATATGGATATATATATACATACATATATAGCACATATATTATAACTGTAGAATTACGTCATATTAGATAACCAATCATGGACACGTAAATAGAAAAATGTTATTTTTCCTTTTAGCAATCATAAGTTTGTTTTTAGTTCTTTGCTTAGGAATGGGAACACCATGAGACTTCTCCTATCATAGTAATCTTCACACTGGTATTAGAATTACTCTGGTTTTATTTAGGTACAAATACTGTTGATATATGATGGACCAAGTTCCTGTCATTTGTAGGTGACCCAATCCCATAACAGACTCTCAGTTCTCTGATTCTGCCAAACTTTCCACACCCTCTTCCTGTGGTACTACTTGAGCTTGGGTTTGATAATTGTCTTATCAATTATCTACTCAGGATAGGTACCCTATGAGCAGATGCTTTCTACATTTTAATTACCTGTGACATTCTGTAATGGTTTTTGTTTGTTATAATGCAAAGTTAAAACTATGCTTTTCAAAGATAAAGCTTTACTACAGATTCCACAATGATATTTATTTTTCTTTCTCTGGGGGAGGTTGTTCTTAGGATAAAGGATGGGTATGAAAGGGAGGAAAATGAGTGGAATTGAGGTGCATGATATGAAATTCACAAAGAACCAATGAAATATTACAAAAGAAAGAAATGTTTAGAATGAAGTTAGGAATTATGCTGGCCTAGTGACAAGGCTGTAGCAGGCTCTAATCGCAGACCCGTGACCTCACTAGCTCCAGATAATTCACTAGGTTTCCATTATTAAGTAAGTTTTTCTTCTGCTGAGTGAACCTAAGTTAAATTAGATAGCTGTTGATTTTCCCTGAGATATAAGTTCCATTAGGGATATCTTGTCATGCTGGTCACCATGATTTTCAGCTGTTATTAATGAGTAGGGCTAGTGATTGCTTCCCTTCTTATGCAACTTGCAAAGAACCTTCTGGAATTATAAAACGTAGTACTCAAAGAGATATTTTAACTCAAATCCAGTTATAGTCCTCTAAGGCCTGTGTCAAGAAGTCATGTTAGCTTAAACTTTTGAAAGACAACCAGGAGCAACAGTGATAGTCTATGTTGTTTGAGGAGTTTCCTGGACTCCCATGACCATCATTTTAAAACAAGATCCCTCATGCCTGGCACTGGGCCTTCTTCCAAATAATATTGCTCTGAGGGGCATGCTCTGTCCAGGTGGTACAGCTTCATGGAATCTTACTTGCTTGTGTGTATGCATTTACATGTAATTTAAAATAAATATGAAGATATGATTCACTGCTACTTCTGAAAATATGTTTAGTGGTTTTGTATCTTTTTATTGGATATTTTATGTATGTGCATGTTGGATGTTTCCCCTCTCCCCTACAATTCCCTTTCCCCTGCCCTTGCTTCCACATAGATGCTTACACTCCCAAATACACACTCCCACTTCATTGCCCTGGCATTCCCACACACTGGGGAAATGATCCTTCAAAGGTCCAAAGGCTTCTTCCCCTATGGGTGCCACTCAATGTCATTCTCTGCTACATATGTGGCTGGAGACATGAGCCTCTCCATGTGTACTCATTGGTTCTTTCTTTACACCTGATATTAGTTCACCCTGCATATCACTGTGTATCTTCATCAATTGGAGAAAATTTATTTTATTTATATTTTTTAAATATTTTTATCCAAGTGACAATAAAAACAGCTGAGCAAGTATCTTTGGAGTAGGAAGTCAAGATTTTGGGGTATATGCCTAGAAGTGGTATAGCTGGCTCATATGGTAAATTTATTTTTAACTTTTGGAGAATTTTCCACTCTGCGTCTTAGAATGGTAATAAAAACTTGCAGTCTTATCACCAGTAAATAAGGTTTCCATTTAGTCTACATTCACTCCATTACTTGTTCTTTGTTGTGTGTGTTGTTTTAGAAATAAAATCTTAGCAACTCTAACTCTTGATACCATTAATGAAACAGGTGTTTAGCTGGGTATTCCAGCTCTTTTCTATCAGCATTTTGAAAGTGAGGCAAGAAAGTCCCAAATTTAAGGCCCATTCTTATATTAAAAGTAAGACCCTGTCTACATCCCAATTGTGAATATTTACCATGCCCAAGTAATCAAAAATAAAAAATTGTATAATTGAAGATAAATAAAATGTAAACCATAGGAGAGATATTTTGAATGAGAAACTTAGGTGCTACAATACAGAAAGTGAAACTGACCAAGCTCTTCAGAAACTGAAATTTTTATGAATGTGCATGGGGATTTTCCTTTGGAGGACTGATAAACCCATTCAGTTTAGAGCTAAACTCTTCCATAAACATTCCCAGTTGTATTTTTTACTCCCTTGTGCTCTGATTTTGTTTCTAATTCTCACTAAAATTTTGCTTCAGACAGGCTTCAATAACCATGCTATTACTTTCTAATGCAGCGTCAACTCATTCTAGTTCAAATCCCAGGGTAGGGGTTTGTTCCATAAAGAAGAAGCTGTACTTCTCTAAGAAATCATTATCTTAAAAGCAAGCCATGCTTTGCTTTGCACTGAGATTATAGGAAACATTTGACAATGAAAATATTTCAGAAATCCCTGATCCCGATGTCCACCACTGTAATGACACACTCCAGTGTGTAAAACTGTGAACTCATTCTGAAGAAATGTCCTTGATTAGAGAGCAAATACAGGGTAGTCATTTCTGCTATCCTGGTATTTCAACATCCCTAGTCATCAGTTTAACTTGCTTAAATAGGGCCACCTAGAGAATATTTTCATCAGAATCAATTGCACCATTATGGCACAACAAGTTCGAAGGGTACAGCTACTACTTGATTTGGCAGCAGAAGTTTCCATAGTTTGTTGTTTTGCAAAGAGGAAGAAGTAAATTATAAGCAATGCTTCATACAACTTCGCTATTGTGGCTGCTGTTTATGATGCTGCCAATATGTATATATTTCTCTATTATCTACTTGGTATTGGATAATTAATTAGGGGGCTCATCCTTGGGGAGAGCTAGCTCTCCTTTTCTCACCAGTCACTAGGTTGCAGGTAGTAACTGTCTAGGGATGAGATCACATAAGATTTCTATCTCCCATTTAGCAGGTTTATTTATATTCTCTCTGTTCATGTTTTATTTAGGCAGCCATATTTTGGAAAAACCATGAGTGACTCTTCCCTTCTATTTCTGGGAGAAAAAAATCTTGCAGTCAAGTACCAGGTCCTCTGGCTCTTGCAATATTCTCACATTCTTTTCTGTGAGGTCCTTATACTTAGGTATTAGAGTTATGTTACAGATAAATCCTTCGGTTCTAGGCACCGTACAATCAGGTTTTCCATGCATTTTCAGCAATTGTGCTTTTCTATTATTCTCTCCTTCTACTGAAAGGAGAACTTCTTTAATTTGGGGTGATTGTAAGTATATGAGTAGATATTCAGAATACACTTAGGAATTATACTTGCTTAGTAAAGCGGCAATAGTAAGTTCTCCTCAAATTCACAGACTTCCCTAGTATCAAGTGGTAGCAATGATGCCAGTACCAGCAAAGTTTCCCTTCCTGTTCTGTGAGTCTTAAGCACAAAAGTTTAGCTTCTGGCTCCTGCCATGATATAAGTGCCACCATTGCACCATTAGCATTATTTTAACATGGGGGTCACTGTTGTGGTTCATTATCATAATAGCTGGGCAAGACTATTGATTTGCCCCTGCCCCCCAACCCATGGTTCCAGCAGTGTGCAAAATACCTTCCAATACTGTGTGATCTACTTCTAATAAAGGACAATTTTTAGGTAAGATCCAGCTGAGATCCTCCAAGTGTTATGCCAAAACTTTATAAACTTAACTTCACCTTCTGAATGACAAAACAAACAAATGTAAAACCAAAACAAACAAACAAAGCAATAGCATATACTATCTTGCTTCTCCCTAGTACTGCCTTGACTATGAAGGGATTTTTCTAGAGTCTTGACCGTGGTTATTGTTGGATAGTATATGGCCTTTGGGGATGGAGTGGCATTGTCACCATAAGTGGCACTTACATGAATTATACATAATTTTAGGTAAATACAGAATAACATGGTCTCTTTACCAAACATCCTTATTTTTATTTATTCCTTCTCACTCACCTTTGGTACTGACCTTGCTCCTCCCTAGAAAAGAAAATACTCACTCCCTATTTACCATATTGACTGTTCATACACCTATATCCTGTTTCTGTTTTCCCCTTCTTTAGTACACTTGTCGTACTGTAATTTTAGATTGTATCCTCACTTCTCAAGACTAGGAGCCAGGACCCACAGATTAGAGAGAATACTGGTTGTTTGCCTTTTCAATCTGGAAAATTGTGTGATGTTAGCCAATATATAGTAGGGTCAGAAACTCCCTGGGAAGACTTGAGAATGTTAGCTTAGAAGATGTAAGGGTAAAGCCCAAGCCTTATAAAAATTCATCTATGACCTTCCCAGGATCCTGGATATGCTAACAATGAGTAACATCCTTCACTATAAACTTCAAGCAATGAAGAGGACCAACCCAATTAAACGCCACTGAGATACAAACTACAAGACTGTAGGTAAGACCGGCCATACCCACAGGCCTTCCAATCATGGCATATGAGTCAAGTGGTTCACTAAGGATTCAATATTTGCTTTGCTGAGTTTAGTCTTAATTTGTTCTTATCCCCACATTTTTTCACTCATTCTTCCCTTTGGAAATGTGTCTGTTTACGCCTTTACAATGTATGTTTAGTAAACAAAGCTAAGCATTATTAGAGGAAATGTTTGGATTATGAATGTGAAAAATGTTGAAACATTTAAGATGATGGGATTTATTAAACTGTATTAAATGTATTTTATTTTATGTTTGGGTGAAAAGTCTTTGGAGTCCTAATGCAATATCTTTCTCCCTTCCTTCCCTTCTTCCTTCCTTCCTTCCTTCCTATCCTTCCTACTTTCTTTCCTCCTTTTACTTAAAAATAGAGACTTTCATACAGTGTACTCTGGTTATGTTTTCACCTACCCCAACTCCTCACAGATCCTTCCCACATCAACACCCGACAAAATATAAACTTTTCTTGTTCTCTCTCATTGAGAAAAACTAAAGGTATCTGTATACTAATGCTACTACAAAATACAACAAATAAAATTTAACAAATCTGAGTAAACCAAGACAAACAAGACAAACAAATGAGCAACATATCAATCTTAAATGCCTCATTATACTCATACTTGAATAACTGAACCTCAGTTCTAGGTGCTATTTTGGTAGTCTCTGGAAATCTGAGAAGGTACAACTCACAGAAGTAGATATTACATGGTGAGTGAGCCTCTCTCTCTCTTTCTCTCTCTCTCTCTCTTTCTCTCTCTCTCTCTCTCTCTCTCTCTCTCTCTCTCTCTCTCTCTCTCTCTCTCTCTCTCTCTCTCTCTCTCTCTCTCTCATCAGTCTTTAGCCATACAGTGTAATTACCATAAAGTAAAATGTTCCTCCTGCCACTCAAAGAGAACAACTCCTCTGAAATCAGCAATAAAATAATTCTTCCTCCTTTATATAGCTTTTGTCATATACTTGATCATGGAAATCCAAACACCAATCAGTACACTTCAATATACCAAGTGGCAGTTTTACTACTATCCCTTCACTTCTTTCATAGTCTTTCCCATACATCATCCCTGACTTTTCATGTTTTATACTTCTTTATATTTATTGTATAAACACCCAACTAATGACTTTTTAACACTGGCATAAACTTTTTTCCATGACATTTCATCATTTATTAGAGTCTCCATATGATTTCCAACACCAACTGCAAATGACAATACTGGCTCCTTTGCATTTAAAAATCACTTCATGTCTTTGGGAACAACATCCAAAGTATAAGTGCACATGCTTCCACATAGAATAGTCATTTCCTATTAATAAATTCATGTTTTCTATTTACAAGTCATGTTCTTATAGATATCTATTTCATCATCCTTCTTCTCACAGGCCCATTTCCTCGACCCTTCACATCATGGGAGAACTGAGAAATCTTAATGATATGTCATTGTGAAACTCTGTCAGGCAACTCTCTTCCTTGCATCCTTTACTCTCCTTCATTCTCAGATTAATAAACCATCTGAAATTTCTTCAGAAAAACCTTTGTGTTAACAGTGATACATATTCCCTCATGGCTAGTTAGCTTTTTAAACCTGTGAGTTTCTCCTTATTAGTAGAATTCTTATGTTAAATGAAATCCCCTTAGCCCCAATATATGCACCACATGTAATTACATCACTGGGGGAGTAGCAGATATTTATCCAAATGTTGATGCCTCAAGAAATAAATGACACCCTGTGACTGACCTTGCTATACC
This sequence comes from Micromys minutus, assembly GCF_963924665.1. Classification (NCBI taxonomy): domain Eukaryota; kingdom Metazoa; phylum Chordata; class Mammalia; order Rodentia; family Muridae; genus Micromys; species Micromys minutus. The sequence goes on along the minus strand of NC_137982.1, from coordinate 21,570,634 downwards.
TCCTTGTTGAAACACAACAGATATGTGTTGCGCAATTAGGTAAAGATGGTTTTCAGCATGATAGAGATCTGAAATGAAAAGTGGCAACACATAAGAGAAGAGTTCATGTGTTAAGAGACCTAGCGGGGGTGAGTGTATGAATGAGAAATAACATTGCCAAAACCTCTACATTAGGACATTATGTCAAAAAGCGGCCACAAAAGAGAAGAGAAGAAAAAAATGAATGGAGAAAAATAATGGCAATGACAGAAATAAAACAAGATTCTTTTTCCACATGAGTCACTTAGAATGTGGATTTTAAAACAAATGAGAAAAGTAGAGTTCCAAAATGTAGAAGTAATCAGCGATTTTAAAGAAAGGTTGAGAAAGACTTAGAGTTATACAAACTGTACTCTCACTATTAGAATAGGAAATTATAATGACCTTAGATACCAACTGAAGACATGTAGTTTGCCATGACACATACAAATGATATTGTACCTATGAAATAGGCACATATGAGTAAGAAATGTGTCAAAAATAATTGGGTTAGTTTGCCAATTGCTATATGAAGCTAAAATCATTTTGCTTATTAATTTCTTAAAACTTTATTTTTTTAAAAAATGTCTTCTAAAACCCTAGGTATGCTATAATTGTGAGCCAAAGAAATGGCTGTATATCTAAAATAAGATAGCCAAGGGAGTCTGAATTCAGGCTGCTTTTAAGCTACTCAAAAGGCACATGTTCTATCCCAACAGATATATAGCAACAATAGCACCTGGGAGAAAGCACACACAAGTTTCCCATAATTTCTCTAAAAATGGCTGGTGTCACATTAGAGATTATAGTTACCCAGATCTGAGCCACCCTTTGACTACTACATAAAGGGTCAGTGTTGTCCAAAAACTTGCTTTACTGTGAAGTGACTACTTGCTTCATATAAAGTTGTCACACATCTGTTTTTTCCATGTAACCATCTGTGTTCTGATTATTTTCTCTGAGTTATGTGGACTATTTACATTTTCAAAGAACAGAGATCTTAATCTAAAGATGCTTTAATTGGGAACAAAAAAGAAAGGTTCAGGAAAAAATGTGCTGGTGACTTTAAAAGAAATGAAAAAAGCTCAACTTTTTATGAATTTAGAAAATTTTATACAACAAAACAACTCAGAAAAGGGAAAGTTCGAGTACATACCATAAATATCCTTTTGAGTCTGGTTTACCTCACTTGGGATATTTTAAAGTTCCCTCCATTTGCCCATAAAATTCATGACATCTTCGTGTTTAATAGCTGAATAGTATTCCACTGTGTAAAAGAACCACATTTTCTGTATCCATTCTTCCATTGAAGAACATCTGGGTTGCTTCCAGTTTCTGGCAATTATAAATAGGCTGCTATAAAATTGTGGACCATGTTTCCTTATGTTATGGTGGAGCATATATTGGGTATATACCCAGTAGTGGAATAGCTGGGTCTTCAATATGTACTATGTCAAATTTTCTGAAAGACTACCAGATTGATTTCCAAAATACCAGCTTCCAATTTCACCAGGAATGGAGGAGTGCTCCTCTTTCTTTACATCATAGCCAAAATGTGCTGTCACCTGAATTTTTGATCTTTGCAATTGTGACTGGTGTGATGTGGAATTTCAGGGTTGTATTGCTTTTCATTTTCCTTATGACTAGGGATATTGAATATTTCTTTAAGTGCTTCTCAGCCATTAGAAATTCTTTTGTTGATAATTTTCTGTTTAGTTCTGTATCCATTTTTTAATTGTGTTACTTGTGGGTTTTTTGTTTTGTTTTGTTTTTCTATTATTATTATTTTTGTTCTTTGTATGTTTTGGATATTAGCCTCCTATCAGATGTAAGGTTAGTGAAGAATTTTTTCTCAGTGTGTATGTTGCACTTTTGTCCTATTGCCAGTAGTGTGGTATATACTCACTGCTAAGTGGATATTAGCCAAAAAGTTTAGAAACCCATGATACAATTCACAGATTGTAAGTAGGTAATGAAAAGGAAGTCCCATGTGAAGGTGTTTCAGTTCCAATAAGAAGGGAAAAATTATGGAAGGGAGAGAATGAGAGGGACCTGAGTGGGACACAGGAGAGGAAAAGGAAAAGAGGGTCAGATCAAGTATGAGAGAAACAGGAGAGAAGCCCAGAGTGCCAGGAGAATGAATGGAAATACGTTGCTGCCAGTGGTGGTGGTAGAGAAATCTGCAATAAGTCCCAGACACCTAGGATACAAAAGGTTTCCAGGACTCAGCTGAAATGCCAAATAATGGGGAGATGGAACCTGAAGAGGCCACCTCCAGTAGGTAGACAGGGCCCCTAGTGGTGGGTTGGGGAGATCAACTCATCTTCAAATTTCTGACACAGAATTTTTCCTGTCTAAAATAAATGAGGAAGAAAAGAAGAAAAGCAGAATTGAAAGCTGAACAAATGGCTGAATATTGACTGGTTTTTGTCTCCAAGAAGTTGGACAAGGTGTAATCATGAATCAATCAATCACTGGTAGAGCCACACTGGATTTGGGTGTTGGAAGCTTTCTCTTGCTTCATGGCTAATTTACAGTAGTTAATGTTTATTTCTTTCAGCATAAATTCCATATTACTCTGGAAGTTTGTGATAAACTAATATTTGTTTATCTCCAGAGATATACTTTTCTTACAATTACATTTTCAGAAAAGAAAACCTTCATGAATAATAGGTCTTTTGTATATGAAGGCAATTTAATCTAATGGTATTACCTTGATATTATGTGGACTTTTGATAAACATCAGAGACCTCTAGGCTACACTTTTTTTCCTTTTCTCCTTTTCACTCTAGATTTTATTCTCCTTCTGATCCACCCTTTACCTGTTCATAGCTCCTCGCTGCCCTCCCTGTCTCCATGAGGATATTCCCACACCACCCATCCCACCAACCTCTTAACTTCCTGCTACCTCCAATCTTTTCAGGGTTAGGAGAATCTTCACTGACTGAACACAAACCCAGCAGTCCTCTGCCATATGTGTGTTGGGGGTGTGTACTAGCTGGTTCTGTGTCAACTTGACACAAGCTGGAGTTATCATAGCGGAAGGATTCTCCATTGAGAAAATGCATCTATGAGATCCAGCTATAAGGCATTTTCTAAATTAGTGGTGCCATCCCTGGACTGGTGGTCCTTGGTTCTATAGCAAACCAAGCTGAGCAAGCCAGGGGAAGCAAGCCAGTGAGTAACATTCATCCATGGCCTCTATATCATCTCCTGCTTCCTGACCTGCTTGAGTTCGAGTCCTGACTTATGTTGGTGATGAACAACACTGTGGAAGTGTAAGCTGAATAAACCCTTTCTTCCCCAACTTGTTTCTTGGCTATGATATTTGTAAGCAAATAAAAATCCTGAGTAAAATAGGGCCTCATATCAGCTGGTGTATGCTGCCTGGTTGGTGATTCAATGTCTGAGAGATCTTGGGATCCATGTTAATTGAGACTGCTGGTCCTCTTTCAAAGTCCCCCTCCTCAAAAGCTTCTTCCAGCTTTTCCCTAATTCAACCATAGGAGTGAGCAGCTTCTTTTCAAAGGTAGGGTGCAAATACACCTTTTAATCAATATTTTTTTTAAAAAGTGACACCTTCTCGAATCTATAAACAAAAATATCTACTCAATCTGTGTGGCTGAAATGAAGTAATCTTATCTCGTAAGGAAAGGCTTTGAACTAACAGTGATTGGCTCCTGTTTTATACCCAATTGATTGCCTATGAAGCAGATCTTTAGCAATAGCCCAACTGTTAATATTAATGCCCAGCTGGAAATGTCAAGACATCACCTGCATGAACATTGATTCAGAAACAACTACTCCCAGGATTCCAACTAACTTCATAATTTCAAGAATAAAAGATAGAATTATGCAATCTGAAAAATATCACTTGTAAATTTAAAAAATAGTACCCCATGCTGAGAATACCCATACTTTCTGCACCCTCTTTTCTATCACAAATCTTGTAAGAGATTTAACTATGATACTTAATCAATCACAATTTGCTAATGATATCAAAGTGGCAGATTCAAGTGCTCTTTAGATCATCTGAAAAGCCTTTTATTTTTCATGTTCTCCTTTTGTCTGATGTAGAATAACCTTTAAAGCCGTGTCTCAACCCTCTCTTCAGTAAAGACAGAAACTAATCACAAATGGGAAGTGATTGCTGTTCACCAAACTTGAAATAAAATACAGGTCCAAGGCTTGAAATGCTGAAAGACGGAATCCTCTTATCACTTATTGAATGTGATTGCAGTCTTTCTCTCCCCATCCTTTGACATCTATTACCATATTAAGGACACACTTAGAGAGAGAAGGGCTGATATATTTAAATTTATAGTCATATTAATTATAACTGATATTTATTCAGAGTCCTTTCATTTATCTCTTTAAACTCATGTCCAGTATGCCTCTTCTTTTTCCAACCCATCTTTTATAAAGTAATGACATTATCACAGACATTAAAATAATTTAAATTTTTTGAATACTGAAAAGAACATGTTACTTCTTTAAAGGGTGCTAGATATTTTTAATACTTTTCTGAAACACAGGGATACAAGAGCCTTATTTACACTTCATGTTAATACTTGCACCCAATTTCACTCTAGAGTTCTCCTGCCTTTTATAACTTTTATGTTGCAAACCCTTTTAGCCCCTTTAGTCCTTTCTCTAGCTCCTTCATAAGGGTACCAGTGTTCATTCCAATGGTTAGCTGCAAGCAACTGTATCTTTATGAGTCTCGCAGTATCTGTGAGGAGGCATCCATATCTGCTTCCTGCCAGTAAGCACTTATTGGCATCATCAATAGTACTTGAGTTTGGTGACTGCATATGGGGTGGATCGCCAGGTGAGGCAGTCTCTGAATAATCTTTTCTTCAATCTTAGCTTCTCTATTTGTTATTGTATTTTCTCCTGTAAAAATTATGTTTTCTAAGAAAGACTAAGGCATATACATACTGATTTTCCTTCTTTTGAGATTCATAAGATTTGTGAATTGTTTCTTGGGTATTTCCAGATTTTGGGTGCTAATATACACTAATTGTTGAGTGCAAACCATGTGTGTTCTTTTGTGACTAGGTTACCTCACTCAGCATGATAGCTTCTAGTTCCAACCATTTGCCTAGGAATTTTATAAAGTCATTGTTTCTCATAGCTGAGTAGTAATCCATTGTGTAAATGTCTCACAATTTCTGCATCAATTTCTCTGTGGAAGGACATCTTGGTTCTGTCCAGCTTTTGGCTATTATAAATAGAACTGCTATGAACATGATGGATGATGTGTCCTAGTTATATGTTGGAGCACCGTTTGGGTATATGCCCAGGAGAGGAGTAGCTGGGCCCTCAGATAGTACAGTGTCCAATATTCTGAGGAACTGCCATACTAATTTCCAGAGTGGTTGTACCAGCTTGCAATCCCACCAACAGTAAATGAGTGTTCCTTTCTCCACATCCTCAACAGCATCTGCTGTCACCTGAGTTTTTGATCTTAGCCATTCTCACTGATGTGAGGTGGAATCACAGCATTGCTTTGATTTGCATTTACCTTATTACTAGGGATGTTGAGCATTTCCTTTAGTGCTTCTCAGCCATTCAGCATTCCTAAGTTGTGAATTCTTTGTGTAACTTTGTAACTTTTTAATGGAATCATTTGACTCTCTGAGGTCTAACTTGAGTTCTTTGTATATATCTGATACTAGTGCTCTATCAGATGTAGGATTGGTAAAGATCCTTTCCCAATATATTGGCTATTTTGTTTTCTTGACAGTTTCCTTAGCCTTATAGAAAATTTGCAATTTTATGAGGTCCCATTTGTGGATTCTTGATCTTAGAGCAGAGGACATTGATATTCTGTTCAAGAAAATTTTCCCTGTGCTTATGTGTTCTAAGCTCTTCCCCACTTTCTCTTCTAATACTTTAATTATACCTGATTTTATGTGGAGGTCTTTGATCTATGTGTAATTGAGCTTTGTACAAAGAGATAAGAATGTATTGATTTGCATTCTTCTGCATGCTGACTGGTAGTTGAACCAAAACCATTTGTTGAAGATGTATTGAAATCTCCCACAATTAATGTGTGTGGTGAAATATATGCTTTGAGCTGTAGTAAAGTTTCTTTTATGAATGTGGGTGCCCTTGTATTTGGAGCATTGAATTTCTGGATTGAGAGTTCATCATCATAGATTTCCTTTGATAAGTAAAAAGTGCCTTTTCTTATCTTTTGTTGAAAAAAACCTTTTCTTTTTTTGAGGGGTGGTATTAGATTGGCTACTCAAGCTTGTTTCTTGGGACCATTTGTTTGGAAATTTATTTTTTTCAACTTTAAGTCTGAGGTAGTGTCTGTCTTTGTCACTGAGATGAGTTTCCTGTATGCGGCAAAATGCTGGATCCTGTTTACATGAAGTATAGTTTTAAGTCCATATCTTGTTTTTGTCAGGTGTGTTGGTATACCTACTTCTTTCTGTGGTGGGGAAACTGGCTTCTGATGTTGCAAGGTTGTCTTGGTTTCCATTGCTTATATTCTTGTACTTGCCTCTTGACATCTTGTTGTCTGTGATGTTAGCTGATCTTGTTGTCTCTTATTCCAGCTTGATTCTCCTGTCATACTGTAGGCCCATGGGTTCAAGAGGTAGATTGCTCCTGGGAGTTCCACTCTCTGAGGGCAGGCAGTGAGTCCTGATGGAGATGGACCAGCTTAGTCTCAGGGTTGTAGCAGAAGACTCATAGTCAACCATGTGCTACCTGTGCCCCAAGAGTTTCCCCAGATAGTAGTGGAAAGGAAGTGGGGACTCACCCATGGGCTCATGTAGGAGAGTACTTCTGAGGTTCTTCTGGGTGCTTACCAGTCTGCAAGCAGGATGCCTGCCTTCTTAACTTCATGCTCCTCACTGTGATAATCTTAAACAAACCTTCTGAAACTGTAAGTCACCACTCACTCTTTAACTGCTTTTTTTTTTCTGTAAGTTGCCTTATTTATATTATTCTGCAAAGCAATAGAATAATAACTAAGGCAGTGTCCTGTCTCTACATATCCTCTGCTCTATATCTAACACCAGAAAATTTGAAGTAATGTCCTTTCCATTTAGATTGAAAAACTTTATGATATTTTAATTGACTAACATTTAAAACAGATCCACATTTTATTCATTTTCATATTGGCCATAGCTAAACATCCATACCCAGTCCCTTCTATTTCTTGCCAGAGCTCTGTCTCAGTGGGTGAAAACCTCCCAGTTCAATCATATCTTGTTATGTTTTATGAAACTATTAGATGAAAATCCTGAGTCAGAAAGTCCAGCCTGCACCATTCCTGGATCAAAGCCCTTAAAGAGTTTATACTTTTACTTCAGGTGAAATGAATATGGGTATGTGCTCTGCATGTCCTAACTTGTCTAGATCCTTTTACACCTTAATTCCTGTGTCCTCATGGCCCTCAATATAATTTTACATTCATTTTATTTAATATTAGAACATCAGTCAATGTTATCCAGCCGATAAAAGTTCTGATGCTTTCCCCTGTCATTCCCATCAACAGTCTCTTGCTTCTGTTCATTGCCCAGCCTCTCTAGTTGAAATCAAGTCTCCTTTTCTACAAGTTCCCTGTAAAATTTTCTGTTCTTTGTCAGCTCTTGTCATCAACACATGTCAACTTCGTATTTTGTTCTTTTGTTGTGAGCAGTCCTATGTTGTTTCATCCTCTAAGAAGAAATGGCTCTTATAATAACATCTACTAAAGAAATGCATAGCTCTTTCTAATATATTTGTATTTGACCTGAGAATGTATTACTGGTAAGATTTGCCATGTATTAGTTGTGGCACAAGAACAACATCTTTCCAGTATGTCATTTTAATAACTCTGAATTGCTTTGATAACAAGCTGGTGGGCATTTCTTTCAATCTTGGTGAAGTAGGCTGCTTTATGATGCTGCCTCATTACTTAATATAGAGAGTGATGAAAACCTTCATTTCTACAGTTGCTCCAATATCTTTATCTTTATTTCCAGTTTACAGTGTTTATTTAGGGGAAACAGCAGTTTAGAAATGTGTAGCAGAGTAATGGCTTTAACAGCATACAGACCCAGTTCACAGTTTTAGAAATAAAAATATTTGATAACTTTAAAAGAAAACTGAAAATGTCAATGTTTCTCTAAATGTTATTTAGCACACATACAGCATATTGAAAAATAAATTTCAAAGTGAAGCTTAGAGATTAATAGATATTTCTATTTTTATTGAAGAACTTTATTTTAAAAGACAAAGATAAATGTACAAATTATAAGCATTTTTGCATAAAAGTATACAAATACATTTTTGTCAGTGCTTGGCTTAATTTTTTAAGATGTGAAAGTGTGCATTAAGATCTTACTAGTTACAATGAGCATAAAGTACATGAAAAACAGGATGTAACCTGGAATTAGTCAAAGTTTCCTGGGTGTGTAAGGAATAAACATTAATAGATATTTCTATTATAGACAAGTGAAAGTGTTAACTATCATAATTGGATAAGAATTTTGGTGGTTTGATTTAGGTGTTTTCCCCCTAAATCTGGGATATTTTATCACTTAATGCTCACAATTTAATAACTATTAGAAAAGGATTAAGAGTCATGGCTTCACTGAAGAAAGTTTGTTACTGCATGTAGGCACTGAGGTTTCAAAAGATTCGGACCATTTTGATTTACCTCGTTCTGTTTATTGCGGAGACAGAGAAACATGAAAGGCATCTGGAAAAATCTAGAGAAAATAGAAAAATGAATAAATTCAACTTATCCAGCATATTGGGCCTAGCAGGAAGTGAGAGGAAGTTTGAGGGACAAAAGGTGAAGACTAAAAAATGAAGAAGGGTATTGGGCGAACATCCCCAGCAGAATTAGCAAGCTAAAAATGAAAAGAGGATAGGTGAGAAGAGGGAAGCTGCTAAGCTAAAACACTTTTAAGGTCATAAACGATATAAAAAGAATTAGCCACTTGTGACTCCAAGGGAGCTTAAAGGGCATCATTTGCTTTGCTATGATAATGGGCATCACAGATAGACACTTGTTTCTTTTGCCAATAATATGGATTAATAGCTCATTTGGTAGAGGAAACCTAACTTCAAAATTCCTGAGGATTGGTAACTTATGCCAACCCTTCAGGATTTGGGTAGAGGAGAGGGGCATGGGTCTTCCTTTGGTAATGACAGCAAGTATCTGTCATTTGAAACTGCATATCTTCCTTTACATTCTGAACCTATAAGAGTGGCCCAATTTTCTTATTGAAATCCAACTCTACTTCCTCACTAAGGCAATGCAAAGAACTATGCTTTGCATACCTTTTTTTCACCTTCTCCCAAGGGATTTTATTTCTGCTCAACAGACCATTAAAAATACTAACTGAATATATGCTGGGAACTGCTAAAAGCCACATACTTTTTGGTACTATGCACTAAAAATAGCCTAGATAATGCCTAGGTCTGAATATTGAGGATGCTAATTTATGGTGGATGGATTACAAATTCTGATACAGAAGAGCTAATCTAGATGTATCATTCATACAAGATGTAGGATTTAGCTTCCTGGACAAACCTCATGAAGATGATGTTAATGTGCACCTATGGCGTATTTCTTAGAAGCTTAGATAAAACAATACTCTGCACAGAGCAGAGTACAGTACCAACAATGGCATACAGCAGAAATTGAATGAAAAGACTCAGAGCAATGTGACTACCAAAGGGAATGAATCATAGAAAAATGATGCTTATCAAATAAAAATGACTGAATAAGCCACAGCTTCCATTCCAGAATATAACAATCCTTACATTTCAGAAATTCTTATGTACATTCTTCCAAGTACAGGCAGATGTGAGCTTCTTCTAGGCCTCCTCTTCTCAGAGTCAGGTCATGGCAGAAAGAACAGAACCCAGCATGGATTGTGGTGAAAGAAATAAAGAATGTAGAGAAGCCAAACATCTGAGAACTGCATAGCCTCTGCAGGGCTGCAGTGGGGAAAAAGCTACCCATTCACTTCTTCTCCAGCTTATGCCCTATGACATCTCCTGCATAAGTAGATATCTATTACCAATTATGCGTGGACCTGTAGATGTAGACAAAAACTTCATCAACCACAGTTTGTGTGACTATGGCAATAGAAAGGAATGGTATATTCATTTACATGGTCATGTCCTTAGAAAAAGAAATACACAAACATTACAGATTGCAAATTGACATTAAATGTGAAAGCACATAAGGAATAACCTTGGTCTTTATGGCATAGCATGGCTTGGGTAATGGACAGGGACACAGATTTTAATGGTCTCCTGTGTCCACTGAACCATGTAGTACTTACACTTTTTTTGTCTGAATGTACAAATGCAAAGATTATAGTCAATAGTGGAAGAAAGCCACTTCATGCCCCTTTTACTTCAGAAATGAGTGCATATGATACAGTATAGACTTCTAAAACATCCACCACCTCAATAAATATAGTAAAAAATTAAATTTGAAATTTATATATAACAGCAGTCCTGAACTCCAGCTTTCCAACTTAAAGGCTATAAATGATAAACTTCGCAATGCCTTTATTTTCACATCTCTTAGATCAAAGAAGCAAATATTAATTTAAAATGGAATTTAAACATTACTGCATATAAACTACAATTGAAACTGTTGTGTTACACATAATATAGTTAATGTAGATAAGTGTCAGAGTTGGGATGTATGGTATGTGCCTATTGGTCTGGCATACACATCTCATCTGTTTTCATAACCATGAGAAATAATAACAAAACAATATGCTTCTATTTAAAATGACCACAACGTACTTTTGTCTTAAACTAACCTAGCTCTAACATTAGTTTTTCTGATGTTGGATAGCTTATCAGTATATTTAACTTTTTTGGAGAAACAACTGGCTTAAGACACAAATAAAACAATTTTTGGGTGTGCTTGTAAGTTCATCTCCAGAAAAAGGAAGGAAAAATAAAAAGTTTTGTGTGTTGATTTTGCTACCCAACTTTAAGCTCACATGGAGACAGTGCTACCAGCCCCACCAATGTCCCCTCAGATTTGTGAGTGAAAGTCCAATATACAAATATTAGTTTATTTTTCAACCTGACTAGTGGGCCCTTCCTAATACTTTTAGCTCAGCACCCTAAACTGGCCCTCAACTTTAACTGATACTCCAGTCTCAGTAGTGAAAGTAGTTGGTGGCCACTCCACCCTAGGTCTCACATGGCTAGAGGCCTTTTCTCCTATCAAAACCTGGTGAAAATCTGCTTTTCCTCACCTTCGACCACTAGCCTGCCTTTGGGAAAACAGGAAATTACACCAATTCTAACTGTTAACATCTTTATTGATAAATCAAGAAACAATTGAGGAAGAAAACAGAAGCATCAGACCCAATCCTTACAAAACTGAGTCTGTTAGAGACTTTTGAACACTCAGGCTTAAATGAATACCCCTATCAAACTTCAAGCCTCAGGAACCTATGTGAATGAGGAAAAAGAAAATGTCCAACATGGTGGTTGATTCCAAGTAGTCAGTATATTTCAGACACAATGGGGCTGACATAATGCATGTATGAGCTCACTGATATTATGAGCTCACATATAATTTCACATCAGAGAAAATTCCAACTCTGAGAATGTGGGCAGAAAAGTTCACCCATAACCAAGAATCTATTTGAAAGTTAAAATTACTGGGAAAGAGAAAATCATTTTCCTTTAAATAGTAATGCAAATATGTCAACAATACTATAGAATGAACTCAAGCCTAGCAATGGTTTGCCAATATAAAATGGACTCCATGTTTGTGTGTTTGCATGTGGAGTGTGTGTATGTGTGTATGTGTGTGTGTGGGGGGGGGGCTGGATTGTGTTTGTTTTTCTATGTTTTTTTTTATTCTTTCTTTTCTTTTTTATTCTTTCTTTTTTTATTTGTTCCATTATTGTTGAAAAGATACCATAAAGTGAGGTGATAAAAAATTAAAAAGGATTTGGAAGGATTTTGGTGAAGGAAAAGAATATAATCAAAATATATTGTTGAAAAAATTATAGCCAATAACAACAAAAGAATTACAGTAGAAAACACTCCAAATATAAGTGAGACTATCCTTCAAAAAAATGTCTTTGATGGGATCAAAGGGAGTTTCGCTTTTAGAAACATGAAGTTGGCTTCTCTGATCACCTCTATCCCCCTGCCATGGTGAACTCTCCAAAACTGTGAGATAAAAAGTATAAAACCTCCTATAGGGCTACTTGATGTACCCAGACAGCTCAGAATTAAAGAAAGTCTTTACCAGCTGTACTTCATACAAGTGTAAAATACACAAAATTTATAAATACATATAGAAATTTAAATATTGAGGAAATGTCACAGATCTTAGTAAAAACAAATGATCTCCTTTGTGTATTAATGCAAGTTTATTATATAAATATGTGTATTTTTGTAAGCATGAATATGAGTATAATATTATATTTTGAAAGAATAACATGAAAGGATAGCATGTGATAAGAAAAAACAGAAGGCAGATCAAAAGATATATCAGTTTTTAAAGCTATTTTTGATTAGTTTTGTATCTGTCATCAATTCCTCCTTGAGAGATGGGGGAAGGGAGAGAGAGAGGGAAAGGGAGAGAGGGAGGGAGAGAGAGAGAAGCATAGGAAGAGAGAGAGAGAGAGAGAGAGAGAGAGAGAGAGAGAGAGAGAGAGAGAGAGAGAGAGTGAGAGAGAGAGAGAGAGAGAGAGAGAGAGAGAGGGAAGGAGGGAGGAAGGGAGGGTGGGAGGGAGGGAGGGAGTGTGTGTGTGGGTACATGTATGTGCAGGCACATGTGTGTGCCATAGTGCATAAAAATATTGATAATGACAGCAATCCAAACAGAAGCTCCATGACTCAGGAAAAAATGACTATTCTAAAATTAGTAGTTTATTCTAATATGTCTGATTTGTGGCTGGCTGGAAAAGTATTTTTGTGGATAATATAATCTGGCTGTGTGATATTTTCGACTGAATAGCCAATACATATTTTGGAGGGTTTGGTACAACATATGTACTCTAGTGTATACTTACATAGGTCTCAAAGGGGGAAATGACAATTTTATTTGTGTGGAATGTGTAAGTATATATATTCAAAATAAAAGATAAATGCCCACCATCTATTGGAAAAAGACTGGGTTTTAAATAAGTATAAAAGATCTATTAATCTATATGTATAATGACAGGTCATCGGGGTCAGTTTCTGTTATGTTTATGTAACAGAAAGAGAGTAGATTCTTTCTAATACACTGTGATCTCTCTACAATTAGGTTTTTGCCCTGAAAACATTGCTAGGTACAAATTTTCTCTTGTTGAAAGGACTTTAAGTTCAATCAGAACACGGTTGGTTATTCTCATGATGTCCATTCTACTATTGTGACATTGGATATGTCTTGGTAGGCTGGTTGTTATTATAGCTCCCAGGGATCATGACTGAGTGAGACTGATGACTACTAGTCTCCTCTGGCAGCATACATAGAATCTTCGATGACAAATTGGGAGTAGGAATATAGCTTCCAGGCAATTTCTTTTTGTTCTATGATTCATGTATAAAGTGTCTTCAGCAGTAGGTTTTATTTTGAATGCTGGAAAGTAACCATAAGCATTACCAGTAACCTGTAATGTTGAGAGGCTATAGGACATCATTCGAAAGAATGACAACATGTGCAATTCATTACTGGCACTAGGCTTTTTGTTTGCTGGTCTACAATGAATAAAAGGAACATTATTACCACATTACAGGCAAAAAAAAATACATTTAAACAGTTGGCAAATAGCTTAATAATTTTACACATTAATATATTTCCTTATGACTTTTTCAAAGTTTCCTTTATGATAATCATACCTTTTAACTTCCCTTTGTGACCCTGCAGTCTCATCTCATATCACAATTTGACCGTTCATGTATTGTTGTTCATTTTAACCTTTTATATCACTGCATCCTGCATCTCTTCAATTGTATATCCTTGACATGGTCTCTAAATAATTGCTGGATCTAGATGCTAAGTGATGCTCAACCTTAAAGAAGATGCCTGCATCATAAGCCCCTCCTCTCAAGATACAGAAATTGTCACATTAAAGAAGCCAGGAAGATTGTAAGAATGAGAAGCAGTGGATGATGACAAAAAGACCATTTCCTGGGTTCAGTATTGGAGTTAAACACATGACTTCACATTTGTTAGGACAACATGCACAAGAGTTGCACAAGCTCAAGCTTGCTTTATTTCCGGTACAGAAGGAGGGAAACTTGCACAGGATTCTACCCATATCTGAGGGGAAAAAACTGGTTATACAAAGATGCAAGAACAGGGAGGTGAGTTTTTCTTATGATTGTGGTTTCTGATACATAAAAAGTGAAAACTTGGAAGGCCATATCTCTAAGAGTACAAAGACAGCATAAACTGGACTTATGGGGTTGGGTGGATGGGCAAGGGGAGGTAGGAAGCACTCTCTCAGAGGCAAAGGGGAGGGGCTGACAAACTTTTGGAGAGGGGAATTGGGAAGGGGACAATGTTTGGATTGTAAATAAATGAAACAATAAAAAGTGTTACTGATTTAAGAAAATAAAAAGTCCTTGCTAATATGTAATAATTTCTGCATGTAATTTGGCAGTCCATAAATTCTTGAAATTGCTGTTATTAACAAGTACCTATGTAGTATATGTAGATAGTACCAGTAAGGAACTTCTAGTTTTAGTCCTATTATTTTGGAAGATGTATGCCATCTGTAAGAAATAACACATCAACTTTTTCAAATGAAGATGTAGCTTATAACAAGTCTTGTCAGCCATCAAGTGTCTGGTAAAGAGAAAACACTTGGCTGTGTCATCAGATATCTACACCATGAACTTATGTTCTGTCAAATAGAAAAGTGACATATCTTGGTGGACTCAATGTCAATCCATCAAAAAACCCAAGTGTCATGGCTGGAATCAAACATAAAGAATTCCAGAGGGCACAAAAGAGCCACAGTAACAAATGCAATAGACACACATCACACTCCACTGTTACATTTGTGCTTTTCACTCTCTTCACACCTGTAATAAACATAATGATACTATTTATCTGGCTGGGAGAGAATGAAAAATAATAGTCCCCAGATCAATTGTGTTGGTTTTCTATTTTTAAGATATGCCAAAGCCATTTATTATTGTGTTATTTTAGTAAAGAATTGGCTATGAGCATTAGCTGTGCTGGTAGTGGGCTGAATGAGATCTTTCTTGCATAGGCTCAAGTATCTAAAGGCTTGTTGTCTGGTTAGTGGCACATTTGTGGGCTTTCTTGAAGTCTTTATGGTATGCAGCCTTTCTGAAGTAGCTCACCATTTAGACAATGCTTTAGGAATTATAGCTTTGCTCTGGTTGTAATTTACCTTCTCTTTTATGCCTGCAGTTAAGTGTGGTCTCTTAGTTGTCATGCATGCTGCTGGCTGCTATGCCTCTCCTCCATGACAAGCTCCTTCTTCCAGAAATGTAAGACAAGAAAAAACCCTTCCTTCTATAATTGTTTTGGTATTTTATCGCAGCAACACAAATTAACTGAGATTTAGATGGTTTACCTAATCTTCAGCATTCTATAGAAGGAAAAAATGTCTAGATACAAGAACATTTTAACATTTTGCTCACTGTAGTAGTTCAGATTGGTATCTGTGATTTCTTAGAGTCAATAAAACATCTGTCCAGGCTCTACTAACTTTAAAAATATTTGCTGTAAATTTGGACATAATTCTTATAGGTCTACATTTGTATATCACTTGTTTATTTTTTTCTCTTGCATCTTTTACTATTATTTTCTGCTGTTCTGTGGATTTTTTGTGTTTTACTATTATGTGGTGGAAAATATTTCTTTTCAGGTTCATTTTAATTGGTGTTCTGTAAGCATATTTCATGTTTGTAAGCATCTCCTTCTTTAGGTTGGGAAATTTTCTTCTATTTTGTTGACATACTGTCTGGTCTTTGGAAATGGGACTTTTCACCATCTTCTATTTCTATTATTCTTGTTTTCTTGTTTTTTGGGGTTTTTTTTTTTTGTTTGTTTGTTTCAAATGTTATGCCCATTCTCAATTTTCCCTCCATAAGTTCCCTATCCCTTTCTACCTTTTCCTGCCTTTATGAGGGTGCTTCCCCTTCTGTCCACCCATTCCTGCCTCATAGACCTAGAGTTTCCCTGTGCTGGGTCACCAAGCTTCCACAAGACAAAGGGTTTCTCCTCCCATTAGGTATTTTCATATTATTGTGGATTTCCTGGATGTTTTATGTCAGGAATGTTTTACATTTAACATTTTTTGTCTGATGTTTTAATTTCTTCTATCATGTCCTCTATACCTGATATTTTCTCTTTCCTCTCTTGTATTCTGTTTTTAATACCTTTATCTATTCCTTTTTTTTCCCTAAACTTTTCATCTCCACGATTTTCTCAGATGTATTTTCTTTATTGCTACAATTTCCACTTTCAAGTCTTGAACAGTTTTATTCATTTCTTTTACCTGTTTAATTGTATTTTCTTATATTTCTTTAAGGGAATTATTGGCTTCCTTGTAATGCTTGGGGAAGGCTCTTTTCTCCAAAGCACTTATTATTAGACCTTTGACACACCTTCCTGGCCAGGTTCCAGTTGCTTGCAGAGGTTCACCTCAGAGGGCTGGCTTCCACTATCACCACCATAGCCACAGCCACAGTAGCCATAGGACCCAGGACCTCACACTATCTTTCCCAACAGACCTCACCTGCCTCATACTGGCTTTCCCAAGCCCTTTATTCTAAAATCTGTAACACTGCCAGTATTCTGAGCCAGAGCAAAGTTCTGTGAATTCTATTCTTCTATCTAGGCCTCATTGGGCCTGGACAGGGAGCTAGTCTGAGACAACAAAATGGACTCTACTTGGTGTAGAGGAACCATCTTGTGTATCGTATAGATGCATCCCCTGTCAATTTAAAAGCCTATAGCTTAGACAGGAACTCAAATAGTGGATACTCAGGAGGCAAAGATGATTCTGTGATAGAGTCTGGAGCAGGAATATTCACCAGGGAAGATGTGAGGAGATACCCATGCCCAGGAAACCAGCCATGTGGATTAAAATAAAAGGGCTATTTAATTTTAAGTGATGGCTCTATCAAAGACCCTAGCTATATAGCTGAGGTGTTTATAAATATATTTTGAGTCTGAGTCTTATTTCTGGGAGCACAGGGATTGGAAGAAAACCAGATCCAACTTCTACAACCAAGTACTGTAAGGGCAAATCATGCCAGGTATGGTTCTGTGTTTCTCTACTGAGGGGTCAAATGTGGCACTGCATTCCTTCTTAGCTGCTGGGCTGTTGTGCTCATGGGACACTAACACCCTTCTCAGGGGCAGTGAAATGCAGCTGAAAATGGGGGTATCAGCCCATGTTCCTCTGGGTAAGAAACAGTGGGGGCTGGAATGGAGGCTGTGGTTCTCAACCTCCTGTGCACTCAGAAGCTCCTGACAACCTTGAGGAGTTAGAAATGGGCCTATCAGCCTGTCATGAGTCTGGGCACAGGAAACATGCCCTAGTTCAGAGTGAGTGCAAGGAGTGTGGAAGGGCCTTTGCAGGATACTTAGGTGCCTCTTTGTGTGATAAAGGCCTTGGAGCTGTCCTTGATGAAAGAGACAGTTCTTGCTTATTCAAGCTGTTTTATTCCTGGTGGATGAGGATGCATATAACTTATTCAGTGTGAACGGAAGATTATATAACGTTTCCAGAAAGGAATGCCTAGGAAGGTATGCTCAGTGGCTTAACACTTGGGGACCATAGCTACCTCATTAGCATGCAGGAGTTTAAGTGCTATACTATGTGATGATTGTCATGATCCTCTTAGTGGGGTGTTGTTGTAACATGCTCTAGAAATCTGGTTGGGAACATTTCTGATCTCTACTGTTCTCATTTATGAGTTTTATCAGATGTCTTAGTTAAAGTTTTACTGCTGTGAACAGACACCATGGCCAAAGCAACTCTTAGTAAAGGACATTTCAGTTGGGGCTGCCTTACAGGTTCAGAGGATTAGTATGTTTTCATTAAGCTGGGAGCATGGCACTGGTAAGGCAGAAGTGGGGCTATAGGAGCTGAGAGTTTTACATCTTAATCTGAAGGTTACTCGGAAAAGACTGGCTCCCAAGACAAGGTGGTAGAACAAGTGTATTAAATTTCATGCCCACAGTGACACACCTACTCCACCAAAGCCATTCATCCTAATAGTGCCACTCCCTGGGACAGCATATATAAACCATCACATTAGGGTCCTGACTTTTGCTACTACCTTATCAGTTCTTCTGTCTGGTGGCACAGTGCACTGTCCACACCCATGATTACATCTGCTCAGTGCCATAATGCATGAACCAGACATAGCACCCCTAATACCAGTTCTGAGATGATCCTAAACACTCAGAGACCCCACGTGCCTCTAAGAGAATCAAGTAAGTATTAGAGAAATGGAAGGGGAAATATAGGGGTTGGGTACAATTAAGAGAGGCAGAACTGTAGACACAAGGACAAAAGCCCAATATGAGTGGTTGGTGATGCCACCCAGGACCACCGTAGGGTTCTGGTTGCACTGCCACCAGGGCTCGTCTAAGTCTATGGCCCTGCTATATCAGAAACTTATTACCACCAAAGTCCAGACAGATATTGATAATCTGGGCTCCTGCTGGGGGACATGTTCATGTCTGAGGAATGTGCAAAAGTAGACCGAACACTTACCTGAACATCTGGGACAGCTGGCTTTGGGGTCATGAAACCAGGAGACATCTTCCTACCCATGGCCAGCTATCATACTTGAAAGAGTGGCCCTGCATATTTTAGAAGTTGTGGGTGAGCCATTCACAAATGATATGAGCATATGAGATCTGACCCTATACCTCTTCTCCTGTGTGGTAGTAAAGACAAGGGAGAGATATTCTTCTCTCTGCTTCCCCCTCACCATCAGTGAAAGGTAGGTGACATGGCTCTCTTTTCAAAAGAGCTGGAAAGCTGGCTGGCACTTTATCAGCTGCAGTACTCAGGAGAGCAGGCCCTGCACCTTGTCTGGATAGCAAAAAAGGAGCTGAACCTTGTAGCAGGGGCATGCGTCAGCCAGCCCATGAGCATGGGAGAGCTGGCACCACATCCTGTCTGTCATGCAATGATATGGGTAACAAAAAAGATGACAACCAGGGGTGAAAAACAAGGCTCAGACCACCTGCCACCTGGACCAGCTGAGCCCCAGAGAGAAAGGCCTGGTGAGAAGGTGATCCGAGTAGCAAGAGGGTGCCAAGCATGCACGGAAAGTGCGCCCCTGCCCTGCATGATCAAGGGACCAGAAACCCAGCATTGGGAACTCTGTTCCTACCCGGCAGCTTTGGGGTGCAGAACTGGACTCAGACCATCTGCCACCTGGACCAGCAGAGCTCCAGAGATAAAGGCCTGCTGAGAAGGTGATCCGAGTAGCCAGTGGGGCAGAGAGATCTCTGCCGAGCGCACACGGAAATAGCGCCCCTGTCCTGCCTGACCCAGGGACCAGGAACCCAGAATTGGGCACTCTGTTCCCACCTTTGCAACACAGAACAGGGCTCAGATCATCTGCCACCTGGACCAGCGGAGATCCAGGGACACAGGCCAGGTACAAGGGAAAGGCAAGAACCAATCACTGACGACAAGATGGCAAGAGGAAAGCGAAAGTGCATATCCCAGGGAAACAAAGACAACCTGGCAACACTAGAACCCAGGTCTCCCATCACAGCAAACAGTGGAATGCAAAACACTTTAGAAAAAGAAGACTCAAACATAAAATCCTGCCTCAAGATGATGATGGAGATCCTTAAACAATAACAGGAGGAAAATAATAAAGAATTAGAAGCTTTTAAAGAAGAAACAAGAAAAACACTCAAAGAACTCAAAGAACTAGAAGAAAACAGAACCAAAGAGATGAAGGAATGGAAGAAGAAATTTAAAACAGAAATGGACACAATAAAGAAAACACTAAAAGTGACAAACCAAGAAGTAGAAATCCTAAAAAAGAAATCAGGAGTCACAGATGCAAGCATTTCAAACAGACACCAAGTAATGGAAGAGAGAATCTCGGGAGCCAAAGACAACATTGAAAACATAGAAAAAACAGTCAGAGAAGATGCAAAAAACAAAAACCTTCTAAGCAAAATGTCCAGGAGATCCAGGACACAATGAGAAGACCAAACCTAAGGATAATAGGAATAGAAGAGGGATAAGAATATCAACTAAGAAGTACAGTAAATATCTTCAACAAAATTGTAGAAGAAAACTTCCCTACCCTTAAGAATGAGATGACCACGAGCATAAAAGAAGCCTTCAGAACTCCAAATAAGTTGGGCCAGAAAATAAATTCCTCCCAACAAATCATAGCCAAAACACCAAGTGCCCAAAGCAAAGAAAGAACACTAACAGCAGTGAGGGAAAAAGGTCAGGTAACATATAAAGGCAGGCCAATCAGAATCACAACTGATTTCTCAGCAGAGATGATGAAAGCAAAAGACCCTGGACAGACAACAGGTAGTCCCTAAGAGAGCACAAGTGCCAGCCCAAGCTGCTATACCCAGCAAAACAATCAATCACCATAGACGGAGAGATGAAGAAATTTCAAGACAAATCTAAATTTACACAATATCTGACCACAAACCCAGCACCACAAGGAATTATAGGTGGAAAACACAATACAATGAGGGAACTACATCCTAGCAAAAACAAGAAATCTCCTAAGCAAGAAAACCAAAAGAAAAAAGAGACACAGACACAACTCAACCCACAAAAGCAATAATAGCAGGAAACAGCAACCACTATTTCTTGATATCTATTAACATAAATGGACTGAACTCCCCAATAAAAAGACATAGGCTATCAGACTGGATACATAAACAAAATCCAGCATTTTGCTGCATAAAGGAAACTCATCTCAGAGACAAAGACAGACACTATCTCAGAGTAAAAGGTTGGAAAAAAAACTTCCAAGCTAATAGCCCCAAGAAGCAAGCTGGAGTGGCTATTCTAATATCGAATAAAGTAGATTTCCGACCAAAAGTTATCAGAAAAGATAAGGAAGGACACTCTTTACTATTACAGGGGAAATCTGTCAGGAGGAACTCTCAATCCTTAACATATATGCTCCAAATATAAAAGCATCCACATTCATAAAAGAAACCCTACTAAAGATCAAAAAATACATTTCACCCCACACAATAATAGTGGGAGACTTTAATACCCCACTCTAACCAGTGAACAGATCATGAAAACAGAAAGTGAACAAGAACACTGTAAAACTAGCAGAGACTATGAACCAACTGGAATTAATATATATCTACAAAACATATCATCCTAAAGTAAAAGAATACACCTTCTTCTCAGCACCTCATGGCACCTTCTCAAAAATTGACCACATAATAGGACACAGAACAAACCTCAATCGATATTAGAAGACTGAAATACACCCATGCATCCTCTCAGACCTCCAAGGTCGAAGGCTAGTCTTTAACAATAACAAAGCCAACAAAAAGCAGACATACACATGGAAACTAAACAATGCTCTGTTAAATGATAGAAGGGTCAAAGAAAAAGTAAAGAAAGAAATTAAGGATTTTCTAGACTTCAATAAAAACGAAAACACAACATATCCAAACTTATGGGAAGAAAAGAAAGCAGTACTGAGAGGAAAACTCATAGCTCTGAGTGCTTCCAAAAAGAAACTGGAGAGAGGAAACATGAGCAACTTGACAGCACAGCTGAAAACTCTAGAATAAAAGGAAGCAGATACACCCAAAAGATGTAAACGTCAAGAAATAATCAAACTTAGGGCAGAAATAGACCAAATAGAAACAAAAAGAACCATTGAAAGAATCAACCAAACCAAGAGCTGGTTCTTTGAGAAAATACAAGATTGATAAACCCTTAGCCAGACTAACTAGAGGGCAAAGAGAGAGTATACAAATTAACAAAATCAGAAGGGAAAGTGGAGACATAACTACTGAAACTGAGGAAATTCAAGAAATCATCAGATCCTACTACAAAAGAGTATACTCCAAAAGTTGGAAAATTTGGTGGAAATGGATGAATTTCTAGACAGATATAAGATCCTAAAGTTAAACCTGGAGCAGGTAAACCATCTAAATAATCCCATAACACCTAAAGAAATAGAAGAAGTCATCAAAAGACTCCCAATCAAAAAAAGCCCAGGTCCAGACGAGTTCTGTGCAGAAATTTATCAGACATTTATTGCTGACATAATACCAATAATCTCCAAACTATTCCACAAGATATAATCAGATGGAATACTACCTAAATCATTTTTTGAGGCTACAATAACCCTCGTTCCTAAACCATACAAAGACCCTACAAGGAAAGAGATCTTTACACAAATCTCACTTATAAACATTGATGCAAAAATACACAACTAAATCCTTGCAAACCAAATCCAAGAACACATCAAAACGATCATTCACCATGACCAAGTAGGCTTCATCCCTGGGATGCAGGGATGGTTTAATATAAGGAAATCCATCATTGTAATCCACCATATAAAAAAACTGAAATAACAAAATCACATGGTCATCTCACTAGATGCTGAGAAAGCATTTGACAAAATTCAACACCACTTCATGTTAAAAGTCCTGGAAAGAACAGGAATCCAAGGTCCATACCTAAACATAATAAAAGCAATATACAGCAAACCAACAGCCAACATCAAACTTAACTGTGGAACACGTGAAGCAATCCCACTAAAATCAGGGACTCAACAAGGCTGCCCACTTTCCCTCTACCTATTCAACACAATACTGGAATTCCTAGCTGGAGCAATTAGACAGCAAAAGAAAATCAAAGGGACACAAATCGGAAAGAAATAAGTAAAAACATCACTTTTTGCAGATGACATAGTGTACTTATGCGATCCCACAAATTCCACCAGAGAACTCCTACAGCTGATAAACATGTTCAGCAAAGTGGCTGGATATAAAATTAACTCAAACAAATCAGTATCCTTCCTATATTCAAAGGACAAATATGTGTAGAAAGAAATTAGGGAAAAGATACCCTTCACAGTAGTCACAAAAACTATGAAATACCTTGGTGTGACTCTAACTAAGCAAATGAAGGACCTGTATGACAAGAACTTCAAACCTCTAAAGAAGGAAATTGAGGAAGATCTCAGAAAATGGAAAGATCTCCCATGCTCATGGATTGGAAAAATCAACATCTTAAAAATGGCCATCCTACCAAAAGCAATCTACAGATTCAATGCAATCCCCATCAAAATTCCAACCCAGTTCTTCATTGAGTTGGAAAGATCAATGTGCAATTTCATCTGTAATAACAAAAGAACTAGCATAGCTAAATCCATTCTCAACAACCAGAAAATATCTGTGGAAATCACTATCCCTGACCTCAAGCTGTATTACAAGGAAATTTTGCTAAAAACTGCATGGTACTGGTACAGATAGAGGCAAGTGGATCAATGAAATAGAATAGAAGATCCAGAAATGAGTCCTCACGTATATGGGCACCTGATTTTTGACAAAGGAGCTGTAAATATCCAATGGAAAAAAGACAGCCTATTCAACAAATGGTGTTGGTCCAACTGGCACTCAGCATGCAGAAGAATGAAAGTATCCCCTTTCCTATTTCCTTGTACAAAGCTCAAGTGTAAGTGGATCCAAGATCTCCACATTAAACCAGATACACTGAAACTATTAGAGGAGAAAGTAGGGAAAACCTTAGAACACATAGGCACAGGAGAATATTTTTTGAACAAAACGCCAATGGCTCAAGCTCTAAGGTCAAAGATTAACAAATGGGACTTAATGAGATTGCAAAGTTTCTGTAAGGCTAAGGCCATTTTCAAGAAAACAAAATGGCAGACAACAGAATGGGAAAAGATATTTATCAACTCCACATCAGAAAGAGGCTTAATATCCAAGTTATACAAAGAACCCAAAATGCTAGACACCAGAGAATCAAACATCCCCATTAAAAAATGGGGTACAGAGATATACAAAACGTTCTCAATCGAGGAATATTGAATGGCTGTGAAACATCTAAGGAAGTGCTCGACATCCTTAGCCATCATGGAAATGCAAATCAAAACAACCCTGAGATTCCACCTTACACCAGTCAGATTGGCCAAGATCCAAAACTCAGAAGACAGCAGATGCTGGCGAGGTTGTGGAGAAATAGGAACACTTCTCCACTGTTGGTGTGGTTGTAAACTGATACAACCACTCCAGATATCAGTCTGGTAATTCCTCAGAAAATTGGACATAGTACTACCTGAAGACCCAGCTATTCCACTTCTGGGCATATACCCCAGAGACACTCCAATATACAACAAAGATACATGTACCACAATGTTTATTACAGCTCTATTTATAATAGCCAGAAGCTGGAAAGAACCCAGATGTCCTTCAGTAGATGAATGGATACAAAAATTGTGGTACATTTACACAGTGGAGTACTACTCAGCTATCAGAAACATTGACTTAACCAAATTCTTAAGAAAATGGTTGCATCTAGAGAATATCATCCTGAGTAAGATAACTTATTCACAAAAGAACAGACATAATATGAAGTCACTGATAGTGGGATGCTAACCCCAGAGGCTGGCACTGCCCCAGAAACAACTCACAGACTGTGTGAAGTTCAAGAAAAAAAAAAAAAGAAAAAAAAAAAAAAACATTAGGCTCAATCCTTACACACTAAGAAAATGTTGACTCACTCAGGGTTACATCCTGTTTTGCATGTACATTTTGCTCATTGTAACTAGTAAGATCTTAATGCAGAGTATCAAACCATAAGAAAAATGCTTAAAAATTTGTACATTTATCTTTGTTTTTTTTTAAATAAAGTTCTTCAATAAAATAAATAAATAAATAATATAAAATTAAAAAAATAAAAGATGACAACCTTCCCAACACCTTGCTACCTATAACAGTCAATAGAGTGGGCCCTGAGGTCAGCAGAGCAGGATATCTGTTTCTGCCCTCTCTGGCTACAATATGTTGAGAGGAGGGCCTGACATTCCTCTGGGAAATACAATAGAACTGAACATGATGGTGGAGGCATGAGTAAGCTATCCCAATGGTGTGAAATCACAAGAGCCAGTCCTGCATCTTGTTTTCTAGGCAGTGACACAGATGAGGGAGATCCAGTCCTTCTTCCCTCGCCATTTATGGCAGGCAGGAAAGCAGACCACAGGTCATGAGAGCGAAAGAATTGGCTATTTCCTTTACCAGCTGCCCTACTAAGGGGACATTAGGCCATGGACCATGGAAAATAAGAACACTAAATCTAGCAGGCTTACCTCACACAGATTTAGATCCAGGGCTTTGAACCAGCCTAGCTCAACATCCACTCCTCTAATTATTTGCTTGAGTAGATGAAGGGACCACTTGTACAGATCCAATACTCTAAGAACTCTATTACACAGGGCAGCAACAGGATATTAAAGAAGAGTCACAGTCATGTTTGAGTATGGAGAGAGTAGGAGAAGCCAGAAGCATTGTACCAGACCAATGAATCTTTGCAATAAAACATTTCAAGCAAAGAGGTGTAGACTAAAGACTATAATGTGACACACATGGTGTTACAAAACAGCTTTGACAACAAGCCTCCCCATCTGCCTTAGTGGTGGGGAGGTTGCAAGAGTGGAGATTGGATATAAAAAGAAGATATGAGTGGGATTGGGATGCACAGTGTGAAAAATCACGAAGAACCAATATTCGGGTTTTTTTTGTTTGTTTGTTTGTTTTTTGTTTCTTTTTTTTTTTTTTTTTAAAGAATAGAGACAAATCTACAAACTTCTAAAACAGTAGATAAATGGAAATGTTGTTTAACTTACCATAAGGATCTAAACCCTGCTTATGACTTTTTTTCCCTCTTTTTCCTGACTATCATACAGTCTACAGTGTGGATATCCAATGTGTATGTAATTTATTTATGTAATTCTTGTTTTAGACATTTGTGAATTGGAGCATGATTAATAGGACTTGTGGGAATGAGAAACTCTTTTGTTATTGAGTTTTATTTATATATTTTTCCTGGCTGCAATATTAAACAGTACATATATTTTGTACCTCATTCCCAAGGAGCTATCCTTTAATAAACAAATTAAAAGAAAACCTTCCCTCTATATTATCAAAGTTAAGATATTACTGGTTCTCATCTTTCTCAAGAGGTGAATGGGGACATAACGGAATAGTGAACATATTGCAGTTGGGTATTATTAACATCATGAAAAGTGTCTGTGATAGATGATGGGATAAGAAAGAATAGACTACAAAGTGTCTATGTAATATTTGTCTACTTTGGAGAAAGGTATATTGGGGTGAATTCCTAGCTTTTAGAGATGAAGTTCCAGGACATTAATTGAAGAGTGAAAACTTCCTAGAAGGCATAGTGAGCTGAAGAGTTGTAAAAAGTCATTTAAAACCTGTGATAGTTTGTTTATTTGGCCCAGGGAATGGCACTATTCTGAGACGTGATCTTGTTGGAGTAGGTATGACCTTGTTGGAAGAGCAGTTGTGCCACTCTGGGTGTGATATACCTTCACCTAGCTGGAGAAAGACTGTATTCTCCCAGCTGTCTACAGAACAAGAGTTTGGGACTATTAGCTGGCCCAGCTCCATATCTGCCTAGATGCTGCCATGCTTCTGCCTTGATGATAATGGACTGAACCTCTGAACCTTCAAGACAGCCCCAATTAAATGTATTGCCTTGGTGTCTGTTCACAGCAGAAAAATCCTAACTACAGCACAACCTGAGAATAGCCAACAATGTTAGTGGTTGAGAATGCTAAAATTATTTCATTAATCTTTTTTATGTAGAATTTCTCAAGAGAAAGGCCAAAAAGAAACAAAAAGGTACTGCTGAGGAGGTAAACTTTATTTATGAACTATGTGAATACATACTAAGCAGACACTAGTCTGTCACTTGAACTCGTCTTTTAGGACCTGAATAATCATTTTTTTTCTGATGATTATAATATTTGCTTTAAAACCCAGCATTTTCAATCTTTATACACACTGTAGATCATTACAAAATTGCATGCCTTCTGGCTGGTGTCAGTTATTTCCAATGATTAACCTGTGAATTATACAAAGGGACTCAATGAGTGACAAACTCCGGTAGAATGGGACAAACATGTAATCCTTTGGACTTCCTATAATCTGCCAGCTCCTGGGTAATCACTTGAAGACCTTTTATTATTTATAAAAGTGTAAGTCTTTAGCTTAAGTGTTCTAACTAAATTTTATACCTTAAATTAACCTGCATATATTAGACTATATTCTACCAGATGACTCATTATCTCTCCTCTTTTTTATGAGTTTGACTTTCTGTGGCTCTTGCTGACTGATGAATCTCTTACCTCTGTGTCTGCCTAATGTATTGAATTTCCCACCATAGATTCTTTCCCAGAGTTCTTAACTTTGCACAGAAGTCCTGCTTATCCTTTCCGGCTTTGATATAGGCCATTCAATTCTTTATTAACACCAATCAGAGAATGCCTTAAGCAGGTGAGAAAGAAAGAAGAGATCGTCACACAGTGCTCAACAATTTTACCCTAACACAAAGCATTCTTTAAGTCAGCATTGGCAAATGAATATCCTCCAGAGTTTTATTTCATAATGGTTGTTCAAGTTTGGTTTTCATTGTTTACTACAGTAAAGGATGCCAGTGATTTTTCTCTAAGTTTCTACCTGTAGGTCCTAAATTAGACAGTATCTTTGTTTTCTTTTTCCATAAGGAAGTCCTTTGCTTCACAGCTCTGTTCTTTTACATAAATAGTGACACTTCTCAACTTATTTTAGTTGCTTAGAAAGCCAAAATTTGTAAAGAATTTAGAGTGTTCATTCTCTTCTCATTTTAGTAGCCTGGAAAAGTTTCTAGTTGGGGATATTCAGCCTTCACTTTCTATAGGTCAAGTTCTTCAGAGAAAACCAAATGGAAAAAAATTCACACAAGTGAACCACATAACTGTTAACTGTCAGCTTTCATACACTGATTTTGTAGGATCTAAACTCAGTTTTTCTATGGACATGGTTGTATAGCCTAGAAGAGGTTTTATAACTTTCCTCCAACTCTATTTACTTTAAAAAATATAATCTTATCTCATACATCCAGCTACACTGGATATGTTTTCTGCTGGTACAATCAAATGATTTGTAATTCAACAGTGATGATCCTTGTGATCATATACATATGTGTAATATTATATGAACTAAATTCAGGAATTATATGTTTAAACACACACATACATGTATATGTATATTTAAATCGAGCAATATATAAAGAAAATGCAATAAACTTGAGAGAGAGAGCAGGGTCCCCGTAAAGTGATAAAGTGGTAAGTGATATAATTATGTTGTAATTTTCAAAAAAATTTAAAATACTTTTTAACTTATTTGCTAGAATCTTATTAAATACCAATATTTAAATAAAGATAAAATTTAATTAAATAACCTATAAAGAAAATTTTAGTAGGAGGCTCTAAGAGGTAACACATTGTGTTTTGTTCTTTAGCCTAAATTGGTTTAGGATATTGTCTGCTTCTATTTAAGGAGAGCAGTTGTTATAAAGGTTGCATGACTAAATCACTGTTTTTTATTTAAATCATTTTATAAATTAAGTTATAAAGTTTATACTTTGTTATTCACTTTATTTTTTGTGAAAATACAATTATTAAATGTTACAAATATTTGTCTCAATAACTTCTTTGTGAGTAAACATTCTGATATTCTGAATTATTTGTGTTACACATTTTTGTCTTATTAATCCTATCTTTGTCTTCTATTCTACTGATACATGTAGATAATAGACCAATCATTTTGGGCACACATTAAGAAAAGAGCATTATAGAGGACTGAAAGAGCTGTAAGGTAAGCAACTTCATGCGAAGAACAACATCCACCAGCCAAGGCACTAAGGTGGAAAGGGGATCTTCATGGAAACAAGTTGAGGGGAAGAAGAGGGGTGGTGAAAAAGAGTATAACATTTGAAATGTAAATACAGAGAATATCCAATAAAACTGTGGAAAAAAGAAGATAGCATTAAAAATAATTAAATTAAAAATAGAATTAGGAAGATAGAAGAATAGGACAAAGAGTTATAGTAGGAAGAAAATGAGAAAGAGAAAAATATTTGAACATTCTTTACTTCAAAATCCTGTCTCCTTTTCAATAATATTGTTCATTATTTGAATGCAAATACCATACAGTAGATTCTTTATATAACAAAGAACTCTATATAATAGATTTGGAGATAATGGATATAACAAGCAGAGTACTAAGTAGTGGAAAGTGTTAAAATGGAGGTTGGTATCAGAGAAATCGTATGTCCTATACTCTCAGCAAACTTTTAAACATGTGCATCAAAATTAAAAATAATTTAGGAATCCTGGAAAAAAGACTTGATCTGAAGGTTTCCTCCTTGGTAGAAATACAAGAAAACAATAGGCTCCTAGAAAAACAGACTTTAATTTATCTAAGAATTTCTATAGCTATATATATATATATATATATATATATATATATATATATAT
This sequence comes from Micromys minutus, assembly GCF_963924665.1. NCBI lineage: Eukaryota > Metazoa > Chordata > Mammalia > Rodentia > Muridae > Micromys > Micromys minutus. Next base: position 21,541,081 of record NC_137982.1, on the reverse strand, counting down.
ATATATATGGACCAAAATAAATTTGGAGAAGAAATATTTATTTCATCTTACAATTTATAATCCATCATTCAGGGAAGTGAAGTAAGTAACTTGAATGCAGTAACTACAACAGAAAGAACAGAGGAGTATTATTTAATAGATTTTTTTTTTCTTGTAGCATGCTCAACCTGCCTTCTAAATTTCAGGACCCTATACTCGGGATTGGTAAGCTCAAGAGTCATGTAAAAGACTTGGTTGACTGAAGGACCAGGCTCAGATAAGGACATCTCAAGGAAACCAACAGACTCAAGTAACCTGGACCCTTGGAGACTTCCAGAGACTACTCTCCAAAGAGCATACAAACACTGGAGCTATGTCTCCAAACATATGTAGCAGACATACAGATTGGTCTTCATACAAGTTCCCCCAAAATTGGTGTGGGAGCTGTCTCTGAACCTTTTGCCTGCCTGGGGATGCTGTTCACCTTACTGAGCTCAGTGGAACAGGATCTACATAGTCCTGCAGTGACTTATGTGTCAGCACGGGTTGGTACTCAGGTCCAAACCCCCCCTTTTCAGAGGAGATGGGGGAGAAGTTGGGGAAAAGGCTATGGCGGAAGGTTGAGAGAAGACAAGGGGGATGTGGACGGGTTGTATAGTGAATAAATCAATAAATTAATGGGGAAAAAGAAAAATAGGTAATGATGACTAGAACAAAATGAATAATATATTCCTCCCATATGTTATGTCTGGTGCTTATGTATATTCATTCTTATTTTCTACAGTTTTAAGATTTAAAACAGAAATTACACTATATTTTCTAAAAAGAATTATCAAGTGTTTGATATTGAAGATTCTACATAAAAGAGTATTATGATTTTTGTAATTTTACTTAGTAACTAGAGATATTCAAACATATTTTTTTTAATCCAGTGATATTTGGTGATACAAGCCTTTAGTCTGTGCACTCACCTAGTAGGCAGAAAAGATGAAACTCTGAGTTCCATGCCAGCCTGGTCTACAGAGAGAGATTTAGAAGAGCTAGAACCACATAGAGAATTCTTGTCTCAAACATCAAAACCAAAATAAAACAAAGTTTTTCCAATGTCACCTATGTTATAGGTAGTGAAAAGAAACAAGGGTTTAAGTATTTTTTTTACTTCAAATTTGCATACTTTAGTCATTTGCCCATGATATAAACATGCTTACTTTAAAAATTAACTTTGGTAACTCACACTGACAACCCTGGGCTATAGCTTGCCTTAACTCAACATGTTTACTTTTTCAATTTTTTCATTTATTAACTTTTAATATTCCCTTTTCCTCATAAACATATAATTTCTACCATAAACAGCTAGGTGAGTAACTAGGTGCATAGCTAGAAATGTTTCAATAACTACCCTCCTAAACACAATAATATATTATTGAATGTATATAGGAACATCATATTTCACTTCTGATAATGCTATTAATAATGGTTCTATTATGGGATGTATAGACCACTATGATAATTTCTCAAAATACATTAACAATACATTTGGGAGAGTGAAAATTAGACTAAAATAAAATAAGTGAACATATATAATTATAAAACTTGGTATATTTAATATTAAAAAGATGCTAGAAGCAGTTTACATCCATACGCTGCATTCTTGACTCACTGAAACAAGAATTTATTACTTGATTCTTCACTGTCTCTTACAGGTTCAGATTTTGAATGCTTGGTTTTCAAATGTTCATGTAATTTTGGTAGGTACTGGCAGAAGCAGGTTATGAGGCACAGACATTTAAAAATGATGTCAGGAGCTGTCACACTCTCTGCTCACTGATCCACAGTAATGTGAATATTCTCTGTCACGTTCTCTTCTTCAGTGAACTGAAGTTCTCTGCCATGCCATCTTTACCATGATGTTATTCAGACCCTGCACAACTGTGAGTCAAAATAAGTCTTCCTTCTTTGCTCTTTCTGTTAGTTATAGGCTTGTCTACCTAATAAACCCAGTATATATCAGTTGAATATGTCAGAATAGAGCCAGTAGTCTAATGAGTCCAAGTTCAAGCAGAAATATTGGGTTTTGGGAAAGTTGATGATAACCATATGGTATTGAAGACATTTTTATCTAAGCATCATGGAAACACGTGTTCCAAATAACACTAAATTAGGCTCACCAGTCCAGAAAAACAAAACAAAACAACAACAAACCCCCCCCAGAAACAAAATCAAACCAAAAAAAAAAAAAATCCCAAAAAACAAGCCTTAATGATGGCTTTGGAAAATCCATATTCCCCAATGTTTAGAACTAATTTTTTCCAGCCAATGGTGAGTCAATGCGTCATGTTGATCCATAACTTGGAACACACGCAGTGTATGTGTGTTTAATGGTATCCTGTCTGTTGAAATATGATGTTTGTGGTACTTTTCACACTTATACAGCTTCTCTATCCCCATTATCAGTAAATGACCATAAAAGTTTGCACTTAATACACAATTGAATCTTATATACAGAAGACACACTTAAGAATTCATGTGAGTATAAAGTCACAAAATCAATTTTTACAGAAACATGAATATAAAATAAATTTTAAGTATTTCAAGTTTTATATAGATAATAAGGTATTATCTCACATATTACTATTTAAAATTATTATAAAATGAATTGATAAACTGTGGTCTCACTTTATGTTTATAAGCAGCAACAAAGCTACAGGTATTTTGGATATGCAAGCATAATTTGATTCTTCAATTGTGGTTTTTTTTTTTTTTTTTTTTTGTAATCAAAATTTGTACATGATTAGTTCTTTATAAAAACAGCAGTGTTTTCCTAAAACAAGAATGTGTCAGAAATAAATAATGAAGGCCATATATCACATAGTAACTTAATATGTTTTGTTTAAATAAAGAATGGTTGTTACTTGCAATCACCAAGCTTTAAGTTTAGGACTTTGGCCTAAACAGTAAAGACAACATCAAGTCTTGGGTTTACTTCCAAGAGTAATGGTTGAGCAAGTATCTCAAGAGGGCTGAGTTGTAACTTGGCAGCCAATGACAAAAACTTAAAAAGAGAAAATGAGTGCGTTAATCCTATTAGAGTATGCATTTTGTGGCTTATTAATATTCTGCATTAAGCCAAATTTGAGTTATTAAAGTTTTTTCCTCTTTCAGTTTTCTAGCCATCAGGAAGCACTCAATTTCTTATGGGATTTGTTGGAATGGATCACATTTCTTCTGGTCTCTGGTGCTTCATACTATGCTTTCAAAATCCGCATTGTAAGCTGACTGCAGCAGAGTTGTGTATGATGGTATTTTCAGATTGCAAGAGTAATATAACCACACATTTCATGAAAATAGGCTTCTCTGTGTTTCTGTGCTGGATCTATCTATTAGAATGGCATTCTTCATAATAGAGTTCACAGGCATTTATTTATTCATTAATTCATTTGGGGGAATTATTGTTTGTTTGTTTGTTTGTTTTCATTGTAAATACACTTCAAAGAGTCTGTCTGAATTATAGATCTTTGATCATCTGTTACTTTTTTAAGGGTAACCCTTTCTTTTCATTACATCTTAGAAGTCACTGCCAATGAGGTTTTCATTAAGAAACATGTTATATTTAAAACGATTTGATGGAAAAAATAGTAGAAAGTCTAGCATTAAAATAAGGATATGGTAATGGCTGAATTCTAGAAAATAATGCCAAATTCTAGAAAAGAAAAGAGAAAAGATGGAAACAGTGGAATACTTTGGAATAATAATCAGGGATAAGCACCACCCTTTGGCAATCAATAATCTGCCATATATGGTATGAATCACAGCTATTCATATTCAATTTATTTATTGTGACTAGAAGCCCTAGAGAAACACAGTAATAACTAAAATGGCAATGCAAACCTATTAACACACATTTAAAAGGAGTACATCTAGGGGAGAGGAAAGGTGAGCTAGCTACAAAGAGTAGAGGGAGAGGAAACAGTGGTCCAGATGGAAAAAGAAGAATATATTTGAAAGAGAGAGGTGGTGGAAGGAGAGCGGTGGAGAGGAAGGTGGAGGGATGGGGGAGAGAGAGGAGGGTAGGAAGGGAGACAAGAAGACAGGGAGGAGAGAGAGACAGAGGGAGAAGAGAGGGACAGAGGGAGAAAAGAGGGAGGGAGGGAGGGAGGGAGGGACAGAGGGAGGGAGGAAGGGAAGGAGAAAGGGAGGAAGAGAAAGAGATAAATTTAAGAAGTTATGTCACTTGGAGTGAAAATGTTACCCTCAAGGAATCATGAATTGAAAAGGACATCAGTACAACGAATGAGAAATATTCCTGAACTTTCAGTTGTTGGCCAGCGAAGTCCAAAGAACCCATCTCAAATAATAGAGAACATTTCTTTTATCCTTATTTAGTTTTCCAACCCCTACACAGATGTGACACATATGAAACACAATGGCCACCATGTAATAATATTCCTAAAGCCTAATACTAGGACTTACACTGGCTTCAATGAACAGCTGTCTAATTCGATTTAAGGCCCACTCAACAGGAAAGAAGTCTTGTCAAAGGAAATTCCGACCAAACCTTTTCTTAAAGTAAAAGAAGTGCTAGACACAGTTCTAAAAGCATCTGAAAGCAGCCTAAGTTTGCCATTGTACTGTCATTAGCTGGCATCTCACAGGCTTCATCTGTCCATTATTATGAGGTCTACACTGTGCCTGATAGTGCACATTAGACAACAGCATCGCAACCTCTATTCAGGAATTCTGATCCTGCCAGATATTTGCAAATTTCATCTTCTCTCTATGATATTTTCAACCCTGAATCTCTCATGTCACCAAAACCAGTACCATCTGAGAGACACGTTACCTACTTCAGCTGCCAGCACAAGATACAACCCTGGTCTTTTTTTGTCTGCTGATCCTGGGGAAATATTACCAGAAGATTTGGCCCCAGTGATGCTGGTCTTTTCTCAATCGCGACCTATTCTTGTCAGTCCCAACCAACCAGCATCCATGGTCCTACTAGAGCAAGGGTTTCATTTCCTTTTTTCTAATGTCTTTTCATAATTCTCTCCAAACCAATAGGGTCAAGTTTGTCAGAGCATTAGTCCATATTTGCTTTTTTCTTTTTTTCTTGGATAGTTTACGCGTTTACATTTCAAATGTTTTCCCCTTTCCGGGTTTCTAACTCCCCGTACTTCTATGAGGATGCTCCCCCTCCCACCATCTCCCACCTGGCATTCATTCCCCTCCACAGGACAAGGAGCTTCTCCTCCTATTGATACCACATAATGCCATCCTCTGCAACATATGCAGCTGGAGCCATGTGTCCCCCCATGTGTGCTTTTTTTGTTGGCATTTCAGTCCCTAGCAACACTGGGTGGATTGGTAGGTTGATATTGTTGTTTCTGAGGTTGCAAACCCTTCAGCTCCTTCAGTCTTTATTCTAACTCCTCCATTGGGGTCCCAGTGATCAAAATGATGGTTAGCTGCAAGCATCTTAAACTGTATCAGTAAGACTCTAACAGAGCCTCTCACAAGACACCCATATCAGGCTCCTATCACAAAGTACTTCTTGGCATCAGCAATAGTGGCAGCATATAGGATGCATCTTAAGGTGGGGTAGTCTGTGGATGAACTTTCATTCAGTCTCTTCTCCACTATTTCTTTTGCCCTGTATTTCCTCCCATGAGTACTTTGTTCACCATTCTAATAAGAACTGAAACATATACATTTTGGTCTTCCTTCTTCTTAGTCCACGTTTTAAAACTGATCTGTGCCTTGGGTTACTTCCTGTTGTTATGAAAAACACTATCACTCATAACAAATTAGGGAGGGAAGGGTTTATTTCACTTTAGAGCACACAGAGGATTACTGAGAGAAATTTAGGCATGAACTGAAAGAGAAACCTCAGAGGAACACTGCTTACTGGTTTGATCCTATAGCTTGCTCACACAACTTTTCTATACAGCCTAGCAACACTTTTCCTGAAGTACCCACAGTAGCCTTAGCCCTCCCACATTAACTTTCATCAAGAAAATGTCCCCCACAGCCTTGCCTAGGAGCAATCTTACTGTGGCATTTTTAAAGAGAAACTCACTCTTCCTAGATTTGACTGAAACTGAAATAATTTATATAAATATATATGATTTTTCATATATTAATTTAAAATATATATAATACATAATAAAGTGTGTATATATGATATGTCCATATATATATTTCCATGTGTCATACATATATGACTAAACTGAAGGAAAATCTCAAAGAAGAACTGGTACACTGGAGTAAGTAGAACCTTTTATTTTAAATAGCACCTAACATTTTGGAGTGCAAAGGGGAATCCCTGATAGAAAAGTGTGCAGACATCTCACATCTCTCTCCTGAAAATGTTTTTAATGCCATCTGTGTTCACCTGTCTGTTTTGAATATACCTTATTACAAGATGCAGGTTCTTCTGTGACATCTACTATCAGATTTTTGTGCTTGCAGAGAGATACCTACTTTAACAGTCCTTATCCTTCTGCAGAGTAGGAAGGATTACTGTCGAACTCCAAATATTTTGCCATAGACACATTGTTTACACAACACAGCTGCTGGAATGGCTTTGATGACAGGAACTTATTAAGGCCTTTGGGGGATGATGAGATTTGTGGAAATCATGATGTCTCTTGGCTGCCCCTGATTGATGTAGTATCATCAGTCCATGGCTCCAGGCATATTGTGGTGTACAGAAGTATTGTGGACAGAACTGTGAGTATGTCCTACTGTAAAAACAAATCAATCCTTTGTTTAAAAGTTTGCAGCGTCTGCTACAGCCTTAAAGATAAAGTTTAAGTTCTCTGACAATGAATACAAGACCTGCTATAAATCTGCTGTCTAGCTCCACAGCCCACCACCGTGGGAAACAAATGGCAATTGTTAAATCACCATATGCTATCTATTTCTTTCCTCCCACTTCTCAGATTTTTTTTAAATGCCTAATACAATTTAAAGTTTGATGATTTCAAGTCCTATCCCATTTTATTTTCTTTTATCCTAAACCTTTCTTTGACATCTATCTTCTTCAACCTTTAGGGTTCTTTACAAGAAGCAAATATTTTTGTCATTTCTTCTCTTAGTCATCTGAGCACATTGCATGCTAACAGACTTGCAACCCTGACTGTGAGGTTCTCCTCTATTCCACAGGTTTCCAACCCTTCCCCCCTCAATCATTGTACAATACATCCTGCATATCTTTCAAACTTAGCCTAATGGCTCTATATCTTCCATTAAAAGGGGCAGCTAGAGTTTTATTGCTACTGACCTTTGTGGTGAAAATATAAAGGATTACAAAATGGATTACATAGCTCATCTCTGTGTCTTCCTTTTCCCACTGAACTCCACCTCTGGATGTCCTTCTACATTCCCACACTTCCCTTCTACATCTATCATGTCTGTCATCCAGACATACAGATGAATATCACAAGAATGGTTTATTTCAGTACTCTGATCTCCCTTTAGGAAGAACTTTTTCCAGGTTGACCTCAGGCTCTCTGCAGTTTACAGATTATAGAAACACAGATTTTCTCCTGTTTCTATAATCACATACATATATAAACACACATATACCCATATAATTAAAATAAGTTTCTTCTCTAACAATATTAACAATACATTCTTGCGACCTACTATCTTCCATGTAGTATCCTCAATATTGGGGTTCATGTGCATGTATATATATATATACATTTCTTGTGTGTGTGTGTCTGTGTGTGTGTGTGTGTATCTGTAGGTGTGAATGTAAATGTAATGTGCAAGTATATAGCAGCCAGAGAACATCCATGTGTGTAATTATTCAGATACTTTCTAGCTATTTGTTGAAACTATATCTCATACCACCCTGGATCTATACAAGTAAAATACCCAGACTCTGAGGATCAATCCCAGGGATGTAACACATATACTCAGTGTTCCCTTTCCTCAGTGCTAGTTTTACATTTTAGGCCTTGACTCTGTAATGGTTCTTTGGATATTGACATCTTTGAAAATTAAAACAATATGTATTTTACAGAAACTAATCTAGAATGACAGTCTTGAATTTGGATTCAGGAATGCATTACGTACCTTGTAATTGCTCCTGATTCCCTCTTATCACTAATCTAATGGTAATATCCTAATTAACTGTATTTATGAAGAGTTTGAATACAGGAAAATGAAACAAGTAAATACTATATTTTTAATTATGTTTTTCTTAAAACTTGTCATAATTCTGACTTTGTTTAGTGTTTAGCCTCAAAGTGCACAGTAGGATCTTGTTGCTCCAATTTTGAATTTTAATAATATTTTATATTACCAGTTATTTACATCAAAATATCAAATATTACAAGGTTTCCTCAATTTGCAATATCTTAAAAGTAAGAAAACAAAGACGGTTCATAGATACAATCTGATATACAATTATTGTAAATTTCCTAAAAATGATATACTTTGTGAAACAGTATTTATCTTTAATGATGTAATTATTGATACAAAATAATAATAATAATAACAATAATAATAATAACTAAATAAAGTTTTCCCTTATTTCATTTTTGAACACCTGGCATGTTTCAAATGCCTACATAGTTTGGCTGTGTGCTAACTATAATGTAAACAAGATATGAGACAGAATTACAGGTACTTAAGAGGACTTCTCTGATATAACTAACAAAGGAAAAAGAGGGTTAGTCAGTCCCAGCATTTAACTTAGATTCCGCAGATGCAGTAAAGAGCTAAATTCCTCCTCCTTTTCATCAAAACCCCAGTCATTATTTTCACTGTTCCTAAGGATCACTTAGACATAGTACTAAAATCAGCTTCTTCATAGTGTTCTATTTTGAATTGAGATTTAATACACCCAACATCTAAAAATAACCTAATATATCTCTCTATGTTTTCAGTTAGCTTTTGTATCCATTCATTTGTTCTTCCCTTGCCAAACAACACTCTAATAAGCCTTTTAGAAATAAATCATGGATGGCCTGACCATGAATGATGGCTATTTGGATTTCTGTAGATGTTTCTTTGCCTCTTCATATAACAGTGTAAAGAACTCCGAAGAAAGACTTTACCTTCCTGATCTCCTCATCCAACCTGGACAGATGTGCACACCCTAAAACAACTGCTACAATTTCCTTTCGAAGGCCTGGGCTTTGGAACAAATTGACAACTTGGGCGTAAGAAGAATGCTTTCGAGGCATTTTTTTTTTTTATCATGAAGTAGTTCTGCCAAAATAAATTCAGAACAAATTCTTTCTTCCTGAAGTGCCAAGTACTTCTCCATTCAGAAACTGCAATCCAATCTCATGAAGTCTCTCCTACAAAACAAGACTTCGTCCTTCTGCACAGCTGCACTACCTGGCAGGATCCCTAGTCCTGGGAAGCGGCTGAAAAAATAACTATAGTGTCTGTCGGAGCTGTGAGCAAGTTTGGAAAACACAACGATTTTAACACTCACCCCACAGAAAATGAGAGGAACACACTGATGTTATTACTTGCAGTGTTGCATGTGGGATGCTTCTTGCAGAACAAGGAGAACAGTAGGTCATTTATTGCTCCACCATGGGCCTGGGTGCGTGCAATCACTTTTCATTATTCTTTGCTATCATCCTTGACCTGCTTGGAAAGAGAGTCGAACAAAGCTAATTGTAGGAATCATTTCTGTGTGCCTAACCATATTAGGATGCAATCAGCAACAATACACAAAGTGTTCTCTAAAAGCCTGCCTGCCTTTCCACTTCCTGGGAAAGCAATAAGGCCTCTTGTGAACTACAAGTGCCCCTGAGTGACACTGAAAATTAAGGATGAAGGGTCTGCACATCAACTGCAGTACAAATCACTCTGTTATCCTCTTGAGCTCATGGAGCAGATAAGTCTTGTTTTGTTTGCTATAGGGAGGTGTATCTCTCTGGCATCTTCTGCTGTTCTCTGCTTCTCTGGAAGCGGTCCAGAGTCAACAGCTGAACAGCATGATGGAGCCTAGGATTCAAAGGCCCAGGGCAGAAGGGAAATAATTCCCTGGTGCCACTCTCGATTATCTTGCTCTTTACATAAATAAATCAACATCCTCTGAAAGATAGTGCTTGTGTAGGTAGTAAATTTAGGAAGTTTGCCTCATGCAAAGACAGAGAAAAGGATAGTTGGCTCTTAAAAACTGGTCCGTGTTGCAAGAACCACATATGTCACAGATTATTTTAAAGATATGTATTGAAGGAAAAAGTCACTGTTATCAGGATGACATATTCTCTCACAATGGATTTTTTCTCCACAAATATTTATTATTACCATTCTAAAAATATAACTGCTTTAGAGAGCAAAACTGGAGAGAAAAATGTTTTGCTAAGATTTGTATATTTCATTCACAGACCTTAGCAACTGGCCTTAAAATATATTTAAGTGACGTTTCCATGTATTTAAGATGAGCACTGACCTGGAACATTTCAAGAGGGCAGACTAGCTCTCTCCTTATGCATAGAAAACACCACATTGTGTAAAGACAGGATGAATATAGGCCAGGTCATAGTTCTTCAGCAAACTTAACATTTACTTTCTGAAGAATGTAGGAAGGAGTGGTAATAATTAGACAGACAGAAAAGATGAATATTGGGTCTGATTTTGAGCTTCTGCAGCACTGTAAAATTTGTTGCATTCAGAAGATGTCCCTTCTCTAATTCATTGTCCAATAGGGATGTCCATCTCACTTTGTGGACTCTGCACATCAGGACCTGGTATAATCTTCCCACAAATTTCTGCTATTTGGGTCCTGGGCGATACACTTTTGGCTGGGACTATACCTTTAAGAGTGCCTACTGAGTAGCATTTTGCAGCTATCTCTGTGATACCTGACAGCAAAACTTCAGTGTGGGAGTTAACTGAGTAAAGACTGCTGTACAAGAAGAGTAAGTCAGCATCACTATGGAAAAGGAAGAGTCACCTGTGGGGTTGACTCTTCATCAAAAATGAAAAGGTGTTTTACTGCTTTCGTTTAAACTGGTTACTGCTTTCTGTTTCATTGTTAACTCATTTCTTAACTGCTGGTCTTATTACTAATTTCAGTTTTCATTATTATCAATCATTGCTTTGCTATTTCATCGCATTAGAGATGCTTTTCCCCAAACAGAACCGGGAAGTGGAAAAAATACAAGGAAGTCCTTAAACTTAAACTAGAAAGAACCTGGAAGTTTCATGAAATTTATAGAAGTCAAGACCTGAGGAGCTCTTCAGATTGTCAAGTAGTGCATAGGAAGTAGGGAAGAGGACACTCAGAGGAGTGAAAGGAGTCTCTTCAGAGAAGCTACTTGCTGGTTGTAGGCGCAATTCAACATTCATTCATTGGTTGCCACTTAACCTCGGGATCTCATTGATATAGCTGCTTCTGACTTATCAATGGCCCTGTCAATAATTCAAATAAACTCATCCATTTACAAATCTTAACTTGTATCAAGTTCTTTGGTCTGCTGTTGACATCATTTGTCCTTTGAACAGATGTATGTTGACATGTTCCTACAGAATGTGGACGAATATCAATGCATTCCAGTTCAAGTCCTGCATGGTCATTTTTGGCATTGGAACAAAAAAATATCTTAGTCTCAAAAAAATCATGTATATCCTCTGCTTACATTAGATACTGGGGAAAGTTATTGCTTAACCTTAGCTATATATTTTCCATTGCCTCACTGTTACTTTCTTTGTTCCACCAACATGGTCTAGATAGATGCGGGCCAGCAAGATGGCTCAGTGACTAAGGAGCATACACTAGCAGACCTAGCAACCACAATGCATATGGTTGTCCTCTGACCTCACACATGAACTAAATCATGCCATCTCATATATAACCATACAAATAAATGATAGATCTTTTTGGAGCTCATTTTAGTCCACCCATTTTCTAGACAGAGAAAAATAATACAATATTTTGTTAAAATTTTATAATTTTCTTCTTATTTACCCTACTATGGCATCCTTTAAAGATCTTCTTTTTAATGAGATCAATTAATGTTATCTGAACTAGTCTTTCCTGCTTACTTAATTTGAAGTATAAAATAATGAAAAATATGTTATAACTTTCAATGCTCAAGCAGTGTATCCAACCTTTTTTTTTCCGTTAATTTGGTTATTCACTTTAAATCCCAATACCCACCCCCTTTCCTCCCATTCCTCCTCTCACAAGCCCCCCCCCCCTTGATTCTGTCCTCTGCCTCTGAGAAGAGGAACTGCCCCCCCACTCCTGGGTATCACCTCACCCTGACACATTAAGTCACTGCAGGACTAGGCACATCATTTTCTACTGATGTCAAACAAGTGTTTCAGTTAGGGGATCAGGATCCAAAGGCGGTCAACAAGTTCAGAGACAGCCCCTAGTCCAGTTGTTGGAAGACCTGCATAAAGACCAAACTGCACATCCGCTACATCAGTGGGCCTAGGTCTAACTCTTACATGCTCCTTGGTTAGTGGTTCAGACTCTGGAAACCTCCAACAGTACATGTTAGTTGACTTTGTTGGTCTTCCTGTAGAGCTTCTATCATCTTAGGGTTCCTCAAGCCTTCCAACTATTCCACAAAATTCCCTGAACTCCAACTAATGTTTGGCTGTGGAGCTCTGCATCTCTTTCCATTGGTTGCTTGGGGAAGCTTCTCTGATGTCAGTTATGCTAAGCTCCTATGTGCAAGGCTAACAAAGTATTATCAATAGTGTCATGGATTGGTTCTTGCCTATATGATATGTGTCAACTTGAGTCAGTCATTGGTTGGTCATTCCTCCAGTCACTGCAACCTCTTTGTTCCTCCACATCTTAAAGGCAAGACAATTTTGGGTCAAAGATTTTGCAGGTGGTTTACTATTCTTATCCCTTTGTGGAGATTCCTACCTAGCTATAGGCAGTGGCCACTTTATAACAGCCAGAATTTGGAAACAACCCAGATATCCCTCAACTGAAAAATGGATTTTTGAAAATGTGGTTAATTTACATGGTAGAAAACTACTTAGCTATGAAAAACAAGGTCATGAAATTTGCAACCAAATGGAATAAACTAAAAAATATAATCCTGCGTCAAGTAACTCAGACCCAAAAGTACATGAATTGTATCTATATGGAAAGTATATAGATTCACTTGTAAGCTGATATTAGCCATAAATTACAGGAGAACCTCCTTACAACCCAGAGACTCACAGAAGCCAAAAAACAAGCAGGACCCAAGGGCAGATGCTTGAATTTTCCACAGAAGCAGAATTAAATTAGATATCAGAGATTGATAAAGGGAGGAAAATGGGTGGGAATGAGAATGGGGAGGGGAACAGGGCAGGTGATCAGGGAGATATAGGGAACGCAAGAGAGAGAGAACTGAAATCTGTGAAGAAGAGAGGGAGGAAACATCCTTAGGACATGCCAGAAACCTCACGGAGTCCATGGTGGTGACTCTAGCTGAGACTCCCAGCAGTGGGAGAAATACTGCCTAAGGTAGCCACCACATATCCAGTGTTTTACACAAAGAGCCTTGTTGCTTCTCACCCAAAACTGCACTGTATTTGTTTTTCCTTGAAAATACAGAATTCTCTATAACCATATATTGTTTTGTGGTTTCTTGCACTGAGTCTGAAAGCACAATAGGCTTCTGTCTTCCTTCCAGTCTCCAGAATACTCATCTTTAATGCAATATTTAGGTGAATAAAGATACAATATACATACGTTAAGGAATTCCTATTTTCAAGTAAATAATATCTACATCTGTCAGTCAATAGATGCAGGGGTATGGACCATGAGAGGAAGTCTGGTAAGGTCGAGCTAAAGTCTTGAAGCCTGGAGACCCTGAAGGGACAGTTGGAGCTTTGTCTGTTCCCAGCATCTGTCCCATCATGTAGCTGCAGTCTCCTTCCAACAGAGAGGCTTGTGTACATCAGTCACTAAGACAGTAGGAAAAGAGATATGATCACAGTCACACAGGCTTAAAACAGAGTTCTCCATGCTAATGATATACCTAGAGATCCAAGGGTCTTCCCAGACATTCCTCCCTGCAAAAGTATTTAATCTCAGGTCCACCCTAAGAAGTAGGGTATGGTTTTATGGCTCCATTTTCTGCCATGACAATAAACTATTTGGAAGCATGGACTGCAACTTTCATTGAGATTCACTCTGAGGAGCCTTGGAGAAGGTTTTGCCTACAGAACCACAGGCAAAGTCTAGTGTCCTGGGAAAACCAGCCACAACCACCACAAAACCTGCGGCTGTCAAGCCAAGGAGCATCACTGCCTGACAAGCTTGGACCCCTCCTATTCCCCTGGCCCCAAGATAGATGCTGTCCCCAGACTGAGGGGCCCGACTGTGTACTCAGTTCTTCTACCTCCCAGAGTGGTGCCTGGATGCTCAAGAGCCCGAGAACCCTGCTGCACTGGCCTCACAGCAGGTTCAGGAACCCATTAACTGGCCCCAGCATTCCCACACCCAAGACTGCGCTGTCCCACCTCCAGAGCAGTGCCTCAGTGCTTCCTTATGGGACAGCCCTCACACTAGGGGTGGATTGGACAAATGCAATCAAACTTTCCACTTTTTGTATCCCCAAGCTTCAGGGGCTTGTGCCCCAAAACCCATCAAATATGAACTATATGTCAGTCACCACAGTGAGTGAACTTCAGATGTCTCATCTAGCACCTAGATTTCTCTCCTAAGGTCCCAGACCGTTTGATGCAGAGAATGACAAACCAGTCCCTTTCTTCCCTGTTAAAAAAAAAAAAAATGTACCAAGAAAATTAGTGTTTGACCTCAACCACTTCAGTGACATTAATATGGAAAAATAAAACTCTCACAAACATAAAATAAGTTTAAAATGCTTTAAACTGTTCAATTAAGTATTGATTTAGTGCTGTAGAGAGAATTAAAAGTCATGGCTGCTCTTCAAGAGGACTAAGATTTGTTTCTCCCACTGTATGACAGCTCACAACAGTCTGTACCTCCAGTTCAACAGGGGTCCATCTATCTCTCTTTCAATTCCTGTGGAGACTCTGCACACAAGTGGTACACACATAAACATGTCATCAAGATGCACACACAAATAAACATCTGAGAAGAAAAAACTGATTAAAATAATTAACGAGGTCATTAAATTTAGGTGTCAAGTCATAGAGCTTATGCTTGCTTGGTACTAAACCCCACATTTCTTCTCAGATGAAGGGACCCATTTATAAAGGGAGGCTATGAATATTTCATATGTGCAAATCTGTATGCAAAAGTCATTCTGTGTGCTAAACATGCATACACAGTCATGCTGGTTTTTCTGTATCTTAGTTTTAGAGAATCATACATTACTTAATGTATGGTCTATTTTGTTTTAAAGTGAATATAATCCACATTTTCGTCTAGTAATAACTTCCAGGCAAAATCCATTTTTCTGCAGAAATGCTGCGTGGATAAAAAACTGGCATTAGAGGACTCATGCTGTAAAGGATCCATGGCCATCAGTATTTTAGCTATAACTGCTGTGCTGGTCACTGTCCTTTGTTTCTCACAGGAGAGGTCTGAAAACAAAGGAAAATGTTAGTGTGTAGTGTGGGCAAGGGTTGCATCTAGTCTTCATGCCTTGACTATGTGTGCCTAGAGTGAATATTTTCTTCCATGAGCAAAATGCTATATTGCACAGTACCAAATTTGAGTACATTGCTTCAAAAAAGAAGTTCACTCTGAACAGAGAGGCTAAGAGAGAAAGATAAGACTCATTTGAATAACCAGACTATTTTTCTTAAATTTAAATACTAGGAATCTGAGTGGTCATCATTTTATATGGATAATTATACTTTTACCTTTGCAACTGATCTTTTCTTACATGAAAGTGGGTGATATTCATTTCAGGCAAGCAGTGAGCATTAATTCAAGCAGGTTCAATACAGTTCAATACAGTGTATTAACACTGTATCTCTTCTCTTAAAGCCTGTATGAATAAACACATATACACTTAGATATTACTTGCTTATTTTTAGCCTTAAAGACTTCTTCTGAATTTCACTTATATTGAAATTTCAGTTTTTCAAAGTCATAAAGGGAGAGGGTGTCCAAATTGTTATCAAAAAAAAATCTGGGAGTTGTGAAAGTCTTTGAAAATTAAACCCTTTATCTTCAAAACATGGTGATCTTACTTCTAAATATTTAAGTAAAAGTTTGGAGCCTTCTGCTCAGTGACCTCAGTATGCTTCTTGGTACAGCACTAAGTACTTCCATCCTGTATTGTGCAAGCAGATGATGCCTCACAGTCAATATGGTGAAGCCTGATACATTGTATAGAGAACAAAGCTGGTACAGTTTGAGTAAGCTGGGAAAGGTATAATTAGAAGTTGGGAAAAAAGAACAATAACAAATTTTTTAAATGAATAGACATAATTCTAAAAATGATGTAATATTGTTATAAAAAGATCAAGAACAATAATATGAACCAACCAGATGATCCAGAGCTCCCAGGGAATAAACCACCCACCAAAGAGTACACATGAGGGAACTCATGGCTCCAGCCACGTATGCAGTAGGATGGCATTGTCTGGCATCAATAGGAGGAGAGGACCTTAGCCCTGTGAAACTTCAATTCTCTAGTGTGAGGGAATGTCAGGGTAAGGAGGCACATCTGGATGGGTGGGAGGAGGAGCACCCTCATAGAAGCAGGAGGAGTAGGAAGTCATAAGTGGGTTCCAGAAACAAATCCAGGAAAGAAGATAACATTTAAAATGTAAATACATAAGATAACCAATTAAAATGATCAAAATTAAAAGCAAACCTTGTTAATAATACTCAACAAAACAATAACCTCTTGGTACTCTAATCAGAAATATAATGGCAAGGGAAAAAAACAAACACAGTAGGTTTCAATAGCAACTCAGAAATCCTGTAAAATTATTCCTCTATGCTTTCATTCAATACAGCACAACGCCATGGCCATGACCATCTGAGATTCCAGGGCAGGGGTTCGGCCCTCTTGTAAGCCACGAAGGTACTATTAAAAGCAATATTGAAAAGTTTAATAAGATTAGATAATGCAAAGTCAGTCCTGATAAATGATTAAGTGGCTGTTGTGCCGCTGTTCTAGTATAATTAGCATGTTGTTTAAACCTGATATAAAAAGAAGTACTTTGATCTAAGTAGCTTTACCCTGTACTCCTAAACACAAAGGAAATGCTGGCCTGCTTGTATTTCTACCAATCTCTCATGCATTTGTTTCTTGTTCTTCACTTTTCTTTCTCATTCCAGCTCCAGGATGAGAAACTTCATGGATTATCATTTGTGTCTGAGAATGTAACAGAATTTTCAGGTCTTTAAGAACAGTCTTACTTTTCTCTGGTTTGGACAAAACTCCATGGACAAGCCAAGTAAATGACAGAAGTCACTTAATATGACTTACAGTTTTAGCCATGGATAGCTTATGATGGCCGCAAAAAAGACGGAACAACTGAGAGCCCATAAGCTCATATATAGATCTGCAAGCACTAGGCGGGGGGGGGGGGGGGGTCACAAGTCTTTTAAAACCTAAAAGGCCAACATGTGCCTCTACAACCAAGGTCCAACTCCTTATAAGGCAGACTAGCCAACTTGGAAACAAGTATTCAAAACACAAGGTGCCATTTTCATTCTAACTGTCACATTCCATTCTCTGGGCCCTATAGGATTCTGGCAATATCATAATGCAAACTGAATTTAGTGCAAGTTAAAAATATCCCCGTAGCCTTTAATGGCCTCAACACTTAAAAACTCTAAAGTCCAAATCTCTTCTGAGACTCAGGGCAATGAGGTAGGCACTTCCTATGTTGACTCATGAACTTTGGCTGAACTTCATTAAATATAATTGCCAACACAGAGGAGACTTTTGTCCCTTCAAGACATGTGTGGATGGTATTGTTTTTCCTTCTATTCTTATTTTTGTAACATTTTATCATAACCCACCAAGATATGATGAATTATTTTCTAGCATTTCCCAAACCTCAACAAGTAAGAAAAGGTATCATTTTTTAAATTGTCCAGAATATCAAAAGGCTATTGTGTGCCTTCTACTTTAGCACCATATAATATGAATTTGTTATTTACCATAAAATATTTATTTATCATAAATAATTTTTCTATATTCTTTTGCCATTTCATATAATGTATTTTGGTCATATTTATCTCCCTGTCCCAAGTCCTCACAGATATCTTTCTGACTTCCGTACTCTCCCAGCTACCCAACTATATTCTTTCCTTGCTCACCTACCCCCCTTTCCCTCCTCTTAAAAATCAAAGCTATGTAATCTTGTTTGTATCAAATTATTATGCCTAGCATAAATACTCCCCTTAACAGAAGTCAATCTACCATGTGTCTTTCCATTGGTAAACAAACAATCAAACAGGGTGACTTTCACTCTCTTTAAAAACAATCAAATGTCAACAAGTCCATTGCTAGTAGTTAGACTTTATTTTCACTTTTCCTTGTCAATTCTGGGATTTATTTTTTATTTTTTGGCAAGATTGATCTTCTGTAGGCATCATACATATTGTCATAATTTTTGGGAACTCAATTTTCAATGATCTTATCAGTGTATAAACATTATTTCCCTGGAGTTATCCATCCATCAGAGCGATCACTGAGTCTTGAGGAATATGATACAGATATTCAAATTGGGGATGCACATTCTTAAGTCACTCATTCTCTGAACTTCTGAACAGCTGTGGTGATTTGTGTTCATTATCATCTACCACAAACACAAGAAATGCACTGATTAATAAATAGGACAATGTATCATGAGTAGTGGCTTTATTCATATTGCTTTTAACAAACATTAGCAGTAGTTTTTCCAAGGGCTCATGATCTATCTATAAATAGGCCGTTTAAGCCTCAATAATAGTATTTAGTATCAGATAAGGGTTCCATATTTTGGAGCAAGCTTTATTCCCAAATAATGTTCTGCCATACCCATAGCATTCATGTTCCTATTGTGATAGTATATCAATAGGCATATCTTGCCATGCATGTTCTTACTATAGCTCCTACGGTTCATAGCTGAGTGAGATTAATGATTAAAACTCTTCTCCAGTAGCATGCACCACATATTCCAGCATTATGATTGCTGCCCAGTAGGGATTAAACTCCCTGTTTTTCAATATTCTAAGATTCAAGTATGTGGTATCTTCAGCTAAGAGGCTTATGAACAAGTTCTTGAGTATAGCCCCCAGCATTGACATTATCTCATAATATAGGAAAAAGTTCTATGGGAGCCCACTGACCAACAACTGAAAAACCGACAACATATCCCTGGTACTTGGAATTTTATTTGGAAGCATATGTTTTCAAGTTTGGGTGGTGTTTCCCAATTTTAGGTTGACTCCATTGTAAATTCCACTTATATATGTTACACACTTTAGGAAGCTTATGAAGTGGTAGGTTTTCCAGATGGCTTTTTAAAGAGGTGTTTAGTGTTAGTTCTCTGTCCCCATATCCTCTGCTCTACACTCACCTCCCACCTGCCATCCCACTTAATCCTTCCTGTTCCATTTCCCAATCTCTCCCTTTATAACTCTATATTCTACTCCACTTCCGTGGCTGATACCCTATGCCCCATGGCCCCTTACTAGTTTCCTAACCTTCATGAGTATTCCCAAAAAAACATGTGTATTTAAGCTTAACTCTAATATTCACACATAAGAGAATGGATATGGTGTTTGTCTCTTTAGGTATGTTTATTAGATTTTATTAAAAAGTATATTTTATCCAAATCAACGCCCTTCCTATGTTATTATCCATTTTGCTGCTTATTTAAGAGCTTTAAAGCACAAAGGTAAGGCAAGTATCCAATCATGCAAGTGTGTGTGTATATTACACACAAGTATCTGCACACACTTGACAGAATTTGAAGGTATTAAGCAGCTACTCCAGAGAGTACTCAAGTGAGAAGTGTGCAGGAAGCCCTGACACCTGACTGACTTCACCTCCTCACCCAGACTCATTTCAGGCTGAAGCTATTAAGGGTATCCTGTCCACTTCCTATGTGGGATCTATTTCATAACTCTGGGGAGTTCCTTTCTTATAGAATGATTATTTTTCAATGTGTCAAGAAAATACTTATTTAAACCTGTGACATTCCTAGGACAAACAGAAGCCATAAGTGTCAAAGAGATGTGTTCAATATTTTAAATAAAGAATGAATGAACTCACTAGTTTGAGTTCATGAGTTATTTCAGTTATGAGAAGAACTGAATCTCTCCTTCAGAGTCAAGTGACTATTGACCACTCCAGCCTATTCACTGCTGTGAAAAATACAAGCACAAAGGGAGCCTAAGTGGATTTAAAGGGTAATAAATACAGACCTAACAAGGAAAATCATTTCTTCAGACATCATAGAGTTAACACAGTTAACCTGCAGCATCGTTGGCTCAAGGGTTTATTTAATGAAATAATCTACACCCTAGAATTAAGTAATTTTATGGCTACTAATAACATCGTGCATTCCAGAATGTGAATATGGTAAAGTTAAATCAAGCTTCAGCCTTCTGGCATAAGTTAATTGCCCATAGAAGATAAGTTGAAATTCTCTTCTACATGCAAAAACACGGGACTGCCAACTGATAAACCCCACTGACTAATTTAGGAGGATCAGGCAAAATGAATGGAATTCTCCTTTCTTCAATAATGCAAAATGACCCCTCTACATAAAGCGCAACATTGGTACTAGAAATAATAATATTTGAATATTTATTGGCAAAATTTAATAGTAAGCTATTGTATCTGTTTTATACCTAGGAAACACCTGTGTGTGTGTGTGTGTGTGTGTGTGTGTGTGTGTGTGTGTGTGTGTGTATGTATGAGTGTGTGTGTGTCTTGGGAATATGTGTGATTTATGTATATGTTGGTATATGCATGTGCCTTCTGGCACATACACATGTGTAAAGGCTTGTGTGATAGCAAGAAATCAATACCTGATGTCCTGTTCTAATTATATTTAACTAATTTTTGAGACAGGGTCTATTCCTCTCTGAATATAGAGCTCATCAGTTAAGATACTCTGTTTGGCCAGTGACCTTGGTTCTTATGTGGTACCATTCATAGCTACTTTTACAGAAAAAAAATTCCATGAGTTTTGTACATAATGTTCTCAAGTTTGTGCTATTAATTCCTTACCAAATGAGCCATCTCCTCAGACCCCCATCTTACATTATATTACGGGAAAATGTATAGATGTGGGAAGAAAACAAATTAGGGAAATTAAAGATAGATGTGAATATTTAGAACTTGCTACATTTCCTGCCTGCTCAGTTCTGTTATTGAAATAGTAGACAATGTATTAGAGATAAAAATGTGAGGCTATTAAGCATATTAGTCTGCCCAGGATGCCAGGAAATGTTACTTAGAAAACAGATACTTTTTTCTCAAAGTTCTGGTAGGGAGTCTGAGACTAGGGTATTGATGGTGAAACTAAAGCCCAAATTCCTTTTTGACCCATAGGTAACAAACGTTTTCCTGGGTTCAGAAGAGACAAAGAGACATCCCACTGCTAAACTTTCCTGTGAGGGCATTCATTTTCTTATAAGGGCTCTACCTCACAACCTCATCCAAATGTCATCCCACTGAGAATTAGAGCTTCAAATGACAAGTTTTGAAGACATTAAATAATTCACTCCAAATCACTAGGTAGCCAGAAATTTTCTAATGTAGTCAATAATTATATTTTTATAACAGCTATCATCCCTTCAATGCTTGTCCTATTTATATGATGTTTTGTGCAACAAATTCGCAATGCTTTGGACTGGAAGCATAAGAGCTTCTAAAGTGTCTCAGGAGGAGCTGTGTTTACCTTGCCATAGGAAGAGTAGATGACTGGGTTATACAGTGTGATAGATCACATGATAAAAAGTTACTATGGAATACTTGATAAAAATATAATTCTTAAGTAGAGAACCATGAATTGTAAGATACTAAGTTAAAATAAAATATATTTATGCAACAAACATGTGATTAAATTATGATTTTTAT
This sequence comes from Micromys minutus, assembly GCF_963924665.1. Taxonomy (NCBI): domain Eukaryota; kingdom Metazoa; phylum Chordata; class Mammalia; order Rodentia; family Muridae; genus Micromys; species Micromys minutus. The sequence continues at coordinate 21,519,140 of NC_137982.1, read as the reverse complement.
GGCTATGCATAAAAAATTATTGAAGAATTTGGGAAGAAAAATACTTAATTGGCTTACCTTTTCTAATTACTGTTCATGGCTGTAGGAAAATAAGACAGGCATTAAAGCAGGGCAGGGCAAGGGCGTGGATGTAGGAGCTGATAAACAGTACAGCTTATTGGCTTATTTGTATGCTCAGCATATTTTCTTATAATATCTAGGACTACCATCCCAGGAATGGTTCTATCCATCATGGGTTCACTCATGGGTCCACTCCCACCATCTTAAATCATTAATGATAAAAATGCTGTACAATATCCACAGCACAATCTTTTGGAAGCATTTTCTGAGAATCCATTCTCTCTGATGACTATAGCTTGTGTTAAGCTGACATAAAACCAACCAACACATCATGTGAGAAAATGCAGAAGCATATGACATATTAGATTATACTATGTGTGCATATTACTGATATAGATGTTTAGCATTGTTTATGCTGATGCATGTCTTTGTTTGCCACTCTTACGTGGCCTTTAATTGTTGTGAATACTGTTACTGCAAAGTAAATATTGTCTGTGTGTTTCTTAAAATGTAAGTTGTACTGTGTTTTTATTACTTTTTAAATGGGATCACTTTGGTATCTTTAAATGTTATGAATTCGAAACAGTTCTCTCCCAAAGTAATTAAAGCTTACAATACAAAACACTCAAAATGAATCCAAACAGGTCAGTGTAAAAGAAAAAAGTCACTATAGCCAACAATTTTACAGTTCTTACACAGCCATCAATTTTGAATCTGTAGTTTGCATCTTTGTTATACCTAAGAAGTAAAGACTTCTAAGACCTGTGTACTTAAATAATGTTTTTCAACAGTAGTTAGAATTATTGTATAATTTTCTTGTGTTAACATCCTGTCCCTTGAGCTTTCTTTCAAGGGATATGTTATGTGATTTTAGATAAGGTAAACCACTTTTGACTATATAGCTTCCTCCTATTACTCCATGTCACATATAACTTGACTGTTTCATAGGTGTCTTGATATTTTAAGAGCTTAACCATAGATTATCAAAAGTACTGTTTTAAAACTATCATAAAATGCATAATACATTGTCCTTCCAGGATTAGAACACATTCTCTTAGAAGGCATTTTATGGATACCTCTTTCAAAGTATTTACAAGTGACTTCTCTTTTACCTATTTGGGTACCATGCTTAGAATGCATTCCATAAACACAGTATAAATGTGTTCATGAAAGTCTTTCTATTTATTTCCTTTAAACCTCATAGTTGGATCTGTCCTTCATACTATCAATTTCTCTTGAATGCCTACTTCTTACTTTTTCCATTTAAATTGTGAATTCTATTACAGAGTACAATAAGACTATATAATGGAGTTTAAACACACTTTATTGCAATAATATAAGTTCAGTGTACAGTTATAAGCAGTATAGATATACTTAATAATTTTACATTACAAATATAATTATAGTGTCAAATTAGTAATTTTCATGAAGAACTTGTATTAGAAATTTCTATGACATAATACGTTTCTACTCATTGTTGCACAGGAAGACAGCAATTTGTTTAATAGGAGAACTGGGGATACAGCACATATTCTAAAATCTGATTGTCCAGCTTTTTGCAGAGCTTAGAATCCCTCTCATAGAATTTTACAGCTTGAAGAGGCCTTGGAGATCAAATAGTTCAATAACTTCATTTTACAGAGAAGAAAGCAGAAGTTAAACAAAATTCTCTGACCTCACTGATATAGCACTGGGGGAGTGAATAGAAAACGTAGAATTATTTTAACTTTTTTGTAATCACAAAAGTACTATGCTTGTGTGTGTGTGTGTGTGTGTGTGTGTGTGTGTGTGTACTAGATTTGAAGTTCTTTGTAGAGAAATGGTATTTATTGCCTTTGCTTTAATCCAGATGATGGGTAGGAAGTTCTATTTCAAACTGCAGGTATTGCGAAAGCAACGGTAACCAGAAAAGGGAGCAAGAACCTGCTCAAATGTTACTGGGGTATGAAAGCACTGAACCCATGAAACACCCAGGCTTAGTTCTACACCAGATTTTACAACATCACACAGAAATGACAATTGACCTGACATCGTGGCTTTATCCTACAGCAATGGAATCCACTGATTTTTCTGACATTCATACATTGATAGAGTTGCTAGAATCAAGGCCTAGAGGAAGTGGCTAGAGACGAGAAAATATACAAAGTACCTTTAGGCACTAGCCTTAGCATGCTGTTCTGTAATACAATGGTAGGGAGCTAAAAGCTTAAATTACATCTCCATTAAAGTATTTCAAGGTTCTATACCAAACAGCTGATGAAAAATTATAATTAATATCAGTAAATGACTTGTCACTTTTATATGGGACATATGCATAATGCTTTATGTATTTTCCCCCGCCAGGGGTTCACAATGAGTAAACTATCTTTCCCAAAATGTTAATAAAGTTGACTGGAATCTTTCAAGGTGGAGATCAAAATTCGTTACATTTTCTCTTTATTCCTAACAGAGCACCCAGGCAAAACCTTAGAGAAGTCCCTTTATCTTCCAGTGAGAGCTGACACACAAGTCCCCTTTTCTTCCAGTGAGAGCTGACACACACACTCCTCCTCTGAAATGATCCACCTTACTGACTAGCCTCTTCCAGCAGAGCTCATCAATATCTGCACAGCCTTGCCGGCAGCGAGGAGGCTTGTCCATTAATGAAATGTTAATGACTGAATTAGACCTGTAATAACTGATGGAGGAGGCACTGCTGTGAGTCCATTAGCATCAGCAGATCCTGCTGTGGAACAAGCAAACACAGCACAGAGTAAGAAAACTTTCTACAGAAAAAAAAACTAAAAGAACAGGCACAGGTGTTTCCAGATGGAATAGGACATTTCCCTGAAGCAGAATTAGTTTATTTAGAAGAACTAATCCCACCCACTTAATTTCTTCAGAAGAAAACAGAATACAAGATGGGTGACGTCCTATTCGACAGTGTTTAGCTTTTGAAAATTCCAGGCTTGCACAATTGGCTTTGCAAAACTTATAAAATTTGGTATAGAACTAAGCCTGGGTCTTTCAGGATAATTTGTAGGGTTCATCAGGTACCAATTATTTCAAGCTTTTTTTTTGTCAGATTTATGGTTTCTATATTATAGTGCCCAGTTTTACCTTTTATGTGGTTTTGATAAAAGTCACAATGTTTATAAAAATTATGGACAGATTATGAAGTGTTCACTCTTTTAAGTAAAACATAGGTTTATTCAAATGAGGTCTAGATATTTTGAAAAAAATTTGAAATTTGAATAATATGAAATGAGTTTTAAATATATTATGTAATATATTATTATAAACTAGGTCCTCTATAAGTTCATTAATACATTTAAATATAACATTAAATCTTTGTCATTATTATTGAAACATATAGTATTATTCAATAACATTTGAATTTTACCAACTAATATGAAGACAACATTTAAACATAAATAAATAAAATTACCAAATAAATAGATAAGTAAACTTAAAAATGACTATGTCAAAGTAAATTACACCAAAGCAATATAGGAGCAGTCCTTATTGCTTTTCTGCAATTTTACAGGGGTGTGTGGGGTTGAAGAAAAAAGAAGCCAAGTGTATGTACTGTTAAGAATGAGACAATGAGTGGGAGAAGCACAGAAATGACCTGTGTATGATCATTCAAAAAGAAAGCTGTATGTTGTGTCTCCACTTTATAAATATTTAAATGTCATAAGGAATAAAAATTAAGAATATTTATTGAGTGAGGCTTTGTGACTTCACTAATAAGACACAGATTTTTAGGAGAATGGAGAGGAAAGAAAGATGGGGAGAAATACAGAAGGAAGGAAGGAGGGAGAAAGGAAGATGGAAGGAAAGAACAAAGAAAGGAAGGGGAGTTGGGAAGAAGGAAAAAAGGAATAGAGAGGGGGAGGAAGAAAAGAAATAAAGAAAGAATGAATGAAAAAAAGAAAGAAGGAAGGAAAGAAGGAAGGAAGGAAGGAAGAAAAAAAGAAAGGAAGGAAGAAAGAGAGAGAGAAAGAGAGAAAGGGAGAAATGTATGGGAAAGAGGCCATGGATAGAAAACTGATACCCTGTATGGCCCTTTGGATTGCAAGAGAAACAAAACCTTTGCCAGTTTTATGTCAGTTAAACCCCCCTAACATTTCCATTACCACACACAATATAGATCCTATAGTGGACCATCCTGTTAATCTGATTTTCAGACGTGTGTCTTTCAGATGTGTTAAGATCAGGTATAAGGAGAATATCAAAGAAAATCTAACATGCTGAGGACACAGAAGATTAAAAACACATAGCAAAGCAAATGAGAATCAAGAATGCTTTGTTTGGGATAGAGAACTATTGCCATAGATACCATCAGTATCGTGGTGCCATGAAAAGTTTGGATTCCACCCTGTGCATTTGCTACTTTCCAAGGATGGCAATGTTTCCCACATTCTTTTTTTTTTTTTTTTTTTTTTTCCTTTTTTGATTATATTTGAATCCAGAGGAACAGAAATGAATCTTGGTCTTTAAAATGATTTTATGGGAATTTGTTTCTTCATTCTCAGCCCACTTCAACACTTTCCAATTTCTCTATTGTTTCTCAGAATTATACTGGGCTAAATTTAGACTGTATTTTACAAAAACCTCCAATTTCTTATTGACTACTGGTTCATTGTCAAGGACAGTGGGAAAAGTATATTTTCCATCTTAGTAAATTCTACTCAGAGTGTCAGGGGTGATTGTGACTGTTTTCACGTAGAACTGTGAAGTCTGGCATAATACCCAAACAAGGGAATAGTACTTATGCCCAGTACAAAGTAGTACATTTTGAGCAGTGAAGGGGAGAACATGAAAACAGTGGTACAGATCATAAAGAGAATAACTGGAAACAGAAGTGATGTCAGCAATCCATTCTTCATTACTGTCGTGTGCATTATGAGGTCAGAATAGCCTGATGACTATTGGGTCCTCCCTCTTCTCTGACACACTTCACAACTTGGGGTGTGATCTCAGTATCAACCCAGCTGGCTCTAATAAAAAGAAAACTCATCAAATCACTGCCTCCGTGTAGAAATGTAATAGAGAAAAAGTTTATCTGACCAGTTTCTTACTTGTCAGTTTATGAGGATGAATGGTCACCCTACCCTCATCAACAATAAAAAGGAAAGGCAAAGTAGAAAAAAAAAAAAGATTGTATACTTCATCAAGTAGAATGTCTTCAACCTACATGTGAACTATAGTCCTGCTAAAGGAAACTAAGAGATACTTTATCTTTAGGCTTTAAGGAAAAAAGGCAGGCTAGAAAAAATGGGGAGACTTCCCACAGAACTTTTCTCTCTGTTCTCCTAAACCCAACCCATTAGTCTTGTTCCTAGTGCTGCAACAGCATCTCCTGTGGATCCCTCAGACCATCCATTTGCTCCTAACCTCTGTCCACCCCATTACTCACTGTATCCTAGCCCCCAACTTCGGCAGGCAACAATGGACTAAGAGTGCCAGAAAAGCAGGCTGCCTGCAGACTTTTTTCTCTGTGTTTTCCTCGATTCCCAATCCCTTGGCCTCCTCTGGAATACTGCAACAAGTCACAAGTGCAGCTTCCATTGTCACATGACCACATGTCCACATGCCCCGTGGATCACACTAACTTTCCACTCATACCTTTCCCCCACAAAGCATAACTGAACTCTAGCTTCTAACATTAGCAGTATTCCCTGGGAACACATCAGCTGAGCAGGTCAAGAAAATACAACATACATCTATCATACCCTGAAAGACTAGAAAGGAAACAGAAACCAAAAAAACAAAACAAAACATATTCCATCATAGGTGAAGATTAAGAAAAAAATAAACCTTAAAGCCAACTATAAGAATACAATAAAGCTCATAAAAGGAAGTGAGTAAAACCTTTAAAGAAATTCAGGAAAACACAATTCAAGGAAATGAATAAGTCACTTAAAATAATCCAAGAAACAAACAGTTGAAAGAAATGAATAAAACAGTTTAAGAACATAAATGGCAATATAATCAACACAGAAAACACAAAGGGAATTCTGGAAATGAAAAATTTAGCAATTGGAACAGGAACTACAGGGGAAAGATTTATCAACAGAATAAATGAGATAGTAGAGAGAAACTCTGTCATTGAGGACATTATAGAGGAATAGATACACTAACCAAATAAAATGTTAAGTCTAAAATAATTATAGGCACAAAACATCCCAAAAATCTGGAACACCATATAAAAACCAAACTTAAGAATAATAGGACTAGAAGAAAAAGAAATGCCCCAGAACAAAAACACAGAAAATAATATCAACAAAATCATAGAAGGGGATTTTCCTAACCTAAAGAAGGGGATGACTATAAATATATAAGAGGCATACAGAACACCACCTCTGTTGAACTAAAACAGAAAGTTCCTTTCTTATATAATCAAATCACTAAACATACAGAACAAAGAAAGAATATTAAAAACTGCACGGGAAAACACCAAATATATAAAGGCAAACTTATATTACTCTTGAGATGTTAAATATCAGAAATACCTAGACAAATATGCTGCAGACTATAATTTTCTAAAAGCAATCACAGATGCCAGCACAGACTACTATGCCCAGAAAAGTTTTAATTAACTGTAGATGGAAAAAATTAAGATATTCCACAATTTTATCTAAAATTCCAGGTTTAAACAAAGTTATGTAAGGAAAACTCCATCTTAAGAAGGCTAACTATCCATGAAACAGAGGAAATAAATATTGTTTTAAATAAATCGTTTAAAACCTGATGAACCAAAACAAAAGAAATACACATACTCACAAACCACCACAAAAAAAAAGTAACAAAAAACAGGATTCAACAGTCCTTGGTCATTGATATCCATAATTTACTTCCTCAGTTAAAGACAGACAATGAAAGCAGGATCCAACCTTCCAATGCATTTACAAAATATACCTCAACATGAAAATAGGTATTATCTCAAGGTTTGGGGCTGATAATGGTATCCCATACAGATGGGAAAAAAAGAAACCTGAGATAGCCATTTTAATACCTAAGAAATAAACATTAAATTAAATTAATAGAAAAGATAGGAAGGGCACTACATACTCATTTGAGGAAAAATCCACCAAGGTGACATTTCAATTTTTAATATCTATGTCTTAAACACAGTCCCTGTGTTTATAAAAGAGGGAGTCCTACAACTGAAGTTACATATTATCCCCCTTCACAGATGGTGAGAGACTTCAATACCCTATTCTCACCACTGGAGAGGTCATTGAGGCAGAAATGCAACAGAGAAATACTAAAATCAACAAATGTTATAACACAAATGGCCCTTACATATATCTGTTGAACCTTTCACACAAACACAAAGAATGTACCTTCTCAGCACTTTGGGGGAGTTTCTATAAAATTGACCATATACTGGGACACAAACCAAGTCTCAATAAATACAAGAAATTTGAAATAACTCCATGCATCCAACTATCACATATTAAAGCTAGCCTTCCCAACAACATAAACAACAGAAACCTTGCAAACTCACAGAAACTGAATAACTCACTACTAAACAAAAAACAGGTTAAGGCAGAAATTATATATATATATATATATATATATATATATATATATATATATATATATATATATATATATATATATAGAGAGAGAGAGAGAGAGAGAGAGAGAGAGGCAGAGGTGGGGAGACAGGGAGGAATGTGGGGGGAGAGTCTTCCTAGAATTCAGTGAAAATGAATACACAGTCTACACAACACAAACTTATAGGACAACATGAAAAGAGTTCCAAGAGGAAAGTTAACAACACTAAGTGCTAAATTAAAATAAATAAATAAATTGATAAGACTAGAATTGTGGTACAGGACAAGCCCATTCTAGATAGGGGGAAATGCAAGGGAGCAATCAGAAAATGTAAGTGTGAAAGCTCCTTAACAAAGTCTATGCCTTTGCATGTACACTCTCCAATAGAGAGAAGCCATGGGCACAGGAAATGATGACAGAGTCATGGCCCTGTGGCTCAGTTTCTAGGTCTGACTAAAACTACAATGGCCTGTTGGAAGTTTTAATGCCCAGTGTCCAAATGGCATTTTGGACTATTTAACTAAGCAGCCCTTTCTATGGTTGCCAAGCAGGATTGAGCAAATTGCCAGCCTTGCAATCACTCGAAGGCACTCTGGCTCTTATGTTTAAAGAATTTACTCTAGAATGCAAGACTGAAATTCAATTTTAAAAAATGCACAGATATATACACTAATAAGTTACATACGCACTTATTTAGAAAACCACAGCTTTTTGAATGTACCATTTGATTTCTAAATAATTCATAATATATCTGTCCTTTTGTACAGGTAGTGAACCTCTTCTGCACTAACCAAAATGAAATGCATGGTATCCAATAATTTAAATAGCTAGGCACCTATGTCCTTAGCACTTGGACAAGATGGGGTCTTCATTGAACCTATAATGTTCATTGGTCTCAAATGTTAAAATATAATGTTAAGGTGAAGCATTACAAAAGTAATGCTCAGGTAATTAATACCTTAAAAAACCCTCTCATATTTGTGCACAGAGCAGTGTAAAACTTAAAGTAAAAATATACACACATTTTAATAAAAATGTTAATGCCTATAATCCATATTTCAGTACCAAATCTTAGATTAAATATTGTGCTGTTTCCAATGGCTAAGACTGGCAGATCTTTTAGTGTGGTTTTTAAAGCTCATGAGCTAAAATGAAAATAACTTCCCCCTCTTCTACCCCATCTCTCTCTCTCTCTCTCTCTCTCTCTCTCTCTCTCTCTCTCTCTCTCTCTCTCTCTCTCTTTCTCTCCAACAACACTGCCAGACACATCTTTTTCATTTGTTTGGTATTTTGCATTAGTGTGATGTGATCTTTCTTGTATATTGAACTGTAGACTAAATTGAAATGTCTATATACCACAGAAATGCAGCTCAATGAAGGCAAAGACCCCTCCATACTCAGATGTTAGATTCTTAAGTTAAGAAACATTGTCATTAGATAACTTTTAAGTTTTATGGCATTTCATTTGTTTTAGGGGAAATGAATTTTTATGAAGATGATAAGAAATCATAGAGAGTGGTAGGGAAAACACAGCTTCTGAGTTAATAAGTTTTGCTTTCTTAAACAAATCACTGAGCAAGCCTTCTTGACATTATTTTTTGTTGTTTTTATTTGCCCACTGAAGGACTTGGATAACACTAAAGAGTTTAGATGCTTCTAGCCTGAACTTCTAACAGCGCATTTTACATCTTTGACCTATGGGAATAATTACATTTTGGAAATTTTGATGTCAATTCATTTCATTTGCTATAAATCAAATGTAGGGTCAATAAGTAACTTATGTAGAGTTCCCAGAAGAGACTGGGAAATTTTTTCTTTCCTGTAACTATGCTTTTTATAATTGAAGGTTACAAAATTTCCATGTTATTTCAGTTAGAGAAGCTCAGGCTAACTTTGACTTAGAGCATCAGACTACATTAAATATGTAAGCCATACAAAATGACATTATGTGTGTGTATGATTAAGATCTTGGGTCGCGTTTTGTTTTTTTTAACTGAATGCAGTTTGTATAGAAAAATAAATAAGAAATAGAAAGAAATGATGGAATGCAAAGCAAAACAAAACTTCAAGTATCAAAAGCTGCACAAATCAAAACTCAGGATCTCCGTGGTAACAGCACAATGATATGTTCTGTATAGGCTGAGAGAGGCTGGGTTTCCAAAGCACCTCTTTCCCCCCTCCCCACACCGTACCTGATGCTTGACTTTGTTCAGTTTTGTTTTTTTAAGCCCTGCATATTTGTTTCCATGATTCAATTTGTTTTGCTTTTGTTTAGTAGTTTTCAGGTTGTTTTGGGCTGGAGGTTCTTTTTTTTTTTTGTGTGTGTGTTTTGAGAAAACAACATGTGATGTGTGTTTAAAGCTAAGCTATTGTTGTCCCTTTCTGTGATTCCCATTTTAAAAAAGTGAGATTAATCCATATAAGGGTCAACACACTTTAGCATGTTCTCAGGTTAAGGGATGGAGGAGATTTCTTTTTTTGGAGTTCTTCAGGGACAGCTATCTCTACTGAGTCTGAGGCTGAAGAGTTTTTATAACTAATGCCGTATTGTCTGGTGCCTGAAAGGTGTTTGTTGTAGAGCAGAGCCAGTAGTCATTCAGAATTTTTATTTCCATTAGGTATTGTTTCTGTTTCCAAGTCTAATTGTCTCTCCTTTTTTAAGGCTAAATGAAAGTCTTACCTCTGCAATCACATAGTTCAGCTAGTGAAATTAGGCAAGAAGACCCCTATCCTGAGAATTCTCAGCACACTTTGTCTATACCTCCTGTCTTTTCTTTGTTTTCGACCTTCATATTTGTATAAGCATGTTTGGCCAAAAGAACAAAGTAAATGACAGTAGTGTCCCTTAGCTGTCCCATTTTAATATTCTTCTTGGTTTTGGCCTTTGTGGTAAGGATTCTTTGTTGGTCTGTTGAGAAGGAAGAAGTTAAATAAAGACAATGCAAAGTACACAGCACCTAGAAACAGCACCTAGAATACTTCCTCAGCTAAGCAAGTCTGCTATGCATAGGAATCAAATTAATGGGGTAAATGTTCTGTGTAATTTATCATTTTTTTTAGAATAAAGTTTGTCAATTAAAAAAAGGAATCAAATCACTTTCATGTTTTGCTACAGTTCCCTCGGAATTCTTTGAGTCTATCTTCCTCTCTCTCTCTCCCTCCCTCCCTCCCTCCCTCCTTACCCCCTCCCTCCCTCCCTCCCCCCCTCTCTCTTCCTCCATTACTCCCTGCCCCTCTTCCTCCCTTCCTGCCTCCCCCCACCTCTCTCTCTCCCCCAGCTATCTCTATGTCTCAGAGTAAGGTTATTTGAGAGTACATTTGGAGACAAGGAGTTTACATTAGATATCTTTCTTAATAACTCTTTACGATAATTTTTGAGTCAAAGTTTTTCACCGAACCAAAAAATTGATGAATTAGTTAGACTGGCTGGACAATAAGCTCCAGGATTCTCCTGTTTCTGAAACTCCAGTACTGTGGTGAAGGCCAGTACACCCAATTTTATGTAGGTCCTGAAAATACAAATGTAGTTTCTAATACTTGACACTAAGCTATCATAAAAACAATGCTTTTTTATTTATTTTTTAACTGTTTGCTTCTAGCCCAGAAGAAGGGAAAAATTCTTCTATGGTTTTATATGATTTTTGAGTATCTACATACATTTAAACCTTTTCTGGCGTTGCATTAGAAGCATTAATCCATTTTTTTTTAACTTGTGAGCTGTTTTGCCTTCCACCAGATATGTGATGGCCTTAGAATTTCATAATGAACCATTTTAAGAACTTCTACTAGGACTTAACACTAGTCTCCTGAGTTAGATTAGAAAGCAAGAAATCTCTAAGAGGCTAAGGGTTAAAATCAAAAATGAAATTTCTGTTTACTTAACAAAGAAACTCAAACCCAGTATACATGTATTAGAAATACAAGCCACACTAATACATCCCCATATATGCATTTATTTATACATGTTATAGTCCCATATGTATAATATATATTCTAATATGTGTAATTTATATATAATGATATGCATAATATATTTATATATTCCCATATATGTCTATATATACCTATACGCATATAAAATATATATGTACTTACATATATGAATATGTATATATCCACATATGTATATTATATATTCCATATATTATATACAATATCATATATATATAACATATTTTTATAAACATAATATATGTATAATTCATATATAAATTTAAGACACTAATACTTAAAAATACCCAGGGTCTATATATTTGCAGTTACTTTCATAAATTCTGAAATAGATTTAAATAATATTACTCATTAATATATAAAAATTGGCAGTCCATTAAAAACTTGAGGATTTATATATCCTGAAAGTAGGCCCCTGTCTCTTACAGTTCTAAATAGGCCAGTGATCTCATCAGTAACCCAGGTACTCTGGAACTGTCAGAGCCACCATGACATCCCACAGCTTTCATGGTGAGAGTTTTGTTTGCTTTCGGGGAAGAACGTTACAAGGAGAGAGGGCAGATATGGAGGGAAGGGGAAGTGAGTGGAACTGGGGTGCAGGATGGGAAATTTACAAGGAACCAATAAGTATTTAAAAATAAGAAATCCAATAAATTAAAACATGACATAAAGCTGGGAGGGAGAAGGAACGAGGGGCACCGGGAGGAGGAAGGAGGGAGTGCTGTGTGCTTACGGAAAACAATAAATTACATAACTAAATTTAAATTTAAAAACTCAGCACAGAAGAATAAATAATTTAATATATATACCTATTGTACTTAGATGTATCAATGTAGGGATATGTGTAGTTTCTACTTTATCTTAAATGATAAGCTTGATAAGTAGAATTTTTCATAGGTAAAGGACAAACAAATGAACAATAATAGTGTAGAGCAGATTTTATTTAAAAATCAGAGAATTATGAATGCAAATATAGGTATACATTAAAGGAGAATAGGTAAATTAATTGATGAATATATTTGAAGATGTAAAATTATGAAAACCTACCAAATTCTAAAATACATAATTTTTTAATTTTTTAAATTTTTTTCAAAGTTATTAGAAATTTTCCATATTTACATTTCAAATGTTATACCCTCCCTTTCCAACTTCCCTCCATCCTCCCCCTCAACTTGCTTCCATGAAGATGCTCTCTCTCTGTCCCCATATTCTTAATTACTTAAATTTTAAACAACTTTTATTTTATTATTTATTTGAATCTGAAAACAAACAACTTCTGCTTAAAGAACTCAAATAACATCTTACAATGTAGGAAAATTAACATGTGTCAGGTACCTTATGTGTATTTTAACACACCATGTACATCCAGTGCCTGTGGAAACCACAAGAGGCAATCCTATATCCTGTGACTAGAGTTAGGGTTACAGAGGTTGTAGACCAGCACTCAACCCCAGTCCCTCTAGTCAAACCTCCACTGCACTTAGCCACTGAGCCATTCTCTAGGTCAACTCTAAAAGAAAATGTATATGGATGTTTTGCACGCATGTATGCCAGTGAGGCAGTACTTTCAGAGCATTAATCTGTTAACAGATCCTCAAAAACAGACTTCAATAGTACACACACATTCCCCTGATTTTGGAAGTAGAAGGAAGAAGATTAGCTAAAGGTCAGGCTTCACTACATAGCAGGTTGGAGGCCAGCTGGAATTCCAAGAGCCAGTCTCAAGTTTCTTACCATTCCTGAGACCCTGGAAGCATCATTAGAATGTACTTTACAAGATGGAATACACTCTGTACTGCATACAGTAACCTCTACTCAATAGGAAACAGTGAGTACTAAGGAACAGTGTTTGTTGCTGATTGAAGACCTACTTTCTGAAAGACATAAACACTGTTCCCTCTGAAAACACCTTTAGCAGTCAAGCATCATGGTGCCAGGCCAGGCCTGAAAACCACAGAATAAGAATGTGCATGTCAGTTTTCAGGCATATGTAGTGTTGTGCTTATCACCCGGCAACCTGAAGGCATTTTCTCTTTTGCCAAGATCCAAACTTTAAGTCTCCTGTGCGGCTTAAATCTTACTTTCATGAATGATAACCCAAGACATATTTTCATTAGAGGTACAATTGTACTATTTCAAAATTTATACTGGATATTCTCTGTATTTATATTTCAAATGTTATCCCCTTTTCCTCTACTCCCATCCCCCTTTCCTTCCTTCTTGCTTCTATGAAGGTGCTCCCTCTCCCGATCTCCCACTCCACCTCAGTGCCTTGGCATTTTCCTACACTGAAAAAAAACAAGCCTTAACTGGACCATAGGCCTCTTCTCCCATTTATGCTAAAAAATGTTATCCTCTGCTCCATATGCAACTGGAGCCATGGGTCTCTCTATGTGTACTCATTGATTGGTGTTTTAGTCCCCAGGAGTTGTGGAGGGTTTGGTTGGTTGATGATGTTGTTCTTCCCATGGGGTTACAAATCCTTTCAGCTCCTTCAATCCTTTCTCTAGTTCCTTCATTGGGGTCCCCTTGTTCAGTCTGATGGTTAGCTGCAAGCATCCTCTCCTGTATCAGTCTGGCTCTGGCTGAGCTTAAGAGGAGGTATCCATATCAGGCTCCTGCCGGTAATTACTTCTTGGCATCAGCAATAGTGTGTGGGTTTGGTGTATTCATATGGGATGGATTCCCAGGTGAGGCAGTCTCAGGATGATCCTTTTTCAATCCCTGCTTATCTATTTTTCTCTGTATTTCCTCTCGTGAGTGTGAGTGTTTTGTTCTCCCTTCTAAGAAGGACTGAGGCATCCACATTCTGGCCTTCCTTTTTAATTTTGACAGATTTTTGCCAAAAATACTTAATTTCACAGTGATCATAAGTTCTATTTATATCAGAGTCTGTGTTAATTTTGTAAACCTTTGCCAGTGGTTACAATTTTTTTCAAAATCATGTGGAATTTCTGTTCTTAGTAGGTCTTACGATAATGAATGAGCCACAGATAGATTCATCTCAGTCTTTTAATATCACTTAGCTATTATTTCAACTCCCTTGAGACCTCTAAGTCTTACAAGCCCTTCTGGTTCCAGTTTCTTCCATTGTAGTTTAAGAAACTTTGTTTGTGGGAAGCACTTGTTGACTGGTCTTAAAGTGTTTCTTAATTACCTTCCAAAAGTTTAAGAAATTATAAAATGAGTTAAATTGTTATGTTTCACTTTTATGTCGATATTTAATCCAGATTCCAATGCAAAGTCCAACATGGACCTAATATGTAGGGAAAATAAATTCCACTAAAATTGGAGGAGCTCTGATATACTTTTACAAAGTCCTGTTGTCATCATCATTATGGATGGCCACCAAAGACACTGAATTATTTTTTCCCTATGGAAAAATTTTATCACCTCTTTCCTCTTATTTTGTTTCTTATACATTCCAAAAATAAGCAGAATGTTTTATGTAATTTGATTTGCTTATTGCTGGGTAAGAAATTGAAATTGACAAAACACCTCTAAATTCTTCTTGATAGCAGCTATAAATTCTAAGCTACATAAGAACAAATAGTTTCACTCTCTTTAAAGGCCAATTTGCTCTGGCTTTGTCAGTGACTGTGACATTCAAAGGCTATGGGGTGTATGAGTAAATATTTGTCACTGGAGACCATAAGCCTATGGCAAAATAGACACTAGAGTGCAACATAATTTCTGTTTATTCAGAGAAAAACTATCCTGATTTTTATTATCCTAATGATAAAAAAATTGCTCTTGCTACATGTTCCAGTAAGAGAGGAAAATATTCTTAAATGGTAAAACAATAGTCGCCTCTTCGGAGAGTGATGTGCCACTTAGTAGAAATGCAGTACACTTTGAGCAGATCTGTAGTTTTTCAAAGACAAACATCAAGTAGAAAGAAAAAGGTTATGTCACCTTCACCCTTGCAGTACTGCCATTTATATGCTATCAGCTCATTAAATTCACATTAGGACACTCCATGGGACTTGAGTTGCTATTAGTGCACCTAAAATGGCATAACAAAATCTCAGCTCACTTTAGGAGAGATGGCATTGCGACATTTTGTATTTCATCACTGAATTATTACCGTCTCAGATGCATTCTGCTGTGATGGTAATGGAAGGAGGAGCTCAAGAGACGAAAGCTGTCCATTTGCCATTCCCCAGGGAGAGAAAGAGCAAAGTTTGATTAAAAAAGATTTAAGGAAGTGAAAGTAAAGCATTAACAATTTAACCCCTGTGTGGAAGTGCTCCAATCTGAGATAGACTTTACAGAGGTTGAGTTGAAGCAAGCAAACTGGATTCCTAAGGAACATGTTTGGAAGGTTTAGAAGGGAATGCCCATAGGCAGGTAGCCTTTTGGATTCTCTCTTATCTTTGAAGCTACTTACTGAGAAGAGCCATAGTCTTATCTATTCCATTGTCATAGTTACAGCCTCATGAAAACGGCAATAATCTCTCCAAAGTAAATGCCACAAATAGTTTGATGATTTTTCTCCCTGGGAATAAATTGGTCCAACAGGGTAAATGCAAGTAAGCTTCTTTTTCTGAATTAGATGCTTTTCTCCAAGACTTCAGGACACATTTTTTGAGCATTGGCATCAATTGCTAATGGACAACAGCCTAACAAAGCAGTGGGTAAGATGTAAGATGGTGTTAGACATAGATAGATAGTAATTGCTACTCGAAACCAGTAGGCTAATTTTTTTTTTTTATGTGTAATGCTCTATAGAGCAATGGTTCTCAACATATGAGCTTTGACCTTTTTTCTGGGGACAAAAGACTACCTTGCCAGAGGGGTTGCCTATGACCATCAGAAAACATGGACAGACAGACAGAAGACAGACATATTTATAGCAGTAGCAAGATTACAGTTATGTGGTAGCAACAAAAGTAATTTTATCCCATGGGAAGAACAACAGTATCAACCAACCTCCAGACTTCCCAAGGACTAAAATATTAACCAATGAGTACACATGGAACAACCCATGGCTCCAGTTGCATATGTAACAGAGGATGGCATTGTCTGGCATCAGTAGGAGAAGAGGCCTGAGGTCCAGTGAAGGCACATTTTCTCAGAGTAGGGAAATGCCAAGGTGCTGAGGTAGAGGGTAGTTGGGAGAGGAAGCAACTTCATGGGAAGAAGGGAATGGGGGGAATGGGAGTAGAGGGAAAAAAATATAACATTTGAAACGAAAATACAGAGAATATCTGATAAAAAAAGTAATTTTATGACTAGCAATCACTATATGAGGAACAGTATTAAAAAATAGTGGCATTAGAAAGTTGAGACTATCTCATCTACAGTATACAATTTATACAATCTAAAAGTATATATTAGTAGAAAATATTTGTCTATAGGTTTTAATATGACATATAAAAGCAAAAGCATGTCCTTTTATAAGGATCCTCTGTATGTGATAGACCCAGAATTTGAAATAAGAAATATTTCTCTGATATCCTTAAACTATCAAATCAAGTAGGCCTAAAATATAAACAAATGAGCAATAGTAAAAGAACTCATTAGGAACAATGTATATATTAATTTTTATGTATGTGTAATAATTAAGGTAAAAGAAGCCATACATTTGTGTATGGAGGAAGAATTAGAAAAGCTGGAGGAGAGTAAGGGAAAAGTCAAGTGTTAAAATACAGAATATACACATAAAATTTAAAAAGGATTTTTAAAAAGTTTTGAACATTTAGCAAATCTTTATGAATATTTAATACCAGAGAGTTTATTATGCAAACAATGTGCAAAAAGTGTAAAATTTATGACCTGTATATTTTTCCTTATTTTTCATGAGTTAAGAAGTAATGGAGTCGCAGAATTTTATCACAACTTCATAGAAGACCTAATATCAATTGTCTCTAAACTATTCCACAAAATAGAATCAGAGGGCAATCTACCCAACTCTTTCTTCAAAGCCACAATTACACTCATTACTAAACCACATAAAGACCCTAAAAAAAAGAGAACTTCAGACCAATTTCCTTCATGAACATTGATGAAAAAATACTCAATAAAATTCTTGGAACTCGAATCGAAGAACACATCCAAATGATCATTCACCATGATCAAGTAGGCTTCATCCCAGGGATGCAAGGATGGTTAAATATATAGAAATCTATCAATGTGATCTACTTTACAAAGAAACTAAAAAAAAAATCAAATAAACAAACAAAAACTGCATGATCTCACCAGATACTGAAAAAGCATTTGACAAAACTCAAGACCACTTCATGTTAAAAGTCTTGGAAACATCAGGAATTCAAAGACCATACTTAAACATAGTAAAAGAAGTCAATAGGAAACCCATAGACAACATCAAACTAAATAGTGAGAAACTTGAAACAGTCCCACTAAAATCAGGGACTAGACAAGGCTGCCCACTCTCTCTCTACCTATTCAATATAGTACTGGAATTATTAGCCGAGCAATAAGACAACAAAAGAAGTTCAAATGGATACAGATTAGAAAGGCAGAAGTCAAAATATTACTGTTTTCAGATAATATGATAGTATACTTATGTTATCACAAAAATTCCAACAGAGAACTCCTACAGCTGATTAACAACTTCACCAAAGTAGCTAGATATATAAGTAACTCAAACAAATCAGTAGCTTTCCTCTACTCAAAGGATAAACAGGCTGAGAAAGAATTAGAGAATTAACACCCTTCACAATAGTCACAAAGAATATAAAATACATTGGGGTAACCCTAACCAAGCAAGTGAAGGATCTGTTTGACAAGAACTTCAAGTCTCTGAAGAAGGAAAATGAAGAAGATATCAAAAGGTAGAGTGATCTTCCATTCTCATGGAGTAAAAATAGACATCTTGCCTAAGGCAACCTACAGATTCAATACAATTCCCATCAAAATTCTTATTCAATTCTTTGTAGAGTTAGAAAGAAGAATTTGCAAATTTGAAATAATAAAACCCTCAGGATAGCTAAAACTATTAAAAAAAAAAAAAAAAACTTCTAGGGAAATCACCATCACTGACCTCAGTTATATTACAGATCAACTGTGATTTAAAAAAAAAAAAAAAAAAAAAAAAAAAAAAAAAAAAAAAAACCTGCATAGTATTGTTACAGTGACAGGCAGGTAGATAAATGGAACAGAATTGAAGACCCAGAAATGAACCCACACAACAATGGTCACTTAATCTTTGACAAATGAGTTAAAACATTCAATGGAAAAAGGACAGCCTCTTCCACAAATGGTGTTGGTTCAACTGACAGTCAGCGTGCAGAAGAATGAAAATTGTTCTTCTTTAAAAAATTATTGAATATTCTCTGCATTTATATTTCAGATGTATTCCTGTTTCCCCATATCCCATCTTCCCGTCCCCTCCCATTGACTTCATGAGGGTGCTTCTTCCTCCAACCACCCTCTCTCACCTCAGCACAGTGGCATTCCCCTACAATAAGAAAAGGAACCTTCATTGGACCAAAGGCTTTTCCTCTCATTGATGCCAAAGAATGTTATCCTCTGCTGCATATGTACCTGGAGCCATGGGTCTCTCATTGTGAACTCATTGGTTGATGTTTCAGTCTCTGTGAGCTATGATGTGTTTGGATAGTTTATAATTGTGTTTTTCCCATGAGGTGGCATACCCTTCAGCTTCTTCAGTCCTTTCTCTAGCTCCTTTATTAGGGTCCTCATGTTCAGTTTTATGGTTAGCTGCAAGTATCCTCCTCTGTATTAGTATGTTCTGGAAAAGCCTCTGAGAAGGCATCTATATCATGTTCATGCCAGTAATTACTACTTGGCATCAGCAATAATGCTTGGGATTAGTGGTTGCTTTTGGGTGGGATTGCCAGATGAGGCAGTCTCAGGATGATCTTTTCTCCAATCTCTGCTCCTTTATTTGACTGTTTTTCTTTTTTTCCCCTCCCATGTGTGTTTTGTTCTCCCTTCTGAAAAGGATTGAGTTATCCACCTCTGGCCTTCCTTCTCTCTGTGCTTTATAAAATGTGTGAGTTGTTTTGGGTATTCAAGCTTTTTGGTTAATATTTGCTTACAAGTAGTACATATCATGAGTGTTCATTTGTGATTGGGTTGCCTCACTCAGAATGATAGCTTTAAGTTCTATTCATTTACCTAATAATTTCATGTAGTGATAGTTTTTTGTTTGTTTGTTTGTTGGTTTTTAGCTGAGTAGTACTCCATTATGTATATATACCACAATTTCTGCATCTAGTCACCTTTTGAAGAACATCTGTGTTTGCTCCAGCTTCTAGCTATTATAAATTGTTTTTTTTTCTTATCTACTTGTACAAAGGCTGATCAAAACCTCCACAAAATACCAAGTACACTGAAACTAATAGAATCGAAAGTGGGGAAGAGCTTAGAACACATATGCACAGGGAAATTTTTCCTGAAGAGAACACCAATGGCTTGTGCTCTAAGTTCAAGAATCAACAAATGGGACCTCATGAAATTGAAAAGCTTTTGTAAAGCAAAGGACCCTGTCAAAAGAACAAAACAGCAAGCAACAGATTGAGAAACAATCGTTACCAATCCTACAGTTGATAGAGGACTAGTACCCAGTATATAAAAGAACTCAAGAAGTAAGTCTCAAGAGAATCAAATAACCCTATTAAAAATGGGGTACAGAACTAAACAAAGATTTCTAAACTGAGAAATATCAAATGACAGAAAGCACCTAAAGAAATGTTGAACATCTTTACTCATTAGGGAAATGTAAATAAAAACAACCCTAAGATTCCACCTCACAACAGTCAGAATGGCTAAAATCAAATACTCAGGTAAGCAGGAATAGGAATAAAGATAATCCAGAGGATACCTCACCTGGGAATCCACCTCATATGCAGCCATAAAACCTAACCAGTATTGCTGATGCCAAGTAGTGCTTATGGGCAGGAACCTGATATGGATGCTTCCTCATAGTCTCTGCTAAGCACATACTAATACCGAGGAGGATGATTGCTTCTAACCACCTCACTGAACACGGGGACCCTAATAAATGAGATAGAGAAAGGACTGAAGGAACTGAAAGGCTCTGGAAGCCCATGGGAAGATCAAAATGATCAACTAACCAAATCTCCAAACCTTCCAGGGACTAAAACACCAACCAATGAATCTGCATGGAGAGACCCAGGGCTCCAGTTGCATATGAAGCAGAGGAAAGATAGCATTTTCTGGCATCAGTGGGAGGAGAGGCCAGTGGTCGAGTAAAGGCTTGTTTTCCCATTGTAGGGGAATGCCAAAGTGCTGAGGTGAAAGAGGTTGGTTGGGAGAGGGAACACCTCCAAGGAGGCAATGGGAAAGGGAGGAGGGATAGGATTTGGAGAAGGGGATAATATTTGAAATGCAAATATAGAGAATATATAATAAAAAACAAGTTACTGATTCAATATAAATATTTATTATTTATTAAGATACCTGAGTTGTAGCTGTGGTTTAGTTACTGAATAATATAGTAGATAATTCCATCATTATAATTCCTTATAAATGCTTAGCATCTCTGTGTTATTGAATGTAATACAATACTACAGCGTTACCAAAAGGGAATGTAGGATGATAGTTTTTGTTGTTCACAAGTAACCTATAAATCTTAGATCATGAGTTGCTAGTGATAAATAACAAATCTGCTTTCTGATCCCCAAAGTGTTTGAGATCTAACTTTTTATATTTTGTTCATCAGTCCTTTTCTAACTTTAACACAAATTAATGTGTGATATCAAGCTAAAACTAAAATAATTTTAAATACATCCTTGTTAACTGGTTTTGTTCAGAGATATAAATTTTGATTTTTGGTTTATCCACAGTAAATAGATTGTGATAATAGATTACAGATAAATAGATAGACTGACAGTCAGTTAGCCAGACAGCTAGCCAGACAGTTAGTCAGACAGACAGACAGGTAGACAGGCAGACAGACAGACAGATAGACAAACAGACAGATGGATTATAGACACCAGATAGATAAGGTAGTTTAGTATGTGGAATTACTTCTTAACACTATTATGGCTGAGAAGTTTCATAGTCTACCTGGGGAAAGAAGGAAGATAGTGACATAGTTCATTGTTTTGGACTAGATCACCTGGGAAACAGAAAAATCTCATTATGTTAGTCCTAGGCTAGAGCAAGAGGAAAAAAAATAAGATATATCTGCTCAATCAGAAAGTCAAGATAAAGAAAGAAACTTTCTCTCCTTACTCATGGGCTGAAAAACATCCACCTACACGAAATAAACATACTGTTTTCCTGAGTCCTCAACTCAAATACCTATTAATTTATTCATGAAATAGGCTGACAATGTTCAGAAATAATATTCAGTTTGGGTAGAAATAGTATCATGATATTATTGTATAATTCTACCAACATCTAAGGCATTTTAAAACATGGGCCTTAACATGATTTCACATAGAATGCTATGAGTGTTTTGAGAAAAAAAAATATGAGAAGGGATTCTTGGCTTGCTCTTGTGTCTTTAATAGCATGAAGTCTTGTGACTTCTTATTCACTTATCTTCAAACACTGTCAGTCATGAATTCTTCCCAGTTTTCATAATTAGTCCTATGATTCAAATAGTCTTTATAAGAGCAGCAAGTAGAATTCACACCGGATGAATGGCTCAAGTAAAATAAGTTGGGATAGGTACAGGATCAGGAGTCATTCACCGTAAGTCCTAAATCTTTTAGAACACTGCTCATTCGCTCAGTGTTCTGTCTGGCTGGACTCTTTCATTCAGTTTCACTTCACTTCCAGCAAGGTAAGTTAAATAAATTGTGATTGTACAGTTATAAGATTTTAATGGTAGGATATGAAAAATCAATTGGCCATGAGAAAGGAGGTTTTAAGGGAGTGCAATCCATTCCGGAGCCTTCTGAAATGAAGTGGGTAATAGATGATCATTTACTCAACCTGAGAACAAGTCCTGATCTATATTTAATATATTCAATATACTTTCAGAATAGCATTCTAAATCTTCTTCATCTTCATGTCACTAAGCCAAAGGCAAGGCCTGGGCTTAAGAGGAACTACATTATAAGATTCCACACTAATGAATTGTTGACTATGGCCATCATACAACAGAGTTTGAAATTATGTGACATTTAGGTGTGCCTGTCTCCTCACAAAAAAATTTTAAAAAATATAGTATATTATCAATGCTCAGCAGTAACTGTGTATTAGTTTTATGGTTTATGCTTTGACATCAGGCTCCAGAACTTGAAAAGAAATTCAAAATGCCCAAATGCAACTATTAAATGTTGGCTAGCAAATTGAAGCTGGCAATATTCAACACAAAAGATCTACACTATCCATTTGTAAGAGCACACCTACCCCCTGTAGCTATTTTACGTCATCATTATAAGTTCCATAGGACATGGAAACTCGATAAAGAGTTTCCCCTCAAAACCTTTCAGGGGCGACAGTGACCAAAAATGTAAATAATAAAAGATAAGTTAGAAAATAATAATTTAAATGAAACAGCTATCACAAAGAATATTGTAGACAAATGGTAATTGGAGGGTCTTTAACAAGCAGGCAATAACAAATGTGCTTTGATGTAAATTCTGCACTTTGCCAAGGCTCCTTGACAAGAGAGAGCTGGTGGGCTAGACTAACTGTGCTAGCCTTCGTTTTCCAAAGGTAGGCACTCAGTATATCCCTAAAGCATCTAATTTGTAATATTTCCATCACAATCCATCATATAAAGCAACAGATCATATTTTCATTTCTCAAGAAGACACTTTATTGAGAATGAGCTGTTTGCCAGTTAATCCTAGTATCATAGTACACAGTGTAGTGCGCTGCTTCTTGTAGAAAGAATAATCAGCATTCTGCTTTTTATTTCTGCGTCCTACAAATGTGTGTAACACTAATGAGTTTTCTAGAGCCTGACTAACTCTAGGACAAATGATGAAATTGTGTTTCTGATTGGGAAAAGTGACTTGGTTCTAAAGCTACTTTAACAGAACTTATAGAAATGTCTTGCTGCCTGCAAGAGTCAGGGAATCAGTTAACCCCTAATTGATAGAAGTTGGGAAATTCTCTTAGAAAGAAAGTCTACAAATAAAAAATATCAGGAGCTACAATATCCATCCTTCAGATATTCTACATAAATTGTATAATATCACCAACATTGTTTACTTAATATTTTTGAGTAACCCAGTTGTTCACATGATTATTGTAAAAATATATACTGTAAAAAATTCTTTGGTACTATTATTGGTCTGATGATGCTTAAAACTTACTAGCCACAAATCTTCCCTACACATATTTTATCATCTCTGCTTTGAATCTATCTATCATCTATCTATCTATCTGTTTATCTATCTATCTATCTATCTATACATTTATTTATCTAAAATGTATATATCCATATATCTATATATAGAAAGGAGTATATCTGACCTGTAGATAAAGGTAATTTTGGATGGTAGCTGAATAGATTTGTTCCACATTGGTACAGAAAAGTTACTTTATACTGATATCTTTCTGTTCAGCTTCCTCAATATCAAACCTGGATCATTTAGAATAGCTACAGATTAGTCACTAAGAACTAAACCAGAGTGAAAATTTCACAATGTCAGTCACATCTCACTGACCTCAAGTGAGAAAATTATCTAATAAATATCACCCTTCCTCGACCTCAGAGATATGAAAAGTTGTGAGGAGTTAGAGCAATGGCATTGAAACCAAATGAGCACCTTACTTCTCAAATAATGAGTAAAAGCTGTCTACAGGCTTATTGGATGAATGAATTTACCTTGACTCAGGTCTCACCAAGGCCACTCTGATAGAGGATGTGTTGTCTTTGGAGGGGGATGGGGAGCAAAGTTTGAATTTTCCAGGTGCAAAAGGAACATCCATAAGAAAAGCAAGCATAACTCTGACAGAAAAGGCTAAAAACACCTATTTGATTCTGCAAGTAGACACTCCACCCTCCACCTTCCGAAGAATGAGAAAATGAAGAGTCCTCATCATCCTGTCTCCTGTTCTTTTTAAGAAAAATCTAGGCATGGTTCTTCACCATTTCTAACATATCTAGGATATAAACTGTGAGATAATTAAAAGAAACATAAACCACTAACAGATATGAGTATAATATACTCATCCAAAAGAATTGACAAAAGTCATAAATCATATGAATGTGCCATGTCATGGCAACAACACTGAAGCAAAGAGAATGAGATAAGATGTTTAGAGACAGGAAGTCTAGGCAAAAGTCCAACTAAATAATCCTGATCCTGAAACCATGGCATTTAAGTTGGATGATGTCCTAGGTTCAGGACACTACTATGTCCCTTCACATTTTTTAATGTCAAAAGATCTCAAAAAGTTCACTGCTTTGCAACTTAATGGTTATTAAAAAAGAAAACAAGCTAATTATGATATGTTTGAGCTTAGCTTATGGTTTCTTCAAATTGACCAAATGGTCACAGCAAATTTTTGCCAAACGTGATATTAAATTATTGAATATTGCAGAGTTATGAGTCATTATAGAAACTAAAAACATACAATATAGTCCTCACAACATAAGGATGTGTGTACTTCCTTAGTTAGTGGTAATTATTTATTAGATACCTGATTATAATATTCCTCTGCCATCATTTAAAATTCAAAAACAAGTATTAAATCTGGTCTCAAATAATCTTGATTACTGTAGAAAGAAACACAAGCTACTAATCATTAAGGATCCAAGGATTGTATCAAGCAGAGGTAATAAGAGCAGCATCTATGACACACGTAAAGACGAGTGACTCAATCAATTGTGTTGTACAAAGGGCTTTTGCTTTTAAGTGTCTAATTAAGTTTTGTTTTTCAAATAATTTCAGGAAATGTTGTTCTGGAGCAGCAATAGTTTTGAGTTATTTTAACCTATTCACACAAATCTTTGCATTTCTTCTTTTAAATAAAGGCATGCCTTTATTATAATATTTCAATTATGAAGACTAAGAAACAACATTAATAAAGTTCCTCAAAGCTTCTATATGTAGTCAAATGCCTAATCTTAAGCTGCTATAGATACAGGTTGTTGAATCTGTTTTGTTTTTGTTTTTCCTTAGTTCAAAAACTTATTCCAGATTTATCACTTTTTGTCCACTTTCCTGTATTTCATATCGCGAACTTATATTATACAAAATTTTTAAAGACTTCCCATTATTTTTGGTATATAAAAAAACTTTATGTCACATTGCAGATGACACAAGTGTTGCTATCAACTATGTTTCAAATGTTAGATAATATTTTTAAACATTCTATGGAAGTTCTGCTTAAAGCACAAGCAAATGAATTAAAGCATATAACTACACAATTAGTAATTGAATATGTAATCAAGATATAAAGTTTTCTCAGGTTCAGTTTTTCATAGCATTTTTACTGGACACTACAAATTCAGATGTAGCAAGATCTTTACAACTGTTGGTATGTTCATTTGAACAGAGAAAATATAAAATTAGAAATGTATTATAGATGCTAAAAATCAGTAAACAAAAATTCAGGTTGTATGAAAAACATACATACTGGCAGGTACTAATTTGACTCAAGGTGTTACAGAGGGATCTATAAATGTTCTCATCTTTATATTATGAAAGTATTATAGATAATCTTAAATCACGCCCAGTGGCTTCTTTAAGAACCTGAAGACCCAGTTACTCCACTTCTGGGCATATATGCCAAAAATCCTCTATCATATAATAAGGATGTATATTCCACCACGTTCATAGCAGCCTCACTTATAACAGCCAGAATCTAGGAAGAACACAGATGTCTTTCAACAGAGGAACAGATAGAGATACTAACCACAGAAAGCTCTGAATCCCCAAGAAACAACTCACAGACCTTATGACTCTCAAATAAGGAAGGTTAAAATGTGGAACTGCAAATCCTTAGAAAAACAATGAAAAGAAAAAGAAAATTGTGTTTCATCATATATTATGTAACAAATTTTGTGAGGTATAATAGTATTTTATAAAATAAATAAATAAATAATAAAAAGAACTTCTGCTCATCTTAGCTATGGTTCTTTTACTTTACTAGCATTCAGTAGAGTTCTAACTCTTACATAGTAATCATGATAGAATACTTCCTTCCCATCAGAAATGTAAGTGTGAGCACTGACTCAGATGATACTATGAGAAGAAAGCGAATGAACAAGGTTGTTAGGTTCTAAAGAAACGGTGTCTTCTGGAATAGGAGATGAAAACGCATACAGAATAGGTCCCTGGTGGTCACCAGGCTCTTCCACCTCTCCTGGAGTATCCAGAAACTCTCCGGTAAGCACATAGCAGAAGTGAGGCTGCAGAAGCATTTCTCTTCTTCATCAGTTACACAGACTAAGATAATTGGCAGGGGCAGCACAGGCAATGGCAAAGCATATCCTTGCATTTGAAGTCAGAATGCCAGCTTTCTACTTAGACAAAGAATGAAACCGCTAAAACCTTGTCAAGATAAAGTTTTAAAAAAGTTACTTTGAATTCCCCCGTTAAATGCATAGAAGACGAACATATTTTTTTATTGCAGCAAAAGAAGTGAAATAATTTTTCTGCATGTCTTAAAACACAAATCTATAAAATATTTCATAAAAATCTATGGCCGATAAAATTTGATTCTATTTACAATTTGCTGGGTCCGGTCTGCAGGTAGGGAATTTCACATGCAGACAGGTAAGAGGTAACTGCATTTTTGCCATGCAAGACATTTTCACAGAAATATTGGATCTGGCAAACTAGAAGCATCATATTGCAGACAGGTGCAAGACATGATCCAGTGGAAGGCTGACTGGCTACCACATATGCTTGACTATGTATTTTGTCCTGGAAAATATGTTTAAATGCAAAATTGGACATAATTAATATACTTATCATTTTTTGTATTACCATATTTTACACAGCCCTCGGTTTTTATGGCAGTAGACAACACATGGCAGAAACAAGTTGTTTAACTGGAGAGTGACAGCAGATAAACTTTTTAAAGTAGAAGAAAAAAAATCAAACCATAATTTTATTTTCTTCTGGAAGAAAAGCCTTCTGTCAGTACACTATGGGCTTTTGTGACCACATATGGACATTATTCACTAAAATATTTGTGATAACCAAGAGATTTTACCAGATTTTTTTTCAATGAATTTTATTGACTAAACATATGTGGAACATACATGCTTGTTTTTATTTGACATAAATGTAATTCTTCTGAACTTTAGTGGGAAATCCAGTTTAAAATTTCTAGTGAAATAAATATATATTCTTCATAGCATATCATTTGCCTGGAAGAATAAACATGCTTCTAAAAGTAAGCAAGCTATTCCAAACTTACCTTTCCCTTTGGTAGGATCAATGAATTTAGATCATTTATTCACCATATGTAGAGACATAATAAAACAAATACTTTGAGTGTTTATCGTGAAGCAGAAATTGGAACTAGAACAGTGAAGGCACAAGTGTGGTTTTAGTATCATCAACCCTCTATTATTGTAGAACTAAAAAGAGGAACATTGCATATATGACATAGATATTGGAGAGAGAGTGGGAAAAGATGCATAGTCAATTCGTACTTACTCAGCCACATGCGCCTTCATGAGCCATCTCTTCATTTTCCTGGGCTACTGTCTGTATTTATTAATAATTCTTAGAAATCAATCATTCTTTTATAACCATAATCAACTGAATGATCACATTCCTACTAGTTCTTTATCAACATACTAGTTATGGTTCCTGGAACTATATATGTGACCAAAGCTCAGTGCATTATAAAAATCTTATTTTCATGGTTGCGATGTGGACCTGTTTCTCTTTCCACCCAAAAGTATTTTTAAATATGGAATGATTAATAAAATATACATCTAAAAGAAATGCACAGTCCTGGACATATTCCTGTAATTCTGTTCAGGCAGTGGATAGACTCTTCTCACATCCCTTCTTCTCTGCTCTCATATTGTCTGCTGTGTTTTATGTGTTTCTTTTTATTTTTTTTTCTTTTTATGACTAAGCCTAAGTAATTTCAATTCACCTTTGTTAACAATTGCTGAATATTCCCTCCAGTATATTCAGTCCACTAACCAACCAAGTAATGTTCTCGTTTTCTTAACAGATCATTCTGAACACTTCCTTTGTTTCGAAGTTATGATCTTTTCTTTTTGTTGTTGTTGTTGTTTTTGTTTTTTTACTCACTCTGTTACATGGGTTCATTTATTTTTTTTTCAGGTAAAGGCATATGATTTGTTAAGAATGGTCATTTAAAATTCTTTAAGCAAAATAGTTCTTATGTTTCAAATTTTTTGGTATTGAATGAAGGAGGAACGACCATTTATATGACTTTTGCACTGTTGCAGCTCTGAATAGCTGTCCCTTAAACACAAGATCACACTTAGGTGTTTAACCCATTTCATCAGTCCTTCTTTTTTAAAAAAATATGTGTTTAAACTTAAACTAATTCTTTTTCTAAATAATCTAAATTCCACTTCACCATAAAACGAAGAGGAAAAATAGATGAAGAAAGCAAAACATTACTTTTATTTCTTCAGGTATGGTTATAGATTGATTAGTAATTTACCTCTATTCTTTCTCAGGGTCAATGGTTTTCCTCTGTACCATCAGGTAGCCTGGGGTTGTGTCAATGCCTGAAAACATTAGGCTAAGTTATCTCATGGTCTCTAAGTTACAGATTTTGGGGCATATAGTAGATCACAGTTGGGGTAGACACGAACCAGAGACCAGTGGGGATTTATCTATGTTCTTTTCACTGTATGCTGTAATTCTCCCAGTGCTATATGAAAAACGCTTTCTCTGGACTCTCTTATTCCTCTTCCACTAACAAAGAAAGGTGCTCACAGGAAAAGACTAGTGATGTGTACGAAGTGATTTTGCTGTATCCATAGCGCCCCCCCGTTCTCTGCATCAATCTATGTTCTCCACCCTTGATTTATCAGATATCCCTGCTGATTGTTAGGTGGTCCATGGCGATATCTATATTATGGAAACACATGCCTAGACCTTGCCTCTCTCTGCAGGCATCAAATTCTCTCCAGTCTGGTTTAACTTTGTGTCATGTCAACTCTTAAAGGAAATCTGTGAATTTTAATTGCCAAGCTCTTTTCTTTAAGCACGAGTAAAGTTCATGGCTTTTGCCTCTAGAAGCAGAAGTTTACATACCAAGTAAACATGGTAAAATATATTTTACAGAACTGTAGTAATCTCAAAGTAGTAATAGGAACGGCTTTAGCAGATTTAACAATTAATAATTTTTTACTTAATAAATTTAGGGATTAAATATAAAACCTTTAATAAATATTTAAAGTAAAATGTTTCTCAATTCTTTTTCCTTTTTTTAAGATTAACATATTTTTATGCATATGAGTACACCAGAAGAGGGCATCAGATCCCATTACAGATGGTTGTGAGCCACTGTGTGGTTGCTGGGAATTGAACTCAGGACCTCCTGAAGAGCAGCCAGTGCTCTTAACTCTGAGCCATCTCTCCAGTCCCTCAATTATTTTTCTATTTGTATATTAATTGACATTTTTCTACACTGCAATTTTTATGAGTGCACTTTAATTCTTTTTTCATTTAAATAAGGAACGGTGTCTAGAATTCATGTTATTGACTGACCTTCCTCTAAGTATTTTGCAAAAATTATGAATGAAAGCAGTAGAAAATTGTAATAACGTGAACTCATAAAATCAGTGGATGGTCGACTTTTTAATCTATCTTCTCATTCACAGTTAGTAACTTGTATCACCTGTGTAACCAGATCAAATAAAACCTAAACAATGAAGTGATGATGACCTCTACTGAAGTAAGCAGATAGGAACAAGGGAGAAGAAAGTAAATGGAGACTAAAAGCTCAAGAACACAAAGATGAAAACAAGTTGTCCCTTGTATGACCCATTGTCTCCTATTGGTCCTCCCCATCACTAGATATTTGTCAACACTGAAAGCTGATTTATCTGCTTTTTTTTTAAAGGTGATCCTTTACTGTTCAGAAAACTATGAGGTTATGATGAGACAAAAGAAAAAAAAAAAAACTAATGCATCACATATAGAAACTGCTATGGATTTGTATGTGGGCATGTGTGTGTGTGTGTATGTGTGTGTGTGTGTGTGTGTGTGGTGTGTGTGTGTGTCCATGTACCCATGTGTGTGTAAGGACACAATAGAGTATTTTTTACTTGTTTTTAGAGATGTTATTTTATTTTTGAT
Source organism: Micromys minutus (assembly GCF_963924665.1). Lineage (NCBI taxonomy): Eukaryota > Metazoa > Chordata > Mammalia > Rodentia > Muridae > Micromys > Micromys minutus. The sequence goes on along the minus strand of NC_137982.1, from coordinate 21,488,406 downwards.
TCAAAGTTTTGCTCCTTAAATCTAACTTAGAGGATAGATAAGAACAATAATAGCAGACTAGCAGTCTCAATTAACCTGGAACCCTGAGATATCTCTCAGACACTGGATTGATCACCAGCCAGGCACCATATACCAGCTGATAAGAGGCTCCAACTCATATACAGCAGACATTCTCGGGTCTGGGTTCAGTCAGGGAAGATACACTTAAACCTTAAGAGACTGGAGGCCCCAGGGAATTTAGAAGTCTGGCAGGGGTTGGTTGGGTGGGGTGGGGTGGGATCATTCTACGAGGGGCAGGGCAGGAGAAGGTGTGGGATGTGGAACAGTAGGAGGGTGGACTGGGAGGGGAATAAAATTTTGAGGGTAAAAATAAAATAAATAAATAAATAAAACTTTAAATGATATTTTAATACATTATTCTGACATTCACCTTTTGTTGCTATGAACTGAGTGACTGGTCTTAAATTTTTAACGTAAGGAGAAACTAACACAAAATATGGCACCATGAGACAAGTTGATTCTCAAAACTCAGTTTCTCATTATCCTACAAGGTTCGTAGCTTCAGACATTAGAAAATAAGAAATTGAAGGTTTCTCTTGATGTCATCATTACTGTTATTAATGTTGCCATTATTATTGATGGTTGCTTTATTCTAATGAACGACAGTAGTAAAGGCTTTCTCTTTGAGTGTGGGGAAGTCAGGAGAGCATCAGATCTAAAACTTTTTCTCCACAGAATGGAAGTGCAGGTACAGAAGGACTTTGGTTGGTTAAACAAAAAAATTGTTTATCTGGAAAACAAGCCTAAAGGTCTCATTTTACTACAAAAGCAAATTTTTAAGGCAGTTTCTGTTTTTCAGGAACCTCCCTGAATCCTCTCTGAACTCCCCAAGTACCTAGCAAAAGCACCTGGCCAGCTTCAGATCCAATCCCCATCCTGATAATTCTCATGTAAATTCTTTTTTTAGTTCCACTCCTCCCTCCCCCTTCCAAGGCCTTTGCAGTTTGATCACCAATAAATCTTTGCACACAGAGCAATCTAGTTTGGTAGTTTTTCTGCTCTATTGCTTATAGGGAGAACACTTAGAGATGCCTAAGATATAATCAGAAAATACTATATAAAAAAATCTGTATTTTTAAAATGAAGGCTAAAATAAAAATAATGGACTAGTGTTTTTTACAGATGAGGTTTCAGGACAACCTAAGAATGATTCTGGGACATGAGTATTAGTAATCAGTCTTACATGAGTCTACTATAGTAAAAAGATTAGAAGAAAATACAAATTGTATAGTTTGAAAAGAAAAGGTATATTAACAACTGATGCTACAGTAAGGCTCATTCTGGAAGAGGTTGTAATTATCAAGGGGATTATTATGTTAAGGATAGGCCAGGGTTGCTCTACATAAAGGGATGTGTGCCTTTTAGGCAAACTCCACCCAAGTAAACTTCCCAGTTGGGAGAGAAAAGGGCCTAATATTTTGCTGCTTGTATAAAACAAGACAATTCATCCAGTTGATGTTATATCCTCAACAAGCAACTGAACCTGGCAGGGTTGTCCATGTTGAATGGGTGGATTTTCTAAGGGGTTCTAGACTCTTCTTTCACATTTTCATAAAGCCACTAAGGCCAGGCAATATGTGGCAGAGTCTCTGCTTAAATTTCTCAAGAGGTCTTTGCATTAATATAGGAATGTTATTTCTAAATTGCACTGGCTACCCCAAAGTATTGGAGATTCAGACCTAAGGCGTATTTGCCAAAAATAGAGCAACACACAAGGCACAGCCAATCCAGGAGAGAGAGATGAATATTCCAAACAGCAAACCTGAATGGGCAGAGTCATCTAGTCCCTTTGACATGGAGCAAGAGAACTTAGGGTTCGCCTTGCTGCACTTTGGCAAGCGATTTCTCATGTAATGGCCCCAGGTTGGCCAGTTCCCTGTCAGTTTTAACACAAAATATAGTCATTTGCTATTCTTGCCATGTAAAACAAGAAAGCAAATTGCATACTTCAAACCTATAATGAAACAGAAATGTACCATCCCAATATGGATGAATGGGGGCTATCTTCGGTTTACTGTTGTTGTGATGAACTACCATGGTCAAGAGCAACTCAGAGCAGAAAAGGTATATTTGGCTTACATATCACATCACTTTGTAACTGAAAGAGGTCAGGGCAGGAACTCAAGCCAGGAAAGGTCTTGGAAGCAGGAGCTGATACAGATTGCTAGTTACTGGCTTGCTCCTCATAGTTTGAGCATATGGGGTTGTCCCCACACATGGAAGGCTGGGCGCTCCTCCACTGATCCCTAATTAAGAAAAATGCTCTACAGACTTGTCTTCTCACCCCCAGAAATTCTGAGGCGTTTTCTCAGTTGAGGCTATCTCCTCTCAAATATATACAATTTGCTTTATTTTCTTTTACAGAGGCCTAACTAGAGTTAAAAAAAAAAAGTTGTCTTGTGTTTCAGATGAGACTGGACATTTTGGCTTTGAAACAGTGGTGATACTATAGCCATGTGGAAATGGACTAAATGTCTTTGCATTTTATATGGTCGCAAGGCTATAGGGCTGGAAGGAGAGTGTAGTGGTTTGAATATGGTGGCTGAGACATTTGAATACTTAGTCCCAAGTTGGTGTCTCTGCTTGAGGAGCTCTAGGAGTCATGGCTTGTTGGAGGAAGTATTCCACTTGAGCATGCTGGTTTCTCCTTATGGGTTATGTTGTTACCTCTCCGTTTCTGCTTAAAGGTGCAGTGTCTGCTAGTTGGTGCCACACTGTCCTGCTGTGACAGACTCTCATCCCTTGGGAATCCTGGCCTGATAAACATTTGTATTTGCAACTCCCCTTGGTTGAGGTATTATATCACAGCAACAGGGACGTACTAATCAATTGTTTCTTAAAGTTTCTTTCTTTTTCTTTTCCTATTTTTTTAAATAACTTCATAGGGTCAAAGATGTTACCAGTTACTAGATTTCTCAGTTTATAGTGTAACCATGAAAACAAAAAGCTACCACTGTAACTGTGATAGATATTATTTGTTACATGTATCACTAATAATAACTTAGGTAATAACTAAGATCTAAAACTATATTTTAATTGTTGGCATATGGTGACTGAAAACACTGACAATGTGAGAGACTGTGAAGACAGAGGGAGCAGTAATAGCATAAGATTTAAGCATTCAACTCAACCAGATGAAGTAGGGCCCCAGGGAAATAGAACTCAAGACAGTTATGTTTTGATATAAAGAAATAAAGAGAAAGATAAGCAATAGCTTCACAAGATTGACTAAGCACAGCTTTATTTAGAGCATGCAGTCTCCTTTAAACAACTCATTTTAGCAATGTTTATTTAAAGAGGTCAATGTGTAGTCCACATACTAAATTCCATAGCTTCAGAAAAATAACTCTAAGAAAAGTTAGTAAAGGTGGTAAAAAAAAAATCTATGAGAAAAACTTTGTAAAGGTAAACACTGGTCAAACTACAGTTGTATCAAAGATACAGAGGAGATGCAGGAAAAGACAAATAATTGTAGAGTACTGAGTACTGAACTACAATAAAAAGAGAAACATTCATAAGTGTCTAGGTGCAGTTATATTGCCAGGAAAGAGCTCACTAGTGCCTAGTGGAAATCATTTTTCTCTTTTCTAGTTGAACACAATGGCAGTGAAGAAAACAAACAGAAAGGATAGATGCTGACTCTCATCTAAAATAACAACATAACCCCAGAGTCAGAGCTCACGGTTTCCTTATGGGGAGTGGTTCTGTCTTTCTCCTTGAGCTTCACTTTAACTCAGAAAGTAAAACACAAATAACTCCCAATTTTCATCACATGCATAAACTGAATATTTGAGCGTCCTAGTGTTTAATGCTCATTAATAGACTAAAGAAATTAGGGAATGAATTTCTAAACCTATTAGTTCTATTTGAAAAAAACCTTCATTTAACTATTAAAGATAATTCATTCGAGTTGCTGTGTAATTGTGTGTTCAACATTTCAATACAATTAAGATAGCTTGAGATATCACTGAGCATTTTATTCAGATTGATATTGTGTGTCAGAAATCTTAAGTAACTTACATAATAGTAAAGAGCTATTGGGTAGGAAAGAAAAATCAGTCCATTTTAGCTTACCTCACACTTCTACTAAACAACCTGAAACAAGAGATGAATGTAGAAGAAATGCTCAGTCTAAAGAGCAGTCCTGTAAAGTTCGAGTACTACTAAAATTAATTTATCTCAAATTTTCCATGTTTAGTTAGAGTGTATATAATTTATATTAGAAATCAAATCCTATTTGTTCCATTCCATGCTCAATATGAGCCTGAAAGACATGACACAATAATCTCCCACTCAGGCTTTTCCCAGTAAATAATGGAGCAGGATGGTACTCACTTCTGATGTTAGGTGCTAGGTGTCTTTCTAAAACCAAAACATTTTAAGTTGTAATTTTAGTTGGAAATTTTAAAGATCAAGCTGGATCTTAAAAAAAAAAAAAAAAAAAAAAAAAAAAAACTGTTCTTAGCTAGCCCTTACTAAAACACTATCTCCCATTTTCCCTTATGTAGTTTTGCAGTGTGTGTTTTCTCCTCAAACCTCAATGAGTACAGCTTTTGAAATCTAAGTCTCTGTGGAGTAGGATTATGTTTATCATTTCAACTTAACACAAAATTTTGACTAGCAAGCCATAAGTCCATAATACTATTATCATTCAGACATTTATTTATTTTGATGATAAATGATGCCAGTTACTAATAATGACATTAACATCTTCAATAGACATGAGGGAACAAAATAGAAACATAGAGTAGAACATTAATCCATATAATCACCAGTGTTCCTTGACTATCCATCTGCCAAAGGCATTATTAGTCCTGAAGACAGTAACTACAAAATAACAAACATTTTGTAGGAGCATGCATCATATCCAAAATAATAAATAAATAAATAAATAAATGACAATAAATTGCAGGTTGGAGATTATAATAGTAAATAAGAAAAAAAAAGGATTTTCTTTTCTTGAAAGAGGTAAGATTTTGAAGATTTGGGTCTTGGGAGTCTATAATGATTACTAAATGTCTCCCTTTGTAGAGAGAAATATAGGGAGTAAATAGAAATAATATCTGTTTTTCATTAGGACATTATTTAGGGAAGATAGTGTTAATTGGTATTGTTGGCCATAATTTTCTTTTCTTCTGAGTTAATGCAAAAATTTAAATATAAAATGTTAGCTGAGGGTACGAATGATCTGCTGAGATCAGAACATAATTAATTTAGGCATACAATTGTCTTGGAGATCCATGGCTTTCCAAGAAGAGGACTTTCAAAATTGCTGAGATGGCAATCTTTCAGAGTCTGCAAAGATCAATGACTAAACTGCTGTATGGACAGCTGTGAAAAAGAGGAAAATACACCATGCGAAGTACTGCAGCCTCATAAGTTCAGAATGAAGGTAATCTTTAGTCTGGGGAAGTGCATACTTATAGGGTGAGTTTGATAGAAACTACAGTAGTTTATCCTACATTCTGTATTTGTGGTCTAGATAAATTTAAAGTCACACATGGTTACATGTTTTGTATGAGTAGAAAAGAAAGACCAAAGGTGAGAGATGTGGCATTACCAACTGGAATGGCAAAGTCAGAGGGAAGTGTGGTGAGACAAAGACAGATATGTTAGAAATAGTAAATTTGAGATATATATGAATAAAGGAGAATCACAATTGATGCCATATTTCCCCTCAGTTACCTGACTCATAAAACAAAAATGTATGAGAATGCTGAGAACAGAAATCATCAGTTCCATTTACTTATATAATTTGTTTTGGGTCACATTCAGTACAAGTTTGAAGCTATTGAATTACGGCACAAAGACAGTGGATACATGGACAAATTATCATGTTATTACATTTTTAATATTTTCTATTGCATAACAGAATATATAACAGGACACATAAGAGTTTTGAAAAATAAGGGATAAAAGTGAATTTAGCTGACTTAAAGAAATTTTTATTTTTATTTAAGAAATATAATAAACCAGTACTGAAAATTGGAATCTAATATTTAAAGTAATATCTAAAACCAATATATTTTTTCATGTATTTAATTAATTTGTTTAGAGATTGGGTTGCTGTAGTCATTCCAATGTGGCCTGAGACTCAAATAGTTCTCATGAGCTTTACCTTACAATCTCTTCCCTCAGATTTACTAGTGTTGGGATTGTGAGTATATGCTACTATTTCTGGCTTCTTCATATCTTAAACACTTAAAGTGCTACTTTTTTTAGATAGTACGCATAGTTTTTCAAATAGAATTCATTTCTATCATTTTCACCCTCAAAATATACAAAAAATTAATCTAATAGTTATTACCTCATTTATCTTCTTGGCAGATTTTTTCTTCCAGAAGCTTGTGGGACAAATATTGTCTAACTCACAAGAAGAGTCTAACAATAAAGTAAAAATAAGAGACAAAAACTACAATATGGATAATTACCTACTATTTGTATATAGTCTCTGACATGTGTTACCATCTGTTATGCTAGTGTATTACCTGAATAGTTTACAAACTGAAGTTTTAATTTAGCTTTTCTGCCTCTTCTAGTGGGTAAAAATGCTGGTGGAAATTTCATTTGTAATACAATTTAATTCTGGATTTTACTTTCAAGTGTACCCAGGGTTTACTTTGGTGTTTTCAAAATGTATTTTGAAGACCATTTATTCAGTTAAATTTGAGAATGGAAACATGCTGGGACTTTTATCCCATTTGGTAAGCAGCCATCCTGTAGTTTTATCCAAGTTTCCCCATGAAAATGCCAATCGGGAATAGAACTGACAAACATATTCAATCAAAGATGGGATTTTTTTGCTCTTAAGTTGCAAATGGCCTCATTAAAATAAAAACACTTCCTTGGGGACTGCATAAAGCAGAGTATTGGTACCTAAATGGTATTTATGACCAAGCTAAATGTAAAGTGAATTAAAATTTAAAGGATTATAGTCAGGTAGGCCACAGACATTTGTAGAGCAATGTCCATTAAGAAGATGGAAGAAATGGCTGTCCCAGATGACAGACCATGTCAGGTTAGTGGTCAGCTGTACCTCTGCACTGAGTGACACAGCAAATGAGAAACACATTGCCCAGAGGGGAAAGGACTTCGAAATATTTATTTTTAGAATATTGAATAAAAACATGGAACCAACATTTTGAAATCTCTATCCATCATTGTCATCAAATTCAAGTCAAAAATTGAGAAAAATAAGATGTGGATTGATAATAAATACCCTCACATGTGTGTTGATATAAACTCTGTATACTCCAATTCAAGCCTATTTATAGACTCAACATAAAGTATAATCTTTTAAGTGTGTAATTATGCCCATGATACTGTTACCAAAGAGAGGTACTCATGCTCAGCTACAAATAAAGGCCTTATTTAACAAACAAACACACAAAAATTATGATGCCCAACTTTAGGGAGCTAATTCAGCAAGGATTACACCTTTTTCACAATGTGAATTTATTATCAAGCCACTTGCTATTTTTTTTCTCCTTTTCAATCACAATATTTTTTTTTTGTGGATGCATCATTTTTCTCTTGCATCTGTCTTGTTCAAATCCACCCTTCTTTCTTCTTCTTTTTCTTGTTGTTGTTGTTCTTCTTCTTCCTCTTTCTCTTCTGCTTCTCTTTCTGCCTCTTCTTCCTTTTCTTACTCTTCTTCCTCCTCCTCTTCTTCTGTTTTAATGGCTATCAAATTCTTTTAATTTATGAATCATAAAAACAGGAAATCTCCTCTATCAATTAAAGGCACCAAATATTCCTGTATAATCATTTTCTCTCTGGTCTCTCCTATGTGTTTCTTTATATTCTCTCTCTCTCTCTCTCTCTCTCTCTCTCTCTCTCTCTCTCTCTCTCTCTCTCTCTCTCTCTCTCTCCTCTCCCTCTGTCTCTCTCTTTCATAGGAATCATCCAGACAATTGTTTACATACAATATTTTAAACTTGCTGACTTGGGAATTAACTGTAATATCGACTTGAAAATTAGAATTGAAGCTGTTAATCGCTGCCCTAGAATATTTGCTAAAATAAGAGATTCACAGACTCCCACTCTATGGTTTTCTATTTTGCTCAAAATAAAATTGAAAAGGTTCCTACTAAATTTTGAATTCATTTTTCAATCTTAGGATGTCCTACTTTGACCCACATTGAAAAAACCTCATTATCCTTACTTTTTAAATAAATGTAAAACTATCATCTGTCAAAATCTAGAGCACATCCCTGAAAACCTCTGAAGCCATGAAGATTAAAGTTACATATGTCATTTCTAATAGGATTTGGAGCAAGTGTCAGGTACTGAGTTCCAATGTCGTACTCCAATGGATAGCAGACTATTACTGAATATGTGATCTCTGGCATTAACAAGGAGTCTAATGAGAAATAAAATAGAATAACTGGATTCCAATCTAGTGAAGAAAATTTGGTAGCTTGTTATGATGATCTGCATGCCAACACTCTAGTGAGTAATGCAAAGGACACGCAGGCTCAAGGTGAGAATGAGCTCTACAGTGTGAGTCTGGGGCCAGTCTGGAAGACATAGTAAGGTGATGTCTCATAAAACTAAACAGAAGGTGTAGAAAGAAGGAAAAAAAGCAGGAAGAGTGGAAAGAAGAAGAGGGAGAGCTGGGGAAATCTATGGAATCTTTACATATATTTTTAAAATCTTGAATTCTGTGATTCTCAGAAATCTATTATTTTACTTTTCTGACCTCACCTCTAAGTAGCTATGCTGTGGTTCAGAGGAGCTCATGTAAAGTGTGTACTATGCGTGGTCGTAGAAGCCGATGCTGGGGTTATTCTGCCTCTCATTACGAGGTCCTTCACTTCTTTGTTCTCACAACTGCACTTTCCATTAGTTATCAAGCAGGTTAATATGAATTCAATGCATACAAGTATGAATGTGCATGCGATCTCTCAAAGTAACAAACTGCAAGCCATGTTTCAAAAGCCAGTCAGAGAAGGCCTGTCAAGGAACTTTGAACCATGTCCCAACACAGCTACCTTCCTATTTCATATATATATAAATCACATCTTTCCAACTAATTCAGATGTAAAAAAATGTTCAGGCACCATATTGGTTACTTAATCTTCTCCACTTTAAACATATTACCTATTCCAGCCATAGATGCTTAATATTTTTTTAAATTGACACAAAGTATGTACTTCTAAACTGTCAAACAATCCTGAGTCAATTTAGACATGTACATTTCTGCTGGGCTCAGACTGTCTCATATCATGATTGTCCAATGAGGAAAAGTTTTTATAGTTCTTCAACCCCACACTCATTCTTGAGGAAGTCTTCTTAGATTCATTGGAGAGATTTGGTAACATCGGATGTTTTAGAGATGGATTTGAGCATGCCATCTCCTGAAACTGTAATCTGAAACTGAAAAAAAAATTGCTTGATATATATTTATCACTCTTTATTTAGAATGCCGAGATTGGGTATAATTTTATATGTAAATCAAATAAATAAAAAGAGAATTTGTCCACTTCGAATATAGATAGTAAAACACATGCAGCTAGCTAGGCTTTGAGTCATTTCCCAATCACTGACTCAGAGATTAAAACTTTAAGTCTCAGCTGAGAATTGTTGGCTCATACCTTTAATCCTAACACTTGGAAGTACATGTGGATCTCTGAGTTCAAGGCCAGCCTGATCTACAGAATGAGTTCCAAGACAGCCAGGGCTACACAACTAAGCCCTGTCTAAAATAAAGAAAATGAAAAAAAGAGAAAAAAAGAAAGAAAAATAAAAAACAAATAAACCACAAAATTTTAAATGTTTGACTTGAAAAAAAAATTGAAACACTAAATACTGTCTATTAAATGTAAATTTTCTTACTAGTATTCAGGCTCATACTTACATTTGTCTGCAAACATTGGACTCAGTGATTCTGGAACAAAAGTCTGACTACAGTATCATGTGGAGTTCGTTTCTATTGTCTAAATGAAAGGTTCAGCATTACTCTTTAGTGCTGAGTAAGAAAAGGTGGTGGTCTGAAATAAACTGACCCAAATAGGCTCAAAAAAACACTATTATTTGAAAGAATTAGCACATGTAGCTTTGTGAGAATAGGTATGGCCTTACTGAAGAAATATGTCATGGGGGTGGGCCTTGAGGCTTCATAAGCTAAAACCATGCCCAGATGACTCACTATCTTTCTCCTGCCTGCTGATCCAGATCTAGAACTTTCAGCTCCCCAAAACTATGTCTGCCTGCATGTCACCATGCTTCCTGCCATGTTAATAATGGACTAAACTGAGCTGAAAACCACCCCCAATGAAGTGTTTTCTTTTAAAAAGTTACCTGGTCATAGGTGTCTCTTCATAGAAATGGGACATTGACTTGGAAACTAAGAAAGGCAATGGTGAGGTTTAGTCTGTTGTTAGATATCGTAATGCTAAATTCAGCCATAGTTGCCCTCAGGGATGAGAGAATCATCACATACATGGGTAATACTATGTGAATTTGCTCCTTAATTTAAAACTATTGGTGTAATAACGATGCCTGCATCTGGGCCAAAGAGAGTTAGGTGGGATATTGGTTCCTGGGCTTGCAGTCAGAGGACCATGAGGAGGCAGAGAGAAAGAAGGTAGAGAGAAGAGTTGAGACCATGGGGCAGATGAACCATAAAAATATGACCATTAGGGCTGGCCAATTGAAGTTAAGAGTGGTCCAAATGTAAGGTGACACACTATATGTTGCAGTTACTGATAGAGAAGTAGACCTACTTGCATAGAAGGTAGATCCTCCCCTGACCTAGTGCTTTAAAAGCTTTTCATAACATAAAGGTTTTGTGCCTTTCATCTAGGAACTGAATGATCAAAGACAAGGTAGAAACCACCAACTGAAATTAAATATCTACTACTATATGTTGATGGTGGCATATTCCTTTAATCCCAGCATTCGGGAGGCCAAGGCAGGTGATCTCTGTGGGTTGGTGGATAGGATGGTCTATGAAGTGAGCCCCAGTACAGCCAAACCTGACTTTCAGCTAAACAAAAAGAAGACAGAGAAACCGTGTCTTTCAAGCAATCAAATGACAGAAACTAAAATTGCTAACACACAAAACATTCAAAATATAAGTTTCCATATATAAAACAGGAGGCAATGGCTTTTTCAGGGTGTATAAAGGAAGCCATGAAATGTTGGCCATCTTTTTCTTCAATATTCACCCCAGGTTTTATACATTACAGGACAGTCTGAGTTCAGGAAAGATCAAGGTTCATTGTTAAATAAGATGGTCACTCAGAGTTGACCTCCTAGTCTTGAAGCAACATGTCTACAAAAGGAACACTCCTGTTTATACCAGCTGTATGTAGTAATATCGTTGTTACCTTACAGCTCTGGGGAAACACCTGTGAAAAACATCCTTAGAAAAAGCCATTCTAACTGGGTAGCATCACTCTCTGTGTTGTGTCTTGGGCAAGTCAATGGGCAAAGGAAGTTGAGGTACAATATTCATTGCCTTCAGTTTCTTCACTGCAGATGCCTAAAACTTCCATCAGTACATTCCTGTCTTGATAGACTGGATCCTAGAACCATGAGGCAAACTAAACGCCTCCCCACCCTTAAGTTACTTATTTTAGTGTATTTTACCACATCAAGGGAAAATAGTAACTAATTCAGCATCCTGTCAAAGATATGAGTAAAATTAGATCATGTTAGACATTTCACTGCACAATAATGTATACTTATTGAAAACTTGTTTCTCTCTTTTGTATCTCTGTGCGTGGAACCAATCTGGGCAAGATAAGTAAGCATGTTCTTTATGAAACCTGTAGTGGAGTTTGATTTTCAGTAACAAGCTATGTTTTCATTCTCAGGATTTTCAGAGAAAAAGCCTTCAAGTGCTAAAATAATGCAAAATAAAAGTGGTAATCTGCAGCCTTCCCAGTGCCTCTTTCTCAGAGCCGAGCGTCTGGATTGACTAGGGCACACCTGGAGTTAGCCCCAAGGTTTGGGGTCCATTTCCAGGCCAAAACCTACCTTTCCAGTTCAGGGCTTCCAGATTCCATTAAGGTTCCCTTGAATCAGGCAGGGCTAATTCAGTCCTAAACAATCAATCACACTCACTCCATTTTGTGAGTAGGAGTGATTGATGGTCCTCCCCTGGTCATGGCTGACCTAGACGTAGGAAACAGACCTGAGGACAATGCCTCATGTGTGAGTGGCTTATTTAGAATCAGTCAACTGAACGAAATGCTCATGTGTCTTCCCTCCCTCCTAACTAAGACAAACCCACATCCTTCTCACATTTCCTGCTGGCTCTCACTGGCTTGGAACTAGTGTCATTCCCATCCTGTGACATCCAAAGTCAATCTGCATGCCTGCATCCCTGCACAGTATTTTACAGCCCTCAAAGTCCTTAGACCTCCATATTTTTTTTCCATTTGATCTTTTCTGTTTAAAGTCTGTCAGCGAGTTTGTAAACTTGTGTCCTCTTCCATACCGAGGAAAAAGGCAGACGAGATGTTCTCTTCCGTGCTGTTTTCTCACCATTTGTAACAGAAGAAAGAGAAGTGTAATTTTAATTGTCCTCTCTCTTTTTCACATTGTTCCTTCATGCAGCAAAGGAGGGGGCAGGGAGGGTATACTGCCTCTCTGATTCTGAATTAATATATTTTGATCCCGGGGTTGGCAGCTGTGGTGTTTTATTATTTTTTTCTTACTTGAGAATATTCACAGTGCATTTCAGAGAACAGCATACCATCCTGTTACCGTCATCATTATCTTTCAGCCAAGAATCACCACTGCTGTTACCTTCCACATGCAAATATCTCCCACTCGTTTCTGTGATGAGAAGCTTCCCCCTGGCCCCACACTCATGGAATCCATGTTGGTGGCTTGGGTTGTCAAAGGGAGGCTAGTGTTTCCCCAATCTTTTCAGGACTGTTATTTTCTTCCATCACGGAAGTTGCAAAACTGTTACAGAAATGATTAGAGAAGTTTCTAAAATTCACAGTGGAAAAGCCTCCCTAGAAGCATTTCTAGTCATCTTGTCTTTTCCTTGGTGAAGAGGAAACAGAGTTCTTCTCTCTCCTCCTGGAGAAATGCCATGGTTACAAAGCAATCACCACATGCATTAACAGGAAATTTCCGAAAGGATCTGTTAGAGAAGGAAGCACAGCCTCATGAATAACTGGGGAGGAAGTAATGGATGGTTACCAGAAGGGGTAGAAAGAAAGGACAACCCTTGTTCTGTGTTAACTATAACTTATTCAAACTTCAGTCAGCTGCATACTTAGATGTACATGATATGATAATCAGAGAAGAGTGTTATAAAATACAGAATACATATGTGTGAGTATATGCCCTGTGTATGTGTCTGGTACGATTCATTTTGAAAGCTCAACATTTTGATTAAATAAAAACACGAGAACAGTTTCTTTGCTAAATTTAGCAGAATTCCTCTGAGCAGGGAAATATTCTTAGGCAAAGTTTATAATTGTATAATCTTTGTCTTGGTCCCAAATACAATAAGCACATACTATGCTATTTTGCAAATTGTATTTATTTGGGTTTTCTGATTTAATTCCTCCTTCACTGCAAAGTATAGCAAATACCATAAATACATGGGTTGAAAAAAACTGTTGTTAAGTAGTCCATGTTACATTTAATTCTGTCAATACTTTAAGTAAGGATTGGACAGATTTAGACTTTATGTTTGGGAACTAAGCTGAACTGGGAGAGAAGGAGCATGTGAGCTAATGAGAGAAGGTATGATTTTGTCAAGTGACAGCACCCTGTATGTAGCCTTGGTTTTCTCATGGCAACAGAATTACTTAATATAGCATGGTGTTCTTTGACATCGTAGGAAGTACCTTACTTTGAAGACCGAGGCAGTACACTGACTTCAGGCAGAGTAGCAGGCAGCCCACTTTGAACAGTTCTTTCTCCTCATGTCATGGCCACATACTGACACTGAAACAGTGTTGTATGAAGTATTGTTGAATCACAAAATAATCTTTAGTTGTGTGTTATGTAAACATTCTTAGACCAAGAAGCAAGTTTAGTCCCTGGTCAGAAGAAAGAGAACACTTAAGAATGAGGAGAAATAAATACAATATATAAAATGATGTCATAACAATTAGGTGCCTACAAACCTCCCTGAGGGGAAAGAACATTAGGATCATTGTCTTATGGAGTAGTAAAACTGTTTTATTCTGTCAGTAACTAAAGCTGCATGTCTCTTATAGCACAGGGCACATCATGGCCCTAAATAAACAAAAGTGAAGATTCTATCCAGTGCCCTGGTCAGATATCAGAATGTGCTTATTAATGTTATATGGTCAGATGATTCTTAAGCAAAAAATATGATATGAAAACTTTTATGATAAAGCCTGACAGATGCATATCAAATGTATAGTAAACATCAGAGACTAGATAAGAAAATATTGGCCTTGCTTCAAAGGAGATAGAAAGAAAGATAGACAATTATTATTTATCAGAAATGTGGTAGAAAGAAATCAGAGCCAGGTATGTAGAACTTTCAGGAAACACATTTGCAAGGAAATGAACAGTAAAATTTTAGATACACATTATTGAAATATTGCTGTGCTTGGTTAGCTAAATAACTACTAAAATATATGGCAGTTTTAAAGGTAAAAATGCTGTTGAGTATTACCTACAAATGAAGGGCAATTGAGTACATCAAAGTTAATATACATTATAATTACCAGAAAATATCAATTCAGAAATAAATCCTTATTTCTAAATTGCTTAAGTACATAGTTTTAGTTCTTATAGCTTGTACAGCATGAAAAACACACACCAAAAAAACGCACACATACATACATACACACAAATAAATACACAAATGCACACACATACACACACACCACACATACATACATTCCTTCCCACACATACACACACAAATGTGTGCACACAAACACACACACACACACTCACACACACACATATTACCTAAAGGTTAAATGATCCTAAAACTGTTCATTACACAGCACAACTGGGTAAATGTATAGTGTTTGCAAAATATATCCATAATAAATACTGATTACCTATTTGCCAATTGGATGTATAATCCTTGTCTAGAAGAATACATGTATACTTATGGAAACAACAATTCATTTAAAATAACTTTTATTTCTTTCATTGTTATTTATTAGGATGTCTATGCATGCCTGTGTGTGCATTCTGAACTATATGGAGTATGGAAGTTTACGGAAATGTCTCATCATATATGTTCAAATAGACAAAAAGGAGACAGCAATGGTGATAACTTTCAAGGCCACAAAGGACACAAAGTAGCGGAGGACTTCCTGGTGGAGCTTTAGGAAGCCAGTTTTAACACTTCTGGCACCATAATTTGAAAGAAGCATCTTCACACATATAAATGGGAGGTTTATAGATTTTGCAGGCTCAACACAATTCAATTTTTAGATTAGATTATACTTAGCAGTTGATGGTTTTCCAAGGCATTATTTCTATGCTTAATAGTACCACTGAGTTCCTACACTGGACATAGCATTATCCACACACCCAACATACTAGCTAAGAACATTAACATTGTCTAACATTTAAATACTTCTTTTGTGAGAACAATTAAGCATAGATGAAAATTACTGTTTTAGAAATCCTTTGGGATAACTTCACTTTCTCTTTCATCATTTCACTTGTGTCAGGTTTTTGTTATAAAACAATTTAGAAACACACTCCATACTAATACTTGTGAAGTCCACTTAGCTCAAACTTTCAGAGAAATGTCTCAAATTCCAAGTTTATATCATGGAAATGCATGCTTTTTCTTGTATAAACCTAATAAACATTGCATTAACTGAAGACTCAGATAAGTTTATAATACTTTCTAGGCCTCTATCAATCGGCTCTCATTAGTATCACTCAGTCTAAACAAAGCTTTGGAAAGTATGCTATAATTTGTATAACAAAGAAATATGAGGCAAAATGTTAACTCTGTTGTGGTTCAGCGTGTTTACCCACTGGTCAATCTTGACTATTATCAGATAGAGTAATTGGCTGCCTTATGCAGTTGTAATCCTTCCAAGAAAAACGAAAACAGTTATTATTAAGGGAATATCTTTAATATGAGTGTACTGGGAGTTCAATGAAATATGTGTCATTTCTTTTGAAATCAGCCAAGTGGTTGGACGAAATCGTGAGAATGTGAATGAACCTGGAAGATGATCTAGGGTGGTCATTGAGCCTGGTCATGTGAACAGCAGAAACTGTAGTTTTCCAGGCTTCCCTTTTATTTTGATCCCAAAACAAGAGCCTGAGCTCATTTCTCTTTTTTCCCCAGTTCTAATTACTTCATTCCACTCTCTGACCATCTTCTCTGCCCCTTTATCTTTGCAAGTAACTCTAAACTTTTGTCTACTCTAAATGCTTCAACAGGCCTCTTGCCAAAAGATGCTTGCAAGAGTGTCCTGTTTTTGTAACCTTTTTTCTGAGCCCTCTTTCTAACTTCCTCCCTTATTAACCTTAATATTTCCCAACATTCCTATTTCAAAGGCTAAGAGCAGCTTGTTTGTTTTCTTACCACATGAGCATTTTTAAGGCATTTCTTTTCCTATTCAGTGCTGAAAAAAATCACTAGCATAACAAGGACTGGTACAGACCTTCTTCTATGGCTTTCTAGCAACAGGGAAAAGGAGTGTGTTTTCACAAAGAAACACAGAAAAAACCATTCTACTTAGATATCCATTTAAACAGATCATCCCAGATAAATAAATACGAACTGTCAACATATACAAAAGCAGGAAGAAGAAAGAGGAGGAATCATAGGGTAAAGAGGAAATGAAAATAGAGGGGATGAGGCTATGGAAGGCTTAAGAGAAGTAAGCTATCCTCGAGTATGGGGATAAGAAAAAGAAGAGGAAAAACAAGGTTAACCAAAATAAAGTGTGTTTGAAAGAGCTGTGTGGAAAATATGCTCTTGCACTTCAAGAAACATATATAGCAGGGAATGGTGGGAGATATGCATTACGAAAGGACTGAAGTGAATGCTGGAGGCAGAAGTTTAAGTGTTTTGAGGGTAAGGACAGTCTGCGGGACAGATTAACCTAAAGTAAGGACATGCACAAAGCCTTATGAAGACAGACTAGCCTGTCTAATAATTAAAAACATGACAGAGATAGCCTACAAAGATGAGCAAAGTTGCATTGGGAAAGCCTAAGTTATTAAATGAGTGTCTCAGTGAGAGACATGTATTACTTCTCTATGACTTATTGATCAGTGAAGCATCAAAGGCACCCAGAAAATAAAGATTATTATCATTACCTTTGGTGTTCAGTCTTAACTAGATGATATGATCCTATGCTGAAGATGCTAAGGTTTAGTTGAAAGAACAAATATATCAGTCTTCAATTGTCCAGAAAACACTCTACTGAGTTGTGCCAACTGTTCATAAAATACTCTGTTGAGTTGTAAGGTCCTATGGATGTTTCTGGGAGTGTGGAAGAGAAGATAACATTGCAACAGAAGTTCCAGTGGTGGACCCTTCTGGCTGTATTACTAAGGTGCCAGGAAAGTATGCCCTTTATGGGAATAACTATCAACTTTCTTCATGAAATTTGAGGTCTGCTCTATTCCTGACATTATTTTTTTAATTGGATCTTTTTTATTTACATTTCAAATGTTATCCCCTTTGCCAGTTTCCTCTCTGCAATCCATCATTCCCATCCTCCCCCTGCATCTATGAAGGTGCTCCTCCACTCCTACCTCACAGCTCTGGCATTCCTCTATATTGCAGTATCAAGCTTTCATTGGACCAAGGGCTCCTCATCCTGTTGATGCCAGATAAGGTCATCCTTGGCTACAAATTCAGCTGGAGCCATGTGTCCTTCCATGTGTATACTTTGGCTGTTTGTTTAGTTTCTTGGAGCTCTGGAGGGTCTGTCAGTTTGCTGGTGTTGTTCAATGGGGTTACAAACCCTTTCAGCTTCTTCAGTCATTTCTCTAGCTCCTCCATTGGGGACCCCATGTTCAGTTCAATGGTTGGCTGTGAGCATCTGCCTCTGTATTTGTCAGGTTTGGACAGATAGTCTCATGAGATAGCTATATCAGGCTCATGTCAGCATGCATTTCTTGGTATCAGGAATATTGTCTAGGTTTGGTGATTGTGTATGAGATAGGTCCCCAGGTGGGGCAGTCACTGGATGGCCTTTCCCTCAGTCTCTGCTCTACTCTTTGTCTCCATATTTCCTCCTGTGAGTATTTTGTTTCCCCTTCTAAGAAGGACTGAAGCATTCACACTTTGGTCTTCTTGAGCTTCATGTGGTCTGTGGATTGTATCTTGGGTATTCCAAGCATTTGAGCTAATATCCACTTATCAGTGAGTGCATACCATGTGTGTCCTTTTGTGACTGGGTTACCTCACTCAGGATGATATTTTCTAGTTCCATACATTTGCCTAAGAATTTCATAAAGCCATTTTAATAGCTGAATTATACTCCATGATGTATATGTAACACATATTCTGTATCTATTCCTCAGGTGACAGACATCTGGGTTGTTTCCCTGCTTCTGGCTATTACAAATAAGGTTAGTATGAATACAGTGGAGCATATGTCTTTGTTAATCATTGTGAAAACCCTTGTTTAGAGAGTTTATGGGATTATGGTAGAATCTAATTTTCTTGGTTTGCTAAGATGACTTATCACCAAACTGTTAAATATTTATGGTTATCCAAAAGTTGCCATGTGTTACAGTAAATATTAAAAAATAAAAGTTGGTTTATCTCTTTGCCAGCCCTGAGGTCTCACTCCTCAGGCCCGACCCTGATATGGAGCCGTACATACCTCTGGTGCCTGATCCAAGCCACCAGTCCAACTTGTCCTCTAAACTCCCTTCTCTGGCAGTTTCCTACTGACTGTTCTCCACCTCTGTCACAGGGTATTTCTGTGCCCCAAAATTCCATACAAACACAACTCTACAGCCAGATAGCCTTTCATACAGGTTTATATTTTCAACTTTCAACCGATAAACCCTCCACACAACAAGATTACATCAAATAGACAAAGATACAAACTGCCCAGTTGTATGTGGAGGTCTTTTATTCACTTGTACCTGAGGTTTGTAAAAGGAGAAAAAAATAGAATTAATTTGCATTTTTCTACATGCTGACTGCCAGTTGAACCAGCGCCATTTGTTGAAGAAACTGTTCTTTTTTCATTGGATATTTTTAGCTCCTTTGGCAAAGATCAGGTGACCACAGATGTATGGGTGCATTTCTGAGTCTTTGACTATATTCCATTAATCTACCTGACTTCTCTGTAACAATAACATACAGTTTTTTAAGTATGTGATTTTCTTTTTTATTATTTATATATTTATTTTTTTATATTTTTGAATAACATTATTTAAAAAAAAGATAAGTGACCAAATTTTAAGCATTTTTGCATAAAAGTATACAAATACATTTTTGTCAGTGGTTGGCTGTTTTTCCCCAAAGGTTTGATAGTGTGTATTAAGGTCTTAATAATTACAATGAGCAAAAAGTACATGTAAAACAGGACATAACCCGGAATTAGTCAAAGTTTTCTTAAGGTGTAAGGATTGAGCAAAATGTTTTTTTCTTTTCTTTCTTTTTTTTTTTTTTCTTGAACTTCACACAGTCTGTGAGTTGTTTCTGGGGTGTTCAGAGCTTTCTGGGGTTAGTATCCCATTATCAGTGACTACATATTGTGTCTGTTCTTTTGTGACTGGGTTATCTCTCACAGGATATTCTCTAGATGTAATAATTTTCCTAAGAATTTCATTAAGTCGTTGTTTCTGATAGCTGAGTAGTACTCCATTTTGTAAATGTACCACAATTTTTGTATCCATTCATCTACTGAAGGAAATCTGGGTTCTTTCCAGCTTCTGGCTATTATAAATAGAGCTGCTATGAACATTGTGGTGCATGTGTCTTTGTTGTATATTGGAGTGTCTCTAGGGTATATGCCAGAAGTGGAATAGCTGGATCGTCAGGTAGTACTATGTCCAATTTTCTGAGGACTCACCAGACTTATTTCCAGAGTTGTTGTATCAGTTTACAACCCCACCAATATAGGAGAAGTGTTCCTCTTTCTCCACATCCTTGCCAGCATCTGCTGTCATCGGAGTTTTGGATCTTGGCCAATCTGACTGGTGTGAGGTGGAATCTCAGGGTTGTTTTGATTTGCATTTCCCTGATGGCTAAGGATGTTGTGTACTTCCTTAGATGTTTCTCAGCCATTCAATATTCCTCAGTTGAGAACTTTTTGTTTAGCGCTGTACCCCATTTTAAATAGGGTTGTTTGATTCTCTGGTGTCTAGCTTTTTGAGTTCTTTGTATACCTTGGAAATTAGGGCTCTATCTGATGTGGGGTTGGTAAAAATCTTTTCCCACTCTGTTGGCTGCCGTCTTTTTTTTTTTTTTTTTTTTTTTTTTTCTTGACAGTATCCTTAACCTTACAGAAACTTTGCAATCTCATTAAGTACCATTTTTCAATATTTGACCTTAGAGTAAGAGTCATTGGTGTTCTGTTCAGGAAGTTTTCTCCTGTGCCTATGTGTTCTAAGGTTTTCCCTACTTTCTCATCTAACAGTTTCAGTGTACCTGGGTTAATGTGGAGATCTTTGATCCACTTAAACTTGAGCTTTGTACAAGGAGATAAGAAAGAACAGACATAATATGCAGTCACTGATAGTGGGATGCTAACCCCAGAGGCTTGCACTCCCCCAGAAACAACTCACAGACTGTATGAAGTCCAAGAAATAAAGAAAACAAAAAAATATACATATATTCACAAAACAAGAAGACTGACTATTTTCATGTTGCGTTTTGTTTTGCATGTACTTTACGCTTATTGCAACTAGTAGGTTTTCAATGCATACTGTCAAGCCCTTGAAAAAAATCAAGTACTGACTAAAAAATATATTCACATGTTTTTATGTAAAATTTATTTTAATGTCTGAAAAAACAGTACTGACAATAATGTATAATTTTAAGCAAAAAATGTTTAAAATTTGTACATTTATCTTTGTTTTGCAAAATAAAGTCGTTTAAAAAAGAAAAAAAAAGAAAAAAAGAAAAAAAGAAAGGGTCTATTTTCATTCTTCATTTTCAGTCCTTATTTCTCCATTTTCCTTTCTGATTTTGTTAATTTGGATACTCTCTTTATGCCCTCTGGTTAGTCTGGTTAAGGGTTTATCAATCTTGTTTATTTTCTCAAAGAACCTGCTCTTGGTTTTGTTGATTCTTTGAATGGTTCTTTTTGTTTCTATTTGGTATATTTCTGCCTTACTTTTGATTATTTCTTGCCATCTAATATTCTTGGGTGTATCTGCTTCCTTTTGTTCTACAGCTTTCAATTGTGCTGTCAAGTTGCTAGTGTATGCTCTCTCCAGTTTCTTTTTGGAAGCACTCAGAGCTATGAGTTTTCCTCTCAGTACTTCTTTCATTGCATCGCATAGGTTTGGGTATGTCCTGTTTTCATTTTTATTGAATTCTAGAAAATCCTTAATTTTTTTATTTTATTTCTTCTTTGACCTTGCTATCGTTTAATAGAGCATTGGTTAGTTTCCATGTGTATATGGGATTTTGGTTGTCTTTGTTGTTATTAAAGACCAGCCTTAGACCAAAGTGATCTAAAAGGATGCATGGGAGTATTTCAGTCTTCTTATATCTATTGTGGCTCATACTGTGTCCAAGTATGTGGTCGATTTTCCTGAAGGTGCCGTGAGGTACTGAGAAGAAGTTGTATTCTTTACTTTTAAGATGATATGTACTGTAGATACCTATTAATTCCAGTTGGTTCATAGTCTCTGCTAGTTTTACAGTGTCCTTGTTCAGTTTCTGTTTCCATGAACTGTCCATTTTTGAGAGTTTGGTATTAAAGTCTCCCACTATTATTGCGTGGGATAAAATGTATTTTTTGAGCTTTAGTAGTGTTTCTGAGTATGGGTACTTTTGTATTTGGAGCATATATTTTAAAGATTGAGAGTTCCTCCTGACAGATTTCCCCTGTAATGATTAAAAATTTTCCTTCCTTACCTTTTTTGATAACCTTTGGTTAGAAATTTACTTTATTTGATATTAGAATAGCCACTCCAGCATGCTTCTTGGGGCTGTTTGCTTTGAAGTTTATTTTCCCAACTTTTACTCTGAGATAGTGTTTGTCTTTGTCTCTGAGATGAGTTTCCTATATTCAGCAAAATGCTGTGTTTTGTTTATGTATCCAGTCTGATAGCCTATGTCTTTTTATTGGGGAGTTGAGTCCATTTATTTTAATAGATATCAAGGAATAGTAGTTGCTGTTTCCTGATATTATTGTTTTTGTAGTTTGAATTGCTCCCGTGTTTCTTTCTCCTTTTGGTTTTCTTGCTTAAGAGTTTTCTTGTTTTTACTAAGAGTGCCCCTCATTGTATTGGGTTTTCCACCTATAATTTGTTGTAGTGCTGGGTTTGTGGTTAGATGTCGTGTAAATTTAGTTTTGTCTTGGAATATCTTCATCTTTCCATGTGTGGTAATTGATAGTTTTGCTGGCTATAGTAGTTTGGGCTGGCACTTGTGTTCTCTTAGTGTCTGCATGATGTCTGTCCAAGCTCTTCTAGCTTTCATAGTCTCTGTTGAGAAATCGGGTGTGATTCTGATTGGTCTGCCTTTATATATTACATGAACTTTTTCCCTTACTGCTTTTAGTATTCTTTCTTTGCTTTGGACACTTGCTGTTTTGACTATTATGTGTTAGGAGGAATTTCTTTTCTAGTCCAATCTATTTGGAGTCCTGTAGGCTTCTTTTATGCTTGTGGTCATCTCATTGTGAAGGGTAGGGAAGTTTTCTTCTACAATTTTGTTGAAGATATTTACTGTGCCACTTAGTTGATATTCTTCACCCTCTTCTTTTCCTATTATCCTTAGATTTGGTCTTCTCAATTTGTCCTGGATCTCCTGGACATTGTGGGTTAGGAGCTTTCTGGTTTTTGCATCTTCTCTGACTGTTTTTTCTATGTTTTCAATGTTGTCTTCAGCCTCCGAGATTATCTCTTCCATCTCTTGTAGTCTGTTGGAAATGCTTGCATCTGTGACTCCTGATTTCTTTTTTAGGATTTCTAACTCTAGTGTTGTCTCTTTTAGTGTTTTCTTTATTGTGTTCATTTCCGTTTTAAATTCCTTCTTCTATTTCTTCATATCTTTGGTTCTGTTTTCTTCTAATTCTTTGAGTGTTTTTCTTGTTTTTTCTTTAAAAGCTTCTAATTCTTTATGCTTTTCCTCCTGTTCTTGTTTAAGGATCTCTATCATCATCTTAAGGGAGGATTTTGGGTCTGAGTCTTCTTTTTCTGGAGTTTTTGGCATTCTGCTGTTTGCTGTGATGGCATAGTTGGGTTCTAGTGTTGCCAGGTTGTCTTGGTTTCCCTGGGGTACGTTCTTTCTCTTTTCTATTGCCATCTGGTTGTCAGTGATTGGTTTTTGCCTTTCCCTTGTATCTGGCCTGTGTTGCTGGATCTCCGATGTTCCTGGTGGCAAATATTCCAAGTGCCTGTTCTTCACTCAAAAGCTGCTGGTGGGGAACATAGGACCAAATACTGGATTTCTGGTCCCTGGATCAGGTAGGGCAGGGGCGCACTTTCCACACACACTCAGCAAAGATCTCTCTGACCCCTGGCTAGTCAGATGCCCTCTCACCAGGCCTGTGTCTCTGGTTCTCCACTATTCCTGGTGGCGGATGGTCCAAGACCTGTTCTGCACCCAAAAGCCGTCGACTGGGAACAGAGGGCCCAGTTCTGGATTCCTGTTTCCTGGATCAGGCAGGGCAGGGGCACATTTTCCATGCGTGCTCAGTAGAGATCTGTTTGCCCCCTGCCTAGTCAAACCCCTTCTCACCAGGCCTGTGTCTCTGGGTCTCAGCTGTTCCTGGTAGCTGATGGTCTGAGCCCCTACCACACAGTTTTCATCACAATTGATATATAATAGAGCTTGAGGTAGGAGATGGTGATTTGATTTATCCCAGGAGTTTTCTATTGTTGAGAATAGTTTTTGCTATCCTGTTTTTTTTTTTTTTTTTTTGTATTGTTATTATTCCAAATGAATTTGCAAATAGTTCTTTATAACTCAATGAAGTATTGCATTGGAATTTTGATGGGGATTGCATTGATTCTGTAGATTGCATTAGGCAAGATGGCCATTATTACTATTTTTATCCTTCCAATCCATGAACATGGAGATCATTCAGTTTCTGAGGTATTCTTCAATTTTCTACTTCAGAGTTTTGAAGTTCTTCTCATACTGATTCTTCACTTACTTAGTTAGGGTCACACCATGTTATTTTATATTCTCTGTGACTAGTGTGAAGGGTGTCGATTCTCTAATTTCTCAGTCTGTTTGTCCTTTGAGTAGAGGAAGGATACTGATTTTTTTGAGATAATTTTATATCTAGTCACTTTGTTGAAGTTGTTTATCAGCTGTAAATTTCTCTGGTAGAATTTTTAGGGTCACTTAAGTTTACTATCATATCATCTGCCAATTGTGATATTTTGACTTTTTTCTTTCAATTTTGTATCTCGTTGACATCTT
The DNA here is from genome assembly GCF_963924665.1 of Micromys minutus. Taxonomy (NCBI): domain Eukaryota; kingdom Metazoa; phylum Chordata; class Mammalia; order Rodentia; family Muridae; genus Micromys; species Micromys minutus. The sequence continues at coordinate 21,463,829 of NC_137982.1, read as the reverse complement.
TTTGCTGTCTTATTGATCTGAACAGTACTTACAGAACTATATTGAACAGGTAGGGAGAGAGTGGGCAGCCTTGTGTAGTCTGTGGTTTTACTGGAGTTTGCTTCAAGTTTCTTGCCACTTAGTTTGATGTTGGCTACCTGTTTGCTATATATTGCTTTTACTATGATTAAGTATAAGCCTTGAAATCCTGATCTTTCCAAGACTTTTAACATGAAGTGGTGCTGTATTTTGTCAAATGCTTTCTCAGCATCTAAAGAGAAAAGTGTGTTTTGTTTGTTTTTTCCCCCTTTGAGCTTGTTTATATAGTGGATTAAATTGATAGATTTCTGTATGTTGAACCATCCTTGCATCGCTGGGATGAAGCCTACTCGATCATAGTAAATGATCATTTGAATGTTCTCTTGGATTCAGTTTGAGCAAATTGCATTAAATATTTTTGCAATAATGTTTATGAGGAAAATTGTCTAAAGTTCTCTTTCTTTGTAGGTTTGTTGTGTAGTTTAGGAATGAGGATAATTTTGGCTTCAAAGCATGAGTTGGGTAGTATTGCCTCTGTTCTTATTTTGTGAAATACTTTGGAGATTATTGGTATTAGGTCTTTTATGAATGACTGATAGAATTTGGCACTAAACCTATCAGGTCTTGGGCTTTTATCTTTGAGAGCTTTTTGATGACTGCTTCTATTTCTTTGGGAGTTATAGGACTGTTAAGATCATTTATCTGATCCCCATTTAACTTTGGTACATGGCATCTGTCTAAAAAATTTCTCTTAGATTTTGCAGTTTTGTTGAATATAGGCTTTTCTTAGTAAGATCTGATGATTTTCTGAATTTCCTGGGTTTCTGTTTTAATATGTCTTGTTTAATACTGATTTTGTTAATTTGGATACTTTCTCTATCCTGAATAAGTAGTCTGGCTAGGGGTTTATCAATCTTGTATTTTTCTCAAAGTACCAGCTCTTGGTTTTGTTGATTCTTTGTATAGTTCTTTTGGTTTCTACTCGGTTGATTTCAGCTCTGACTTTAATTATTTCCTAACATCTACTCCTCTTGGTTAATTTGCTTCTTTTTGTTCTAGAGCTTTCAGTTGTGCTGTCAAGCTGTTAGTGTATGCTCTCTAGTTTCGTTTTGGAAGCACTCAGACTTATGAATTTTCTTTTAGCACTGTTTTCACTGTATCCCATAAGTTTGGGTATGTTCTGTCTTCATTTTTATTAAATTCTAAAACGTCTTTGATTTCCTATATTTCTTCCTTGACCAAGCTATCATTGAGTAGAACATTTTTAGCTTCCATGTGTATGCGGGCATTTGTTGTTTATTTTTTATTGAATATCAGCCTTAATTCATGGTGATCTCATAGGTTACATAGAATTATTTCTATCTTCTTATATCTTTTGAGGCCTCTTTTGCTGCTGATTATATGGTCAGTTTTGGAGAAGGTGCTCTGAGGTGCTGAAAAGAAAGTATATACTTTTTTTTTTTTTTTTTTTTTGAATGAAAGAGTCTATAGATGTCAGTTAAATCCATTTGGTTCATATTTCTGTTAGTTTTACTACGTCTCTGTTCAAAATCTTCTTTCATGATCTGTCAGTTGATGAGAGTGAGGTGTTGAAGTTTCTCACTATTATTGTGTGTGGTGCAATATATGCTTTGAGCTTTAGTAGATTTTTTTAAAGAAATTTTGGTGACCTTGTATTTGAAGCATTTTTAGGATTGAGAGTTCACCTTGATGTATTTTTCATTTGATGAGTGAAAAGTGTTCTTCCTTATCTTTTTGGATGACTTTTGGTTGAAAATCTATTTTATTCAATAGATTTAGGATGGCTATTACAGCTTGTTTTTTGGGGAACATTTGCTTAGAATGTTTTTTCCCAACATTTTACTCTGAGGTAGTGACTGTTTGTTGTTGAGATGCATTTTTCTGAATGCAGGAAAATGCTGGATCCTATTTATGTATCCAGTCTGATACTCTGTTTTATTAATTGGGATTGAGTCCATTGATGTTTTGTTGTTTCCTGTTAGTTTTGTTGTTAAAGGTTGACCTATGTTTATGTTCTTTTCTTTCTTGGGGTTTGTTGCAAGACTAATTTCTTGCTTTTCCTAGGGTGAAAATTTTCTCTTTGTGGTGGAGTTTTCTTTCTATTATCATTTGTAGGGCTAGATTTGTGGACAGATATAGTATAAGTTTGCTTTTGTCCTGGAATATCTTGGTTACTCCATATATGGTAATTGAGAGTTTTGCTTGATATGCTGGGCTGTGTGAATGATTTCTATAGTGTCTTCTGCTCCTGAGATTCTCTCTTCTATCTCTTGTATTCTGTTGGTGGCGATTGTGTCTATGACTCCCAATGTCCTTCCTGAGTTTTCCAACTTCAGAATTATCTCCTTTTGTAATTTCTTCATTTTTTTTTTAAATTTTCAATTTTTTCACCTGTTTGGCTATGCTTTCCTGTAGCTTTTTAAGTGTGTTTTGTGTTTTATTTTGTGTGTGTATGTGTGTGTGTGTGTGTGTGTGTGTGTGTGTGTGTGTTTGTGTGTGTGTGTGTGTGTGTTTCCTCTTTAAGGGCTTCAACTTGTTTACCTGTGTTCTCCTGGCTTTCCTGTGCTTCTTTAATTGTGTTACTTATGCCCTTTTCAAGGATCTCCATCATTATCATGAAGTATAGTTTTAAGTCTATATCTTGTTTTTCTGGTGAGTTGGGACATCCATTATTTGCTGTATTGAGAGAACTGGGTTCTGATGTTGCCAGGTTCTCTTTATTTCTATTTTGTAGATTCTGGTGGTTGCCTCTTGCCATCTTAATTTCGGTGCTGTGAGGTGATCCTGTTGTCACTGACTGAACCTTGTCTCTCCCATGGGACTGTGTGCCTATGGTCTCCGTAGAAAGATTGATCCTGTGTGTTCAGCTCTCTGGGAAGGTTGTGATCTCCAGATGGTGCTAGGTCCTGATGCAACTGGGCTGGGTATGGCCTTGGGTCAGAGATGTCTGTTCCCAGGCAATACTGCTACCTGTGACCTGAGATTTCTGTGTGGCCTCTCCAGGGATAGACAGTGGGAAAGAAGTATGGACTCATCTCTGGGCTCACAAGTGAGTGCCCTCCTGTGGCTCTTCTGGGTGCCCAGCAGCCTGTGGGACAAGTACCAGTCCTGATGAAACTTGCTGGACCACAACTTTTAATAGTGCTATTTCTTGGGCTAAGCATATGCAAACCACCACACTTATATTACCCTTCTCTAATACATAGATTATATGCATATGTTCCTTAAGTGCATAATGTCTATGTTTTTGCTTGTTTCTCCTTTTTATATCTTTATTAATCTTTATTAATATCAAAGCCAGCAGACAAACTAGATATTGTCATAAGATCAATGGATGTATTTTGGACAAGATGTCTGAATTCTATCAAAATTAGTAGCTTGCAATATTGAAGAGCAGGGGGACTGACTTTCAACATAACTATGAAGTTTCTTAAGTCCAAATCTCAGAAACAGGTCAAATGTCTCACTCAAACAAATCTGGAGGAAGTACACTGACTTTTCAGAAGACTTTTAAGACTCCATTACTTGAAATATCTGTGAGCTTTTAAGACTAGAAGATTCTTATTTTTTTTTTTTCTCCTACCCAAGCAAGTTGCAAAGCTAGGCTTCATTTTTCTACATTTTCATCACTGGAAACATTGTTCTCACTATGCTTCAGTGAACATAGTGTACATATTGTAACATAAATTATTAATATATTATTTTCTTAATGCCAAAATATCCTGTCAGCAGGATAGTGAACACTAGAACAACAATTTTCCTTCCATTAACAGAATGGAAAGAAACCAAAAATAAATAAATAAATAAACAAACATGCAAAATATATAAAAAAAAATTGGTCCAACATTGGGAATGAATCAAACACAACATCTATCTCATCCACACTGCACCTTTCTGGTACCTGACTGGAAAGAGATATTAGGAATAGATATGAAGCCTACACTGACCATAAAGTATATTTCAGAAAGATCTATTGTGCTTAAGCAATATTTTTTTTCTTTCACTTGCCCAAAGCTGCAATTACAGTAAACATCTTTAAGTTATATGTATCTTGTCAGTCCTGTTAATTAAAGTCTCGTTGCAAAAATGCAGAAACGTAGTCATAGGCATGTTTTCCTGTCAGTCCAAAAAGAAAATACTCAGAATGATTTCAATTACTTTATCTTGGGTTTCCAATATGAACTGGCTTTAACCTGAAATTCTTATACATCAGATCATTTCAGGAAGATACTCACATGTCACCCCAAGGGAAAGTCTCTGTAAAGCTGACTTTGGTGAGGTTGTACTTATGAACCATGAGAGGCTTATAATAATTGCGTAGCTTTGTTATCTGCATGGCAGTATTTACACCAGTCTTTCTTCTGCATACCTAGGCAAGACTCTTTCATCTCACTCACACATTGCTCAGGCTTGAATCAATGCCAAATTTCCCACCTTCATGAATGGTCAACAAAGGCAGCTTGTTGCTAAGAACATGTGCATTTGACAACTGATGATATTTATTTTGGACAGAGCAAATACAGGCCTTGGATGTTTGATCTTAGGTTAATAACACACAGTGTGTGTGTGTGTGTGTTTGTGTGTGTGTGTGTGTGTGTGTGTGTGTGTGTGGCCATTCTTACAGGCAAAAGAGATCATGATCTAAATCCTCAGATCGCCACTCATCTCTCTTTAACTGTCAAAGGAAGCGAGTTTGAACTCACTTCTTCATTCAAGGTTTAGCTGCAACTCAGCTTTGTCATTGTAATTCATCACAGTTGTACTGCAGCCTTTCAAGCCCTGTATCTCACTGAAGTCTCCACACACCACACTGGTGCCACGGGGTGTTCCTCTACAACAAAGATCTCAAGCATAGTTTAAAAGGAAATACAATAAAAGAGAAAAATAATGGTCACAGTTGCTACCAGAGAGCAGATCCCACAAAACCCACAGTATTTTCAACTTCAGCGGCAGCTAAATTACAAGGGAGGCTATCTCTCAACAGCTCCAGGTAGGATTATATAATGTTATCCTGTGAAGCTGGCCTTTTTATTTCTTCTTTGATAGTTGGATCCTCCCCACTAATATTCCAAACTGATACTGAGAAAGAACATAGTTTGTCATCCCTTTGCACACTGGACACATTGATAAAAAGCAGATGACTTGGCTGCCTCTTTATCTGCTTTATACTGTGATGGATCACATGATCTACCAAGAAAACTGCTCAGCCTGTGAGTCTGGTATAGATTATAAACTCTGAGTACACACACCCAGAACCAAACACACAAACACACATTCCACATATGCAATACATAGATAGATAGATAGATAGATAGATAGATAGATAGATAGATAGATAATGTAGGGCACATTTTCAATTCTATAATCACAATTGTCTTTCCTTTCTTTCTTTCAGCTTCTGATATAAGGGTATTACTTAGATTTATTTTGCCTACACATTTCCCTGGTTATACCCCATTCTCTCTCCATTTAGCTTTGGCCAGAGTGAGTATTGAACCTAAGACACTTCACTTACTATAAGAACTATAACACTGTGCTCCTTGCCCATCCCTTGAGATTTGAGCGATATAATTTAATCGTCTTCTCAAGAAGTTCTCTAGTTTTTTTACATTAAGCTGACCTGGAAAGCATGAGATCCTCTTGCCTCTGTCTTCCAAGTTCTAGAATTACAGTTTGTTCCATCATACTTGCCTGACGCTCTAGTCTTCATAAGTTTATTTATTTGTTAGAAAATGCTTAGATGTAGGCATTACTACTCAGTCTTCAGCAAAGGTAAAACGATAGTTTCTGCTACAATGCTTTTTAATTGATGCTAAAATGATTTTTGTAGAGGATATTCCTCAATTTTTCTTATTGTTCCAAGTAAAGCATACAATTTTAACATTATAGTCTATGTATACTGCTGAGGGTGTGTCTACGTACTTACCGTTCCTTCCCTGAAGAAAATGGTTCATTGCAAATGTACTATAGCATTCTTATCCTTGACATAGGTTAATCGCTCCATCTTCAGATAATTTAACTTAATGTAACCATGTTTTAATCATGGTTTGGGCTAAAATCTTGCTAGTTCTTATGTTTTTAATTTTGAAATGTAATAGGGTTGTCTAGCTTCAAGCTTTTTAGTTGGGGGTTGTTGTGGTAGTTGTAGGGAGATCAGCTGGTAGAACTCAGCTTCCCAAGAATAAAACCTGCGTCTAGGTTTTCTATTGCTTATCAGCTGGAAACCTCACAGACTCCTTGTCACATTGTCCTTTCCACCCATGTGTCTTTGAATACTGAAGTAATTTTGTGACTTTCTGTTATGACAAAATATTTTTTTGTCTTTACCTCAAGAAATTTAGAAACATTAGTTAGATTCATTTTGATTCTTATGGTTAGATCCGACTTGTGTGAGATAATCATTATGGCTTTAAGGCTACAGGGCAGTAGCTAAAAGTCCACTTTAAAAACCAATTTTCCTATTATACACCATAAAGGAAGACATCAGAGTCTAGAGGGCATGGGTCCTATCTAAACACATCAAATAAAACCTTTTCTCATTCTCATCCCCTTGTCATCACATTCCCAGTAAATATCCTTACATATAAAAATACTAGATAGAATGGAACTCTCTGCTACCTGTTCAAGTGTGGAATTTGATAAGTGCAAGAGAATTTTTTTTCTAGCTGCATAACAAGTGTGTATAATATAGGGAAGTATAATAAGTCAGAGTATAAAACAGTGAAAAGAGTCACAAAACTGTTTTTTTCAAAGACAGTAAAGCAGATTATTTTTTATAATGATCTTAGAAAAAGCTTTTATATGTTATCCTTGATTATACACACATACATATATGTTTTTATATATTAACATATATACATAAATATCCACATAATACTCAAAACTTCATTATATATATTTATACATATATACATACACACATATATATATTTATATACAATTAAATCAGTTATCAAACAGTCTTTTAACTGTGAGGAGCTGAATTCTACATATGTGTTTGTGTTAATGAGTATGTATGTATGCACATATATATGTGTGTGCATACATGTACACATTTATTTATGTATACATACAAGTGCATATATGTATATGTGTATGTATATATGTATGTACAAGTGCTATAAATACACATACATGTATATTCAAGCATGACTATGTGGGTATGTTGGTTAATGGTTATACAACTGTCCTGTATGTATCTGTTTTGTTATGTGTTGTTTTAACAAGAGGCCTTGTGCAGTTTTTCAGATTGATCTTAAGCTTGCCTTGTATCTCAGCCAGCCCTTGAGCTAGACTAGACTGTCTCCTTTTTCATTCCTCAGAGGTTAAGAAAAATCATTTTTCATACTTTGTTCCAAATCAGCCCAAGCCTGAGTGAGAGGTTAGAGTTGAAACCTTATCTTCTATAGAAAGTCTAACCATCCTATGGAAAACAGGAGATTAAAATCGTGTACAGTGGATATACTTATTTGGATATACTTATTTCAATGCTCAATCTTGAGAGATCTTTTGCAGTAAATAATTTTATACTGAAAAACTCAGAGTACGTGGTGACAGCTTGGAGCAGAGAAAAAAATGTAGTGAAATGTCACCTAGTGAAGATGGTATGACAGCCTTGGAGAGAAAGAGTGAGTGTCAGCAAACAGAGTCCATGTTGGCTACTTGGAGTTTCACAAGCTGAGTTTCTCTTCAACATATTATTCATGATTTTTCAGGTTATAAGTCTAACTAAAACCTCTAAAAGTACATGAGAAATTGTCTTGCAAAATTGGTTGCTACTCATAAAAATGATGGAAAGATAGGATTAATTGCAAGAACACACTAGCTGATGCCCCTTATCTCATATATTTCCATCTACTCAAATGCAAATGGATAATACTGTTTGCCCATATTTGGCTCAATCTGTCTTCGAAGTGAGTGAACTCAGTTTGATAAACATCTACGTTTCTGTCTTATGCTAAGCTTTGTATTCTTTTCTGTGCAACTAGACACACAAAAGAGCCAAATGAGTACATCAGAACCTTCTCACATCATACATACATAGTACAGTCACAGCCTGCATTAGCTAGTAAAAATTATATTGCCATATACTATCAAATATTCACTGACCTGGGGACAGTGGTTTGGTTTTATATTGGACTTAGTATTCATTTCTCCGGATAAATTGAGCTTGAAACTTGGTTGTAAGAGTTTGAACAACTATTTAATAAGAGTCTGATATTTTTCCAATATAGATACTAAACTCCTACATTCAAGATCCATAAGAAGTTAATGTTGCCTTCTTAACAACCTATGTACAAAAGAGAATAATTAAGCCTGTAATAAAAATTATAAAAAACTATTCTGAATATTCAAATACCTGTGAGCAGAAATATTAAGATTTTCATGTGGTATCCTTCCAAATATGCAGAAAGATAAAAATAATCTGCAGTCTTCTAGTTACTTATATTAACATGCAGAAAACCTATACTTACTCATCACTTTTCAAAGTAAAGGTATTAAGTCTCTTTAAACAGGAATAAAGCTAGTGGAAGGATACCTTTTAAGATATATCCTCTGTATTTGAGGTTTTTCTTTTTCAAACAGCAACACAATGAGACTCTATTTTCATTTCCTTAGTAGCAAAAGCCTTATTAGAAAAAAAAAGGATAATGGCAGAACTAAAGAAAGCAATTAGCTTTGTATAAAACACAATGTTCCATAGTAGTGTATACAGGCCCTAAATAAGGCCTTTTAGTTTAGAACAACCAAAACACTTATGCCAGCCTAAAAATAACTTTGTTCTCATTACCCTGAGCCCACAGTTAGCAACACCTAGAAGGACGAGAAAAAAATAAATAAATAAAAACAAACCCATAAACGATTTCATAGATGGCCTGCAGAGAAGTTGAATTGTATGTTTTTAATTATACACATTAATGTCTTCTAAAAAAAAGTGCCCAATAACAATGCTTTCTCAAAGGTAATAATATTCCAAAATAAGTTCTCAAATAACCACTTAGCTGTGTGCTAAAGGAGGCTCTGAAGAAGTGGAACATTTTCTAATTATCTACGAACATGCAAACTTTGTTTGGAGTATGTTATTTAGGACAGTAAGTATGGCAAGAAAGTTCAGTGAAAACAATCCATGGTCCAGCTAATGAGAAATACTTCGAATTAATCTCTGCCTCTGATGACTGGAGTGCTATGTGTCAAGTCTGTGGAACAATTTCTTTTTCACAGGACATTTTTCCTTGCGAACAGTCCCAAGAATCCATGGAAATATTCAAAAATGAGGAAATTAAGCAGTGATACAAGATATTTGCAAAAAAAAAATAATATATTGTTTCTGGAAACCAGTAAAGTATATCCACATTAAAATAAAAATAATGACACTGCTCATAATTCTTGAAAAAATATAATCAAAAGGTTTTAGTCTAAATTTTAAAGGAGTCCCAGTACTCTTATTAAAAAAAAACAAAAACAAAACTATTAACGTAAGATAATCTAAGAACTTCTGAATAAATGCAGGGAAAAACTGTGTGTATGGGTTGGAAATTTCGATATATTTTGGATGTACATTGTTTCTTGATATTTAGAATAAATTTCATGCTAAATATCAGCATTGAGACCAGGGGCATACCTCACATTTCTTGGTATGAATGAAGCCAATGTTAATTTTCCAGGAATATGCATATATGTACATACACACAGAATCAGCATTACGTTTTAATTAATATTGAAAAATGGTAAGATTAGCCTTAATTTTTGAAAAACAAAAACTAAAACCCTGAAAAAAAACAAACATATAAAGATGAGAGTAAAGTGGAAATATTGTAGTCTCTTTAATTCAAAGCATTCTGTAGTACTATTATTCCATCATAATCTAATAATTGTTTAATTTTAAGTAAAATAATTTATTTTATGTAAAATATTAAATAATAACAAAACATACTTTCCCATTCCTTGGATGCAAATTCTGATTGAAAGATACTATTTAGATAAAGTAAAACTCAACAGAGTTTCTAATTATAAGACCCGACTTTATCAGATCTGTTTGTGACATGCTACACTTGATATGGGTTGTATTTGATGCAAAGAGTGTGGCTAGGAACCTTTGTGTTTCTGACTTTCTTCTTTTTTTTAATGTGGTATTTTATTTATTTACAGTTTAAAGGTTATCCCCTTTCCTTTTTTCCCTTCAACCCTCCCATTCCATCTCCCCTCCTCACTGCTTCTATGAGGGAGTTCCCCCACCCACACACTCACACCCAAACCCACACAATCCTGTCTCACTGCCCAATCATTCTCCTACTTTGGCGCATTAAGTCTTCATAGGACTAAGGATCTTCCCTCTGATTGAAGCCAGATAAGGCTATCCTCTGATAAAAAAAGCAGCTGGAGCCATAGGTTCCTCTATGGTTAGTGGTTTAGCCCTTTGGAGCTTTATGGGTTCTTGCAGGTTGATATGGTGGTTCTTTTTATGGGGTTTCAAACCCCTTCAGCTCCTTCTCTAACCCCTCTATTTGGTCCTCTTGCTCAGTCTGATGATTAGCTTTGAGTATGCACATATATATTAGTCAGGCTCTGGCATAGCCTCTCAGAAGACAGCCACACCAGACTCCTTTCAGTAAGCACTTCTTGGCATCAGCAATAGTTTCAGGATTTGGTGTCAGCAGATGGGATGGATCTCTGAGTGGGGCAGTCTCTGGATGGCCTTTCCTTCAGTTTCTGCTCCACATTTTCCCTGCATTTCATTTAGATAAGAACAATTCTGTACTTGTATTTTTAAGATGAGTGGGTGACCCCATCCCTCAACCAGGGGCTGTGCCTAACCTCTGGATAGGCCTCACATTCTTACCAAAATAGCACCCTTTCTAGAGTTACTCCAGAAGCACCTACTAGGTGAAAATCAGTGCTTAAAGCCACCATGACTCCTCTTTCTTCTTTATCTATCATCCATATCTCTGCATCCAAACCTTAACTACATTCTGTTTTATCTCTCGTTATCAACATAGCAGTGGATTCTCCCAAGATCCCACGGAATAAACTATCATCTCACAGAATTCTTCATTCCAATTACAGCTGGTGCCTTGTTCAAAAGCTGTGACATTTTCATGTAAACCATGAATAGGAAAACATGCTCCACACCCTTGTATTCATCCCCTTCTCCTAAACCCAGGAAGACAGTTTGCAAAGTACTATTGCCTTAGGTTTCCAAAGTCGTTGGAGGATTCAAATAAAAGAGTCCTTTCAGATTTTAACCAGTCTTTGCAATCTCTATCATTTGCCCTTTCATCCCCTGGGACACAGGCACAAAGCCAGAGGAGCCGGAGGACAATTTGAGTGACTAATGCAAAATCCCATACATGATTTCAAATTTCCCCATTTCCTTAACACTAATGCCATTGTCCCTGAGACACACTGGATCATTTTTTTGATTTTTTTTCTTAAGATTATATATGCCAGGGGGAAAAATTAAGGAAAGGAATTTAAGGCTAAAGCATAAGCTACATTTGAGTTGATGGGAAAATGAGTCTTGTGTAAGACACTTTGCCACTTTATGAGAGTTTTGTTAAAAGCCAAACAATTCATAATGACAATAAGGTCAGGATTTGCAAACAGATTTGCTGTGTAGGAACCCAGCTTGTCTAGCAAATTCCTATGAAGATCTTCAGTATAAAACTTCTAAAATCACAGTTGGAAGACTGTCTCTATTTCAAGCACCTCTTGTTCTGTATCATCTACTACATTCTAAAAGCTGCTACTCTGGAATAAAATAATTAGAAAAAAAAAGTTTTGCTTTGAGATTCATGAAAATACATTTATCCTTTTTTTTTCCTCCTCGAAGACACACTCATACACTCCTCCTTGCTCTGTTTCAAATTCATGGCCTCTTTCCTCAGGAATTGTTATTGCATGCACATGTATACATTCATATTTCTAAATAAACCTTCTTAATCTGTATAATATTACTTCTATGTATATGTGTGTGTTTTCATGGATCACCCCTTACTATGGATACATAGTTGCTATGCTCTAATCAGGGAAAGACTTTTTTCCCACTCACATAGATTAGTTGCCTACAATTATTTGTTTAAGGCTGATGATTTATGGGCTTTGACAATAAGATACAAATTACAAATTAAGTCTTGTGTTTAATTATATATGTCTAAAAGAATGTCTTTCTACAGTAAGAGAACCAAGAAACAAATGAAATGATACTGAACATTTGACCTTGGCTCTTTGTCATCTATTATATTCCCTCTATACTCCCAGGAGGATTATTCAACAATTATGTAGTAGAAATAGAACCTCACAATAAACCATATCAATCTGTATAATAAACAAATAAAGTTTATTTTTTAATCCAAACTCTGAGGTGTTACTGAACATACAGTTAGATGTAACCAGTCACATCAATGTCACTCTACTGAGGAAAATGACACATTAAATGTTTGAAAGAAAGCTATGTCCAACTGTTTGTATTCTTTTAATTAGTCTCTCATCTATTAAATCCTGACAACAACTTCTCCTTCCTCCATTTCTGCAAGTCCCTTCCTGATGTCCAATTTACTCCCAACCCATTTCTTTTGGGTTTCCACTCGAAAAAAAAAAAATGAGGCTTTACAGGGATGTCAACCAAACGTGGCATAAAATGTTACAATAAGACTAGGTGTCAAGTTGGAACAGTAGAAAGAAAAGGGTCCCAAGAACAGGCTAAAGAGTTAGAAACAAACTGTTATGAGTCCCACAAGATGACCAAGCCACACAACTGGAACATATATACAGAGGACAAAATTCTGACTCACGGGTGTTCTGTCATTGTTGCTAAAGTCCCTGTGAGCTCCGATGTTCATCACTTAGTTGATTCTGTGAGTCATGTTCTTGTGATGTCCTTGACCCTTTTGATTTCTACAATTCAGCTTCCCCTTTAGTGAGAATTTTGGTTTCTTTAAAAACCAAATTACATTATGTAAATATATTTTCATTTTAATCCCATCTGTAGGATATCTGGCTGCTTCAGATTGTCTACAGCTGGTAAATATGTTAGACTCATGCTCAAGGAGGCATGTGAATTTTACCAGGTACAGATAATTTGTCTGAAATTCTGGGAACTCTTAAGAGGGTACAAATATAAGATCCCCAAAAGGACTTGTAGTGGCTGCTGCTCCCCCTCCTGCTATCTCTGCAGTTGCTTGTTCTAGCTGGGGAGTTTCCTACTGGTGGATTGATGGATTGCTAATTTTTTAAAAATAGATAATTTCATTTTTATTAATGATTGATGAAAGAAAAAAATACACTGTTGAATTATTCAAGAATATTTCCAATGCATCAGTAGGATGACTATTATTTCATTGAAGATAATTTTTTAATTATTACATACTCTGTATTTACATTTGAGATGTTATCCCTTCCCCATGCTTAGCTCCCAACCCCCTTTCCCCTCCATTTGCCTTGACAAAGGTGTACTCCCTCCTAATCACCCTCTCTACCCCATTGCCTTGGCATTCCCCTACATTGAGAAAACATGCCCTCCCTGGAATAAAAGCCTCTTCTCACATTGATGCCAGCCACTGCTATCTTCAGCTACATATGCAACTAGATCACTAGGTCTTTCAGTGTGTGCACAAAGGTTGGTGTTTAAGACCATGGGAGTTATGGGGGTTTTGATTTGTTGATAATGTTGTTCCTCCTATGAAGTTGCAACCCCTTTAAACTCCTTAGGTCCTTCCTTTAGCACCCTCATTAGGGTCCCTGAGTAAAGACAGATGGTTAGCTTTAAACATGCTCAGCTGTATCTATGACTCTAAAATAGTTCCTGAGGGGGCATCTCTGTCTGGTTCCTGCCAGTAAGTACTTCTTGGTATCATCTATAGTGCTTGGATTTGGTGGCTGTATGTATGTGGTGGATCCTCAGGTGAGGCAGCTTCGGTGTGATCTTTTCTTCAAACCCTGTTCCTCTATTTGACCTTGTATTTCCTCCCATGAATGTTTTGTTCTCCCTTCTAATAAGGATTGAGGTATTCCCATTCTGGCCTTCCTTCTGTTTAAGCTTTGTAATGTCTGTGAATTGTTTCTTGGGTATTCAAAGCTTTCAGGTGCTTGTATCCAGTTATCAGTGATGGCATACCATGTGTGATCTCACTCATGATGATTGTTTCTAGTTCCATCCATTTGCCTAACGGATTTCATTAAGTCATTGTCTCTCATAGCTGAGTAGTACTCCATTGTATAAATGTACAACACTTGCTGTATTGATTTATCTGTTGAAGGACACCTGGGTTCTTTCCAGCTTCTGGCTATTATAAATAAGGCTGCTATAAACATAGTGGAGCATGTGTCATTTTTATATGTTGGAGGATCTTTGGGGTTTATGCCCAAGATATAGCTGGGTTTTCAGGTAGTACTATGTCCAAATATCTGAGGAACTGGCAGACTGGTTTCTAGAGTGGTCATATCAGTTTGCAACCCCATCAACAGTGGAGAAATGTTCCTCTTTCTCCACATCTTTGCCATCACCTGCATCTGAGTTTTCTATCTTAGACATTCTAACTGGTATGAGGTGGAATCTCATCCTTGTTTTGATTTGCATTTTTCGGATGACTAGGGATTTTGAGCATTTCTTTAGGTGCTTCTCAGCCATTCACTATTCCTTATCTGAGAATTCTTTGTTTAGATCTGTACCCCATTTTTTAATAGAATTATTTGATTCTCTAGAGTCTAGCTTCCTGAGTTCTTTGTATATATTAGATACTTGCCCTCTATCAGATCTAGGATTTGTAAAGATCTTTTCCCAATATGTTGGCTGCCATTTTCTCGTCTTGACAGTGTTCTTAGCCTGTCAGCAGCTTTGCAATTTTGTGAGGTCCCATTTGTGGATTCTTGATCTTAGAGCACAGGCCATTGCTGTTCAGTTCATGAAATTTTCCCCTGCGCCTATGTGTTCTAAGTGCTGCCCCAATTTCTGTTCTATTAGTTTCAGTTTGCCAGGTTTTATGTGGAGATCTTTGATCTACTTGGACTTGAGCTTTGTACAAGGAGATAAGAAAGGATTGATTTGCATTTTTCTGCATGCTGACTGCCAGGTGGACCAACACCATTTGTTGACTAGGCTGTCTTTTTACCATTGAATGTTTGTAGCATCTTTTTTTCAATGATCAAGTGATCACAGGTGTGTAGGTTCATTTCTGGTTCTTCAAATCTGTTCCCTTGATATACCCGCCTATCTGTGCCAATAATAGGCAGTTTTAATTACATTTCATTACAATTGCTTTGTAATATATCTTGAGATGAGGGATGGTGATTTCCCCCAGAAGTGTTTTTATTCTTGATAAAAGATTTTGCTATTTTGGGATTTTGGTTATTCCAGATGAATTTACAAATTGCTCATTCCAACTCTATGAAGAATTGAGTTGGGGTTTTGATGAATATTGCATTAAATCTGTAAATTGTTTTTGGCAAGATGGCCATTTTTACAATTTTGATTCTTCCAGTCCATGAGCATGGTAATTGTTCCATCTTCTGAGATCTTCTTCAGTTTGCTTCTTCAGAGTCTTAAAGTTCTTGTCATACAGATCCTTCACTTGTTTGTTTAGGGTCGCCCCAAGATATTTTATAGTCTTTGTGACTATTGTGAAGGGTGTCAATTCTCTAATTTATTTATCAGCCTGTTTATTCTTTGAGTAAAGGTAGGTGGTTGATTTGTTTGAGTTAATTTTATTGCTGGATTGCTCAATGGTGATATTCTGTAGATGGAGATTGGCCATGCCCCAAGGAATTCAATACCTCTAATCACTAGGAAGGAATTGAAAGTGGTCTTTGCCCTTTTGCCTATTTAACCTTTCTGTCCTACCTATTGTTGGGATATTGGAAGTGATTGGGGTAGAATAAATGTTGAAAAGGTGGTTCTTGCCCAAGGAATGGGTCTTATTTTGGGCCGTTTATTAGCTAGCCAATCCATCCATCTCTATTCTCTCTTGCATATCTTGTAGACAGGACATACATTGGGTCACAGATTTTGTGGGTGGGTTGCTGATTTTATCCTTCAACTGGAAGTCCTGATTGGCTACAGAAAGTGATCATTTCAGGATCCATGTCTTCCCTGCTAGGAATCTCAGCTAGATTCACCCTCTTAAATCCCTTGGTCCTCTCCCCAGAAATGTTCAGAAGTGAAAACTTAAGGATTCATTAGAAAGTCAAGTGGATAGAGTTCTGCTGTGGCAACTATGTGAAGGAGTGTTTTCCTGAAGTGGACACAGGTGAAAGCCTAAGGCAGAAATAACATTTCACTGAAACAGACAAGTGAAAGGGTGCTCTGCTAAAGTAAGGACATGAAAGGACACTTGAAAGATTTTTTACTAACAACATGCATGTATTGGTACACCTTATATTGCTTAGTTGAGCTCTAATTTTTGGGACTTCATGAGAGAAAGGCACCAAGACAACTTCTAGTGGTATGCTGCAGTTTCTTGCCATTTCTCTGGACTCATCCTGATTGGCAGTGTTAAACAGACACACATTGTATGGCTAAAACACGTGCTGAGGCAAGGCCCATGGAGGACATGTGATGTTTGGAGGGACTATAAAAGGATCCACTGAAAGTGACAGAAACTGGCTACACTTGCTTATAGACATTGCTGTGCAATGCTTGTTGGCCTTGTGTCTTTGTTGATTTTTGCTTTGATAAGAGAGGCACAGCTGAAAATTTCACCTGGCATCCCTCCTGCTAATTTGACCCAAGGCTGAGGTCTGGCTTTCTCTGATAAGTCATGCCACCACTGCTGATTCATGACTGATAACCAGACTCTACCAAACTAGACCTTTGATATATCTGTGAACTGTTTGTGAGTGGACTGAACTGCCTCTGTTAAACTGTGAACTGAACTGCAGATTTATAGAAAATAGAGATAAGTTGTTCAAAAGAACATTTCTAAATAGTTCTACTACCCCTGTATTCCCTCTTTTCTCAAACTACTGGTGGATGGTAGGCTAAAAGGAAAGTTAAAGTGTTTAAGAACCAGCATTAAAAATAAGGTTTGAAAAAAAATTACAATGTTCAATGTCAGGTAAATGCAAGTAAAACAATTCCAAGATTTCACCTTATACCCATCAGAATTAGTGAGATCAAAATCTCAAAGGACAGCACATGCTGGTGAGGTTGTGTAGCAAGGGGAACATTTCTCCATTGCTGATGGGATTGCAAACTTGTACAATCACTCTGAAAATCAATTGGTGACTTTTCAGAAAATTAGAAATAACTCTAATTTAAGAACCAGCTATAACACTCCTGGGCATATACCAAAAGATGTCCCACCATCTTACAAGGACACTTGTTCAACTGCATTCATAACAGCTTTATTTGTAATGGACAGAAACTGGAAATAACCTAAATATTTTTGAACTGAAGAATAAATACAGATAATGAGGTATATCATCACAATGAAATACTAATCAGACATTAAAGACAATTACATCATGAATTTTACAGGCAAATAGATTTAACTAGAAAATAACCTGAGTGAGGTAAGCTAGATGTAAAATGACATATATGGTATATTCTCACTCACTTATAAGTGGATCTTAGCCATAGTGTACTGTAAAACTATGCTATAATCAGCAGATCCAAACAAGCCAAATATAAAGAAGAGTACAAGGGAGGATGCTTGTATCTTTCTCAGAAGGGGAAACAAAATAGATATCTGAGATTGATGGAAAGAGGGAACTAGATGGAAGAGAGGATGAGGAGGGGAGCAAGGTGTCAGGGAGATCATGTGTAAGGAGAGCAGGAGACAGAGAGGAGATTGACTGCTGGGGCAATCTCTTGGAGGTACCCAGCACATCTTGTAGGCAGGAAACATTATAAGTTGCAAGTTTTGATACTGAGTTGATGTTCCAGTCTCACCATTGGAAGGCTTGCCTTACTACAGAAGGTGGCCTGCTCCACTCCATATTTTCATTATTGGACTAATTTTTTTCAATGTGGTCACTCTAATAAATGCTAGAAAGTTTAGATAGAGAGTATGTGGGGGAGTTTAGGTGTAGGATGAGGGAGTACTGTTTGTATTGTTTTGAATATATTTGAATTACAACTTCAGTGTTCCAAGATATAATTCTAGAGCAGTTGTTTTTATTATACTAAAAGATAAAAATTATCCTGCATTGCATTGTAAACTTTGAACAACTGAATTTAAAGTACAGATCTTGTCAAGTTGCACTTAGTTGATTATTTTAAGCTTTAGGAAAGGTTTAAAAAATAACATTTACCTCTAATTATTCAAGCTGTTAAGAAGATATTTTATAAATATTTTATAGTATAATAAATGTACCAACTATTATTGGGCTCACATAATATGACTAACTAGATAAGACAGAAATATTACATTATTCTGAAAATCAAGTTTTCATTTCTGGTTCCTCTTTTGAAGGAATGTTGGTGACATTTTACACTCAAACTCTTTGTTAAGATTATGAATATGACTATCTTAACTACATTTATCTCTGGATAAAACTTGACTGCCTGTGCTTTTGACAAATAGCAATCACCAGATTTTCCAAGATCTGGAATAACAGTCAGTTATGAGAATTTATGTGAGTGATGGGTATCAAACCTAGATTCAGTTGAAGAGCAGTCCATGTTCTTACCATGCATTATCCAAGATACAATTTATTATTATTATTATTATTATTATTATTATTATTATTATTATTATTATTATTAAATCATTTTTAGCAGTTCAGTTGTTATCATCCTCCAGATCTACCCTCTGAGAGTTCCTCATCCAATTCCTCCTCCTCTGTCTCCAAGAGGATGTTTCTCTTCTGCCCATATCCCACCAGACTTCCCCAATCCTTGGGCCTTGCCACACCTGGGTTAGGTATATCTTCTCTCACTGAGGTCAGATCAGGAAGTGCTCTGCTGTATATGTGTCAGAGCCTCATATCAGCTAGTATATGCTGCATGGTTGGTGGCTAAGTATCCGAGAGGTCTAGAGAGCCCAGGTTTATTTTGACTGCTGGTCTTCCTATGGGGCCGCAATCCTCCTCAGATTCTTCCAGCATTTCCCTAATTCAAGCAAGGGGTTCCCTGCTTCTGTCCATTGGTATGGTATAAGTATTTGAATCAGATTCTTTTACCTGAATGTGTGGCCTCTTGGAGGGCAGCCATGATAGGCTTCTGTCAGTATGCACACCATAGTATCAGTAGAAGTGATTGGAGCCTCTTATGAGCTGGATTCAGATGTGGGCCTGTCACTGGGACTCCTTTCCCTCAAGCAGTGCAGTGTTGTGCAGTTTGCAAGTTTAGTTCATGGAGTTCAGAAGTAGCTTTTGTTTTTTCAATATGGTTTTACAGAGATGGGATGAAGGTGAATACAGACCAAGCCAGACAATGAGAAGGAGCTAGAAGATTTGAACAACGTACCAGAGTGAGTTTGAAGCAAAGCAAAGCAATGCAGTCAGAAGCCATGAGAAACCAATGTGTATCACTCAGATTGCAGAAGAATTTTGAATTAGAACAGCTGAATTGAACCAGTCAGTCAGAGAACAGAAAAAAAGTTAGAAATTGTAAGCTTATTCAGTACTAAGCCTCCAGGATGACTATTATCTCAGCGAAGAAAAGGATACTTTGATTGTATGGGTATATTTTTTTTTCTCTTCTCCCAATTTCCCCATCAGATTCTTCTTTTGAGCCATGCTGAATGATACATGACTAGCAAAAAAATTTTTAAAAGACTATTTAATATTTCATACATATAACACCTCAGGGATATTATCATCACGAGCTATGAACTATAAAGCAAATTTTTATATAGGTTAATAACAATGGATAGATATACAGATATGCATAAAATATAGTGACCATGGATCTTGAGTACATAATAAAACCATCCATTTTTTATATTACTGAAGTGAATTTAACAGATATCTGACTTTTTTGAGTAAAATCATAATTACTTCAAAGGACCACAGCATGTTGGACTTTTGTGTGGTCTTTTGTGTGGAATAGAGAGGCTTTCTGTTATTAAATCTTTTCCTGGGTATTGTTGGTCAGAAAGCATAGGATGAGAATTTAGGCTTTTATGAAAATTTTACATTTAAAGAATAAAGATAGTTACAGAACTGTCTTGTAGATTTTATTGACATAATGCAAATGTATTGATCTATCATATTGCTCAGCCACTATAGATCATAGAATATCTATAATGGCATGATTAAGCCAAACAAATATTATTGATAGATTGCAGAATATTCATAAAGTGCATAATTACATATCTCTATCAAACTGAAATAATACCAAACTGAAACAATAATTTAAAATCTGTGTTATTCGTATCAAATCAAAAGTGTCCATAGATATAGATTAAATATGGGGAAAATAGGAAAGAAGTTTATCTTTGAATATTTTCATGACAGTGTTTTCAGGAATAACTGGAAAGTGTACAAAGGTTCTAAAATTATACGTTGATGTACCTGTATATTTTCAGAACTAAGTAATGTCTACCACTCCAAGGGAAATTTCAAGAAAAAGCAAAATAGTAGTTTTAACTGTATACAAATGATAAAAGCATAGTCCTCAAAGAGTAGCCTTTAAACTCATGCTCAGTTAGAATAAGAATTTGGTTGATGTTTTAAACAATTATGACTAACTAACTGTGACAGGCTCTCTTTGCAAAGGGGATGATTTTCAGTTGACTTTTGATCTGACTGACAGTTTCTTATACACTTCAGTGTTAGTTTATAACACACCAGCTCACATCTGAATACACATGTGACTAATTAAGGACTGTTTATGGACCATCCACACAAGTTTAACACACAAGAGAGAAGACATTTTAAATGGGAGGGCATGCTTTTACTGAAATAGAGTTAATTAATAAAGGTGATTGACCTATTTCAGTGTTGTTAATTTTTTTTTAATGAATCAAACAGAAAGTGGACTTTACATGTATATGTCTTAGTTAGATTATTTTTAAAGTTAATTTTATTATAATTAAGCAAAAATATGCAAGTTATCTTTAAAAACCAGTTGCATTATAACCTAATATTGCAGACTGGGTGCTAAACCTTGATTACTAAAATCGCTGTGTTAGAGACTTCCCAGGAGACATCAAGATCAATCTTTTGTATGTTAGACTGTACCTCAATACTCAGATGTAAGTTCTAGCTAAATCACATACTGTCTAGAAATTCTGACATTACTTGTATTAGTTACTTGTTTGCATTTTTGTTTGTTTTACTTCAGTTTAGTTCTTTTGGTTTTGTTTGTTAAACTTGAAAAAAGCAAGCAAGGGAGGATTTTCCTTGGTATATAATTAAAACAATCGTGGTCTATTATAGTTGAAGAAGTATGTTGGTGCTTGATAACCCTGAGTGCTTAAGCATGAAGCAAAGAACAATGGATGCTTACACTGACTTTTATGTTCGTTTTTTTATTTAGTCCATGATAGCCCATAAAATAGATTTGATACATTTAGTCTGAGACTTTCTTTCTCAACTAACCTAATGTGTGTGTGTGTGTGTGTGTGTGTCTGTGTGTGTGTGTATGCAATAGTGTCTCTCTCTCTCTCTCTCTCTCTCTCTCTATATATATATATATATATATATATACATACATACATATATATGTATGTATATGTATATGCATATGCATAGTATGATTGATATATATTCCCAGTTAGTTGTTCCTATGACAATTCTAAATCCTGTCAAACTGGCAATCAAGATTAAACATGGCTAGTGTCTCCCTGGAGCATTTCCTCCTAATGTTCATGGTACAAAAGGGAGGTACTTTGCATGATATCAAAGGAGAATAGTAAACACAATTCTATCTACAAACACTTGGTTCTATAATGATGACAAGCCTGTAAGATGCACTTGGGCAGTAATGGCACAAAGCTTGTGGGAATAACCATTCAATATGTAACTGGAACCCATGCATTGAACTGGTCAGGTTGCCAAGAATCCAAGAGTAGATGAACTGGGGACTAAGAGGAAAATATCATACTTTTATTTTGCTAAAGGCATGTAGCAAAAAAATGACTTCTATGGCATTATGCTGTAATCATAGATGACTGCCTTTCTCCCATAACATTAGAGAAGCTTTCTCTGACAGAAAATGGGAGCAAATCTAAAGACCCACAGCTAGAAGATCTGCAGAGAATGAGAGAACTTGGAGCACTCCATCTTAAATGGGATGTCCCCATTAAATCAGTCATCTGAAAGCTCAGAGAATCATAGAGAAGAGGAGGTAGAAACTATTTTAAGAACAAGAAGAAATAAAATACCAAGAATACAAGGCCCTCCAAGTAGAACAGGACTGATTTATATATGCATTCACACAGACTGTGACAGCATACATGCCCTACCATGTCTGCACCAGATGTGCTCCAAACACTGAACAGAGACATGGAATCAAGCCTCCATCTTTAATCCAGAATCTATCTCCAACTGATAACAGTTCACAAAAGAAAAATTAGTTTTCTCCTGTAGGGTCTTACTGGAAATATGAACCATTTTAAGGTCTAGACTGCAAGTTTAACAGTAGGTAGCCAACATAAAATGAACTCAATGGCATTTTTGGAGGCTCTTTGCTTTATATCTTGTCAGGGGATTTTTCTAACCTTATGGGTTCTTTACACATGGGGCTTCCATTTCTGTATTTTATGGGATTTCCGTGTGTGCAAATGTTTGTTTCTGCTTCTATAATGTTTCTTATGCTTTTTTTATATGTTCATTTCTTTGTTTTCAAGATATTCCATGTGTTTGTATTTTCTTATCCTATTTTACTTTTATTCATTAGACAATATCTTGCATTATAAATAGAAACAAATGTAAATTAGAATGGGATGATCTCTGAGAAATTTGGGAACAGGAAACCATAAGCAGAATATATAATATGAAAATTCTATTTTTAATATAATAAAATGGAAAAAAGAAGTGCAATCATAGTTTATACCAGAAGATGCCATGATTATATTTTAAACCTGTTTCCAAACTACACGCATCCTCATCAGTTTTCAGTATGCCATTTACTTTTGTGTCATAACAGATTTCCTATGAAGAAGAGAAAAATAGAAACAACAAAATATAACCATAGCACCATATCCCCTTATTTTGACTTGAATGTCCTGTCAAAAAGATAATAATTCTATGTTGCCAAAACATATAAAACACTTTAAAATTGACAGCAATTGAAAAAAGCTCAGAAGTTGCTATTTATTATAATTTAAGAAAACCACTTAAGCTTCCTTTTTTGTTATTTCTTTTCCAGTTTAAGAACCTAATTGAGATATTTGTTTTCTGGCTGTTTAGCTTAGCTCAGCTCTTTTTTATTAAAGAGACAGATCCTCTGTCAACTATATAGATGGTAAATAATATTTCTCATTCCTTAGGCTGTTTTATCATTTAAATGTTTATGTTATTTACTTCAAAGCTTTTTAGTTTCATGTGATCTCATTTGCAAATTGTTGTGTTTTCATTCTCCAACACTGAGGCACACATAGACAGCAGTAAGTTGACTATGTATGTTAAAAACAAAACACATAAAGTTAGAGAGTATATAGAGTTAATAAGAAAAAACCTAAAAGAAGAAAATAGATGCTAGACTTTATTAAAACACATTATATCTGTACATGGAATTCTCACTTAAAAACGATGAAAATAATAAGTCATTATTGCTGGATGTAAAATGTTTATAATTTACTTTACTCTTGATATTTGAAATAGCAATTCTCTATGAGGAGTGTCAACAATTTTTTTTTTTTAGAATTCACATCTATTTGTGAGATTTAATAAATTTGGAAATACCATTTCTCAAATCCCTGCATCCAACTGTTTCAAAAAGAGAAGACTGCTGTTTTCAAGTGTGAATTTGCTGAAGAAAAATACTCCTGTTTATTTTTAGTAGTATCGCTTAAATGATACCTTGTAAAGACCACTAGCAATGATACATCCTGTCAAGTAGGTTGGTAGAATTCAACATTTCACTAAAGCTCCCAATAGTTTTTTGACAGTAGTGGTGGCTTTGTACTTTTTAAGGTCTGTCCACTCTGGGATCTGGATTTTGCCAAATCTATTTTATAATGATATGTGATCTTTTATGCATATGGTGTCATGCGATTAGTATACTCTTCTGCTCTGACTCTGGGCTCTACATTACAAGTATTTTTTGGACCATCACATATTAGCCATCAACTGGCACAGAAGTTTCCACTAAAGCTCCTATAGTTTCACCTTAAGTATTCATGTTCTGTCTTTCTGCCTTGTCTCTCATTGGCTTCTTTGATGCTCTCAGAGCTCATCCACCAAAAATTGTATAGTCTAGCACTTACATAGACAGAAAACAATACTTCTAGGTTGACCGTTCACCAGTCTTATCCATGTTCTCTTTAATTTTAGACATTCTATATATTCCTTCAGCAGCAATTATTGCAATAAGCATTAGTGAAAATGAATTACCTATTCAAAAGAGTTTGTCTGAGTGAGTTTAAGTTTATGAAGGATGCAAATTATGTTATTCTTCCAAATCAAGTTGATATTCATCATGGGTTAGGGACTTTCTTTTTGGGAGGCAAATTAGAGTCAGAGAATATGTGGAAACATATGAGTGGTTAAGACTGACCATATTTTAAAAGTCCTCTGTGACTGAAGGCTCTCATTTGGAAATATTTCCACACAGACTCTAACATTTCAATTCTCATATCTCTCCCATCTCTCTAACATTGACTTTTTTTATGGATATATCCTGTCCCCAAATTGATCTTAATATTTTAAATTAAACATGAGACCATATATATTTTAAATTCATTAACATGCTTTTCTGTGCTTTCCTAATCAAAAACTTACATACAGCAGAGAAAACCTCTCAAAAAAAAATAAGGTTGAAAAAATCAGTACTTCTTGTATTATGTTAACATTCCTTATTGAGTGGAAACTGTAAGAGGGTATGTAGTAAAATGACCTATTTTTACAGAGGATGCCACAGTATACTAAGACCACAGCCCTTCATATTGAATCAGATCTCCTTTGATCCTTCCTTCGGCATTTGAAAGGCTGTCACTGCTCCAGAAAAATAAGTAATAGGATTAGTTGTGGCTGGCATGGTTTGCTTCTACCAATCCTCAATGTCATGCAGAAAACAAATTTGTTATCTGTGCAGAGTGAGTAAATATACTAACCCACATTTTTCAAGACTCCAGAGTTATTGGAATTCTCTTGTTCATTATAACTTTTCTAAATAAAATCACACAGCCATGGAAACAATACTAATTCCCTAGAGAACCAATACGTATGTGAAAAGTCAGTGGGTCTTCTGGTAGAGGTTTTTTATCCTTAGTTTGGAGGGTGAGGAAGGAAGATTGTAAGTTCAAAAACTGATCCAGTTAGGAAGTGAGTCAAAACCACCTTTTGAAAATTAATAAAAACTCTCTAAAATTGAAAAGTAAGTTTGAAAATAGT
Organism: Micromys minutus; assembly: GCF_963924665.1. Taxonomy (NCBI): domain Eukaryota; kingdom Metazoa; phylum Chordata; class Mammalia; order Rodentia; family Muridae; genus Micromys; species Micromys minutus. The sequence continues at coordinate 21,438,353 of NC_137982.1, read as the reverse complement.
TCAGTGAGGGGGCAGTTGAGTTACTTACTCTAAATATTGAGATCTTATCTCAAAACAAATAGGCCTACAGTGATAATATAAATAAAAACCATCAAAATGTACAAGTGGTTTTCCTGGGCATTTATCATCAATCTTTGAAAATATTCTGGTTTAAAAATTCTGCATATTAAAGTAGAATTAACAGCTTTTTGAGATTATAATAAATTGGAGCAATTCTCTCATTCTGTCTCTCACAAAACTCTCCATGTTTTTCTTCAAATTCATGATCCTTTTTCACTAATTATTACTGCGCACACACACGCGCGTGTGCGCACACACACACACACACACACACACACACACACATATGCACACCTTCTGATACTATGAAAGCTTGTCTAGGAGAGATCTACCACTTATGTATAAATTAACATTGGTTCTAATATTCATTTTACTAATATACTTTGAAGAGATATTTGAATTTTTTTGGCTAAGTTCTTTCACAATTATCCAGTCAATTTGGGATATTTGAATATGCATGATTTTATTCTTAGCTTTAGACATCAGTATAGTTTCTAAATAGAAAGAGATGAAAGAGACTAAAGCCCAGTGAACTAGACATTTCTGATTTCTAGAGCAAGTCAGATGTGTCATTTGATGTTTTAGAGAAAATAATCTTATGAGGGGATGTTTTGCTGAACCAGTCACCTGAGAGGATATTTTGCTGAGAACAGACACTTGGTGTTTTTTTTCCTGGATGCTGTCTTGTGACAGGGCATGCGATATTATTCTAATGCAGTCACTTGAGAGGGTATGTTCTGTTTAAAAAGAATATAAATATAACCCTACATACAGACAAGGAGGGGATGTTCTTACATTAGTTCACCTTGCAGTGCTTTGCTGACAATTACTGATAATGATTTTGCATTACTCTGCCTTGCAGCAATTTGCTGGTCTTCAATGATCAGTGCTTGTTGTGATGTGGTAGAAAGAAACAGGTCAAAAAATTTCTTGAGGAATTGTGTCTGCTTCTTATGGCTTCCACACACTTGTGCTAATTTGTCTGAACCTGCGGTTTCTTGTGGATCAAGCCAAATACAACTGATTCAGGTTTGATCTTTGATGATTCAATTAGACTGCCATTACTGACTAGCACTTGATGTATTGGACTGGATTGCTGATGTCCTGACAACACAGATTGATATGACTCTAAAGAACTACTTCTAGACAGGTGTACATCCCCCTTTTCCTTTTATCCTTCTTTCTCTCCTATATTTGGGTTAGCTGGGCTAGAATGAAGGATGAAGTGTGTAAGAACCTTGATTCAAGTAAGTTTTAAAAAATCTAGCCTACAGCTCACAGATCCCTATGATTGCACTGTTGTGTTTTTAGGATGTCTTCCAGGGTACCACTCCAGCCCTGTGGACTGCAGAGCTTCCTGAGAATCTACAGGCAGAAAAAGGACACAAATGTCTAAGTACATAATAAACATGTTATAGTATTATAATGCTTCCAAATCTAATGTAATTAAACTATCAGCATTCCTTTGTAGGTTTCCTTTTACTTTCAAAACAGGTCAACGATAGTCATAGTATTGATTTTAAATGTTTAATTGAAAGGTACCCTGGGACTGTAGTACCATTTAATGGCCATCATTTTATTTTTACTTTTAAGACAGACATATAAGTAGCTATTAATAAGTAGTGATATTTGTTTAATTATAATGTTGTAATGTATGTTCATATAAGAAAATATTTCTAATTTCATAAATTAATTAATAAGGTATACATCTGTTTATGCCTTTTTATAAATATGCTTTATAACATAAACTTTTCAAGAAAACAAATTAACAAATAACTTATTTCAGTCAAATATGGACATTAGTCCATAAAAGACAGGAGAAAAGGCAGTATACTCATGTTATTACAGTTAGTGCCCTTTTGACAATTTTTTAACCACATCAGAGTTTATTTAGGAATAGACTGAATACTTGTCATTTTCAAGGCACCAGGTTTAATATTATTATCCATAAAGGAGAGAATATATCTAAACAATTTTTTCACACAATCATTGACACCTGTTATAAATTGTACCTATGAACTTTTAGGGTAAGATAGAATATTGGAAATTTCTTCTCTAGGATTACATCAGCAAGAAGAGTGAAGATAACACAACAGAAACTGTTTTCTAATGACAGAACTAGAGAAAAATGCTCAGGAACAAAAACTAACAAAAGAGGAGTTAGATCAACTAACATCTGCAAGAATGCTTGGGTTTTGTGGCTGCATATGGGGGTGGATCCCTGGACAAGTAGCCTCCGAACGATCTTTTCTTCAATCCCTGTTCCTCTATTTGTTTTTGTATTTCCTCCCGTGACAGTTTGGTTCTCAATTCTCAGAAGGAATGAGGCATCCCCATTTTGACCATCCTTCTTTTTGAGCTTTATAACGTCTGTAAATTGTTTATTGGGTATTCAGAGCCTTCTGGCGCTAGTATCACTTATCAGAGTTTGCATACCTTGTGTGTTCTTTTCTGACTGGGTTACCTCGCTCAGGATGATAGTCTTTAGTTTCATCCACCTGCCTATAATTTTCATGAGGACATTGTTTCTACTAGCTGAGTAATACTCCATTGTATAAATGTATCACATCTTCTGTATCCATTCTTCTGTTCAAGGACATCTGGGTTCTGTCCAACTTCTAGCTATTATAAATAAGGCTGATATAAACATGGTTTAGCATTTGTCTTTGTTATATGCTGGAGCATCTTTGGGGTATATGCCCAGGAGTGGAATAGCTGTGTCCTCCGGTAGTACTATTTTCAATTTTCTTAGAAACCCCAAATTGATTCCTAGCATGCTTGTATCAACTTACATCCCACCAACAGTGGAGAAGTGTTGCTTTTTCATGCACATCTTTACCAGCATTGGCTGTCATCCTAGTTTTTTGACCATAGCCATTCTGGGTGGTGTAAGGTAGACTCTCAGGGATGTTGAACATTTCTTTAGGAGCTTCTCAACCATTTGATATTTCTCAGTTAAGAATTCTTTGTGTAGCTCTGTAACCAATTTTTAATAGGATTGTTTAATTCTCTGGAGTCAAATTTCTTGAGTTCTTTGTTTATATTGGATAGTAGTCCTCTATCAGAGTTAGGGTTAGTAAAGACTCTTTCCCAATCTCATTGCTGTTGTTTTGTCTTCTTAAAAGTGTCTGTTGCCTTACAAAACTGCTATTTCATGAGGTCATATTTGTGTATTCATAATCTTAGAGCATAAGCCATTGGTGTTCTCTTGAGGAAATTTTCCCCTATACCTATGTGTTCTAAGCTCTTTCCCACTTTTTCTTCTAATAACTTCAGTATACCTGGTTTTATGTGGAGGTCTTTGATCTACTTAGACCCCCAATTAAAAGATGCAGGCTACCCTGGAATTTTTTTGTTTTTAATATTATGTACAGAATTGATCTTTTAAGGTATCATTTAAATAGAGAGATAATGATTTTTTTAAGTTAATTAAGTATTCATTCACTTTGGTGAAGATGTTTATTAGGTGTAGAAGTGCTCTGGTAGAATTTTTGTGGTCAATTGTGCATACTATTGTAAGTGAAAAAAGGATACTTGGACTCCTTTTACAACTTGTATAGCCTTTATCTCTTTCAGGTGTCTCATTGCTCTGGCTAGAACTTCCAGAACTATATTAAATAATGGGAAGAGAATAAGAAGTCTTGTCCCTGATTTTAGTAGAATTTTTTTAAGTTTCTCTCGATTTAATTTGATGCTGGTTATTGGCTTGCTGTATATCGCCTTTGCTGTGTTTCTGTTTATGTCTTGATGCCCTGATCTCTCCAAAACTTGTAGTATGAAGCACTGTTGGATTTTTTTAAAGGCTTTTTTAAGCATCTACTGAGATGATCATGTGTGGTTTGTTTTTCTAATTGTTTGTTTATTTTTCATTTTATTTATGTGGTGGATTACACTGATGGAGTTTCATGTTACCATAAGCATAAAGAACAAGTAAAACAAAATATAACATGGAAATGGTCAAAGATTTCTTGGTTTGTATAGATTAAACATAATGATTTTTAAATACCAAAAATTACCACAAGGCTATCTTCTTAGCTCTTGAGTTATTAATGATTCATGGTCTAGGTGTACTCCACTCAGGGTGGGTGCTATACACTTTTTTTCTATGAAGGACTGAAGCTTCTACTTTTTGGCCTTTCTTTTTTTATTTTTTATTTTTTGAGCTTCATATGAAATCATTTCTTCTAAAACAAAAATGGATACAAATGTGTCCAATTTTAAACTTGTATTTGAAGATTTGAAACCAAAATTATTAGTCAAGCCTGCAGTTACTCAGGTAAAAATAATAAAAACCACACAAATAAGAAATGAAGGATGTCTTCTGTCTTGCACCTGTAGCTGAAAGTGGAGCCTGTGCTGTGGCCACCACCAACAGGCTCATGAGCAGAGACATCTTGACCACCTGGAGTTATCACACATCTAGGATAACAGGTGAGGCTCCAACACATGCCCTCATACCTGGCCTAACTGAGAACCCTAGGCAGAAGGCACACAGAAATTTCTGCCCAGTCAGGTATGCCGGTTCCTTCTAGTTTGCACTTGGATGTAGTTGCAGATTTTGTGCTTCATCCCCCTCTCCAACCTACCAACACCCAGAGACAGCTTGACTCCAAGGAGCTCAGAAATAGTCAGGCTCACTGAACAGGCTCTGCAGACACATACCCATACCCAAAGATTGTCGTCGGAACCAAGGAGGTGAAGGTGAAACATAACCAAATTCACAGGAGGGGCAGGCACCAGTCAGAGACAACAAGAGCAGTAAGCACCAGAGATAACCAGATACTAAGAGGCAAGTACAGGAATATAAGTTAGAGAAAACAGTATTACTTGCCAATATTGAAACACATTTCTCTCACCACAGAAAGCCCTAAATACCCCTAACATACTTGAAAAGCATGGTTCAGTACTGAAACCCCACTTCATGAAGATAATAGAGGACTTTAGAAATGGCATAAATAACTTCCTAAAAGACATACAGGAAAACACAATCAAACAAGTGAAGAAATTGAACAAAACCATTCAGTATTTAAAACATGAAATAAAAACGATAAAAAAATCCCAAAGGGAGACAAACCTGGGAATGGAAAGCCTAGGAAAGAGAGCAGAACTCACAGATGCAACCATTACTAACAGAATACAAGAGAAGGAAGAGAGAATCTTAGACATAGAAAATACTATAAAAGACACTAACACAAAAGTCAAAGAAAATACAAAAAAGCAAAAGACTCCTAACTCAAATCATCTAAGAAATGCAGGACAAAATGAAAAAACCAAATTTAAGAATAACAAGTATAAAAGAGAAAGAATATTTTCAACTCAAAGGGTCATTAAACATTTTAAACAAATGTTTCCCTACTTAAAGAAAGAGATGCCCATAAATATATGAGAAACCTACAAAACACAAAATAAATAGCGCCAGAAAAAAAATTCTGCCATTCCACAATAATCAAAACACCAAATTAGCAGAAAAATAAAGAATATTTAAAACAGTAAGAGAGCAAACATCTTCAACAAAATTATAGAAGCAAACTTCCCTAAACTGAAGCAAGAGATGCCAATAAACATACAAGAAGCCTACAGAGCATAAAAGACATGGGACCAGAAAAGAAATTCCTCTCATCACATAAAAATAAAAACACACAATGCCTAGAACAAAGAAAGAATGTTGAAAATAGTAAGGAAAAATAGTTAATTAACATGAAAGAGTGATCCATCAGAATTACACCAGACTTCCCAACAGAGACTCTAAAAGCCAGAATATTTTGGGCCAGTGTCATACAGACCCTGAGAAAACAAAACTGTCAGTTATTGCTACTATACCCAGCAAAACTATTAATTACTATAGAGGGAGAAGCCAAGATATTCTATGACAAACCAAATCTAAACAATAGCTTTCCAGGAATCCACACCTACAGAGAATAATATAAAGAAAACTCCAGAAAAAGGAGAGAAATTATATCTCCCTACCATGAAAAACGAAGAAACTAGTCTTACAACATATATAAAAGAACTACACAAGCATAATTCCACTTCTAACAATGACAATAAACTGGATGCAACTATTAATGGTTTTTCAATAACAGAGGGCTCAATTTTGCAATAAAAATACATAGACTAAAATGTTGAATACAGAAACAGGACTCAGGATTTTGCTGCATACAGAAAATATACCTAAATGAAAAAAACAGATACTACCACAAAGTAATAGACTGGAAAATAATTAAGGCAAATGGTCCCAAGAAACAAATGAGAGTAGCCATTCTTTCTTTGGGAGGGTGGGTATGTTATGTATTTACATTTTAAATACTATCCCCTTTCCCTCATCTCTCATTTCCCCTCTCTCCCTCCCTCTACTTCTCCCTCCACGTCCCACCCACTCACAACCTCATCACCCCGGCATTCCCCTACACTGGGGAAACAAACCTTCCCAAGACCAAGGGCTTCTCCTTGTATTGATGCCAGACAATGCCATCCTCTGCTCCATATGAGGCTGGAGCCATGGGTCCCCCGAGCTGTACTCTTTGGTTAATGTTTTATTTCTTGGGAGCTCTAGAGAGTTTAGTTGGTTGATAATGTTATTATTCCTATAGGTTTGCAAACTCTTTCAGCTCCTTCAGTCCTTTCTCTAACTCTTCCATTAGGGTTCGCATTCTCAGTTCAACTGTTAATTGCAGTCACACTCAGTTATATCAGGAAGGCTCTGGCACAGCCTTTCAGGAGACATCCATATCAGGCTCCTATCAGCAAGCACTACATGGCATAATCAATAGTGACTGGCGCTGGTGGTTTCATATGGGATGGATACCCTTGTGGAGCAATCTCTGGATGACCTTTTCTTCAGTCCCTTCACTCTTTGTATTTCCTCCTTTGAATATTTTGTTCTCCCTCTAATAAAGAATGATGCATACATTTTGATCTTTCTTCTTCTTTAGCTTCATATTGTCTGTTAATTCTTCTTTTAGTATTCTAAATTTTTAAGTTAGTGTCCACTTATCTTTGATAGGATACCATGTGTGGCATTTTGTGACTGGGTTGCCTCACTCAGGATGATATTTTCTTGTTCCATCGATTTGCCTAAGAATTTAATGTAGTCATTGTTTTTATAGCTGCATGATACTCAATTGTATACATGTACTAAATTTTCTGTATCTGTTTGGTATGGGGAACTGGGGGTAGCCACTAGGAAGTCCTAGGTATCAGGGAAGCAAGGGGATCTGAGAGTCCAACAGGGATGACTTACTCAACAAAAGGGCAATAGTACCTGTAGAGTTCTACCACCTTCAATAGATAGGCACAATCTCCATTTGAGGGATGGAGCCACCTATTCATCTCAAAAATTTTAACCTAGAGTTATTCCTAGCCAAATGAAATATAGGGACAACAATGGAGAAGAGAAGGAATGACCATTCAGACTGCCCCACTGAGGGATCCATCCCATCTGCAGTCCAAACCCTGACACTATCCCTGATTCCAAGAAGTGCTTGCTGACAGTAACCTGGTATGCCTTTCCTCTGAGAGGTTCTTACAGTTCCTGGCTCATACAGATTCAGATACTCAAAGCCAACTAAGAAACTGAGACTGGGGACCCCAGTGGAAGATCTATGGAAAAGGGGATTGCAACCTCATAGGAAGAACAAAAATATTAGCTAACAGGACCTCTCAGAGCTCCCAACAACTAAACCACCAACCGAAGTGTATATTTAGATGTATCCATGGCTCCAGCTATGTATATAGCAGAAGATGGCCTAATCTGGCATCAATGCAAGGGGAGACCCTTGGTCCTGTGGGGGCTTGATGCGACAAGTTAGAGGTATGCTGGAGTGGTGAGCCAGGAGTGAGACTGAGTGAGTGTATGGAAAAGTGCCTTCACTGAGACAAAGGGGATTAGGAAGAGGGGGAATGAGATGGTTAGAGTTTGTGCAGGGGAAACCAGGAAGGGGGATATCATGTGAAATGTAAATGAATAAAATGATTAACAAAACCAAATTTCTTCCTAAATTTATCAAAACACACATCACTTTTGTTTTTTACAAAATACAGAAATGAAAAACTCAAGTTATCTCTATTTGTACAACATATTATCCTATAATCAAAAGCTCTAAATACTCTATCTCAAGTAAATGAAATAATATATACATATATATGTATGCATATATTAATGTATCAGCATAAATCAAAATAAAGACATGGAAATTAATAATTATTCTATAGTCTGAAATTGAATAGAGTTTCTCAGAATAGGAAAATCATTATCATTTGTGAAAGAGAAAAATGAATTAAACTTCACTGTGGAGTTAAACCAGTGTACAAAAACTACAATAATTTAAAAGAAGAGAGTGAGTAAAACAGAAAACTTTAAGATACGTCACATATTCATAAATTTTAGAATATTTGTTGTAAAGACAGTTATATTACCAAAAATTATCTAAAGAAATAATGCTATGTGTATCCACATACTAGCTACATGTTTTTATAAAAATAGGAAATTATGCTATTTTTATATCTCATAGAAAAAGATTCACACACAATACCTTCCTAAACAACATGGATGCTAGAAATTCCATAATATATCATTTTATCTGTGTCTTAAAAATAAAAAAAAAAAAAAACAGTGTGGTGCTGGCACCAGAAACATGACTTAAACCAAACGCCTGAAATGTTTAATAAAAGCACATGTGACCATATCTAACTCTCCAAAATGTTAAAAAATGAAATTTAGCTGGAACTTATCTGTAAGCTTTCTCTATCTAGCAATTATGGTGATAGTAGGTGCTCAAGAAGAAAATTGTAACAGTATTTTCCAGCTTTGAATCCTATGTCTTCTAATACTGACATAAAAGTCAAGATTAGCACACTGGTGCCATAATGGTATGACTGAGGGGTAAAGGGGCATGGTGACCAATTGCTCTCTAAACTTGGGGCCTCTCCAAAGAAGAAAACACATAGACCTGGTGCTGTAAACCTGTTTGAAAGCTTGTGACCCAATTTTAGTTATATTGATAAATGAATAAAAGACCCAAATCTGTTTGATAAAAAAATTAAGAGTTATGCAAATTAACTTTTATCATATTTTTATGGAGTATAATAAAGTAAACACTACTAGATTCACTTTAAGTAGAGGAACTCAATGCAGGTTATGTACTGAAAATGTTAAGAACACCACACACAGGGTATGCTTCAGAGGAAAGAATCCAGCAAAATGAAAAGACACCTGTAGCAATAGAAATTGAACTATGACATTATGATGCAATTAATTTGTCCTGTTCTCGAATAGGAACCCCAGAATAAAAATAATATGATTATAGCATGAGATAACTCATAATGAGCTGCCCACTTGTTTCGGCTAATGAACATCAGTGTAAGGATGGCAGGTTGAGGCAGAATGTCGTTTGACTCTTTTGTCTTCTACCTTAACTCTATTTTTCCTGTTCCTCCATTAAAGGTCATAGCTTCTCTTAGTTGGTGTTATCTTCTGAGTTTAAATTCTTTTTCTGGTTATTCTCACTTCCAACCATGCTTTCAACCTAGATTATTAAATCTTCCTTCTTATTAGCTGTGAGATGTAGAAAAATATTTTACATAATTTTCTAAAACCTTATCATAAATTCAGAATACACTACTATTAAATTATGTCTTGATAATACTCATTGTGATAGCTAAGCTTGCTTATCAATCACTGGGCATTGGTTAAACACAAAGATCTAGTACACCTATAATAGATTTTTATTGATTGGATCTTTTTTTTTCATTTTGATTTTTTTAAACAACTTTATTTTACAAAACAAAGATAAATGTACAGATTTTAAACATTTTTTTGCTTAAAATTATACATTTTTGTCAGTACTTATTTTTCAGATTTTAACATAATTTTTACATAAAACTATATGAATATATTTTTTAGTCAGTACTTGATTTTTTTCAAGGTTTGATAGTATGCCTTGAAAACTTAATAGTTACAATGAGCAAAAAGTACATGTAAAATAAAGTGATTGGATCTTTTAAGGTGAGAAGACCAATGCTAAATCTGGGATAACTTTTCTGGTGGCAGGCCACATAAGAAGACATAGAAGTAATCATAGATTTTTGCCAGATTGCCCTTATTCTTGCTGGTAAGTAGTATGATATTACCTGCCACTTTACTTGTCATTTTCAAGGCACCAGGTTTAATATTATTATCCACAAAGCAGAATTGCTCCATGGCTACCAGCTACTTCATATTACCAGATATTTTATATCTACCAGTCATTGACATAGAAAAACAACTTCATTCAGAACAGGATCATGCTGACCATATCCTCTGTATGGTTAGTATGTTTTGAAGTTTGCTAATCTTTAGAACCTCCATAAAAATTGACCTAGGATCCATCAACATCAAAAGTGAATGTGAATTGTTATGTGTAAAATGACCTGAGTCAGACTGCTGGGCAGCACTTTCTGCACATGTGTATGAGCTCACTGTGTGTGTGTGTGTATGTGTGTGTGTGTGTGTGTGTGTGTTTTCTTTATAAACTGGCAGAAAAAAAGAAGATGGCTTTACCACTGCTAGGAATATAACCAAAAGTTGTTCTACCATACCACAAAGACATGTGCTCCACTATCTTTATAGTAGCCTTATTCATAATAGGCAGAAGCTGGAAAAAACCCAGATGTCAATCAAAGAATGCATTAAAAAATATGGTTCATTGCATTATGGAATACTATTCAGCTATTAAAAAACCAGGACATCATGAAGAAGAGGCAGAAAGTGATATGGGGAGAGCCAGGAGGGACACACAGAGGGCCAAGAGAATAAATAGAAATATACATCAATGGGGGTTAGGAACAGGTCAAACCTCTAGAAAGTCTGAAAGGACTGTGATGTAAGAACCTACAAGGACTCAGTGGGGATGATGTTAGAGTTAGATTAAATGTCCAACAGTTGGGAGATGAAACCTGAAGAAACCACCTCCAGTAGATAGCCATGGCCCCCAGTTGAGGCAGAGGACCACCCAAAAATCTTAAAAATTTTTAATCTAGAATTGCACCTGTCTAAAGAAAATGCAGGAACAGAAGGAAAGGAGAGACTAAAAGAAAGGCTACTTGTAGGGGAAGGTGCTGACACTGAGGTCTGGTTACATAATTAGTTATTAATTTGGTCAATAAAGGAAGCTGAGAAGCAATTGCTGGATGGAAAAGACAGGTGAAACTTCCAGGTCCCAGGAAAAAATGGAGATACAGAGAAAAGTGGGGGCATTTTGGCTGGGCTTTGGAACGAGTAGCAGGTTGATATCATTTAAGATCTGGAGAAGCTAAAACCTTCAGCCTTCACCACTAGTGGATAGCCAAGGATGTCTGCAGAGGCTAGTTGATATAAGCTAGCTGATGAGTTTAGGGGAGGAGATTCTGTGCCCAACAGTTGTGCAAGTAGGAAAATTCTAAAGCAATGAAATGGTCTGAGTGATTTTCTTCCATAAATCAAAGGCAGAGAGTAAATCTGGGTAGATGATGGTGGCTTGGCGGAGCTAAGCCAAGAGAAACCAAAGGAAATCAGGAGGGGTCAGAACAGGTAGAGCAGCAACATGGTTGCAGATCCTGGGAAAGGTGGAAGTGTCCTCTTAAAATTACAAGCAACAGAGACCCAGTGACCTGCCTAACTTGGGATCCATCCCATGGGTGCACACCGAATCCTGACACTATTTCTGAGACTATGTTGTGCATGCAGACAGGATCCTGGCATGGTTATCCTCCAAGAGGCTTTCACAGCAACAGACTGAGACAGATGCATATACTTTCTCCCACATATTGGACTGATTGAAGTTGGGGACTCCTGTGGAAGAGGCAGAGGAAGGACTGAGGGAGAGGGCCTGAAGGTGATTCCAACCCTATAGGGAGAACAACATTGTCAACCCCGAACCCCTCAGAGCTGTCAGAGACTAAGCCAAAAACCAAGTAACATACATGGACTAATCCATAGCCGCTAGCACATATGTAGCAGAGGACTACTCTGTATGGCCTCAGTGGGAGAGAATATACTTACTCCTGTGGAAACTTGATGCTCCAGGGAAGAGTGTGGCTAGTGTGGGTGTGATGAGAATAGTTGGCTGGATAGGGGAACACCCTTTCAGATGTGGGATGAACTTGGAGAGTTAGGACCAAAAAGGGGGGGGGGTAACTTTGGAAATGTAAATAAAATAAAAATGATGATAATGATGATGATGATAAAAGATACCTGTGGTCACAGTTTCAGCCCCCTGATCTGAATTATGTCTCTGGTCCTACCAGCATCAGTGTGTGAGGCCAGTAAATCATCCCTGTCTGACTACAATCAGTGTTTCTGTGGCTTGTGGAGCAACTCCTAGAAAATTTGGTAGATTGGCCAGAAAGCTCCCTACTCTCAAAGGGCCGCTCAATTACTGACAATGAATAACATCAAGACATTTGGGCCTTTCTTTAGGAGGTAAACCTTTTCTGTACCTGCACAGTTCTTTTTCTTTGTTTTTGCCATTTTTGTAGTACCTTTGGGAGAGACCAAAGAGTGTAAGAGCTGTCTCCAGAATTGCTTTGTGTCTAAAGATGGTGGATACTCATTTTTCTTGGCTAGGTGGGTGGAATACAATCTACCCCTTTCAACTTGAACTTGGGACTCTAATCCGGGATGCTATGCAAGCACTATATTGAAACTCAGATTTATTTATTTGTTTTTTATCTTCCACTTTTGTTGTGTGGGGCCTCACTCCTCTATTTTTAACTGCTTCACTATGGGATGTCTGGGTCTATTTGGTGGTATATTTGGGTTTCTTTTCTTTTTTCCAACTCTGTTGATTGTCCTTGGCATGTTGGTCTGTCCATGTCTGTCAGTTTATGTTTGTAGTTTCTGTTGCATTGCCTGAATGTTCTGTGTTACATATTCAGAGGAAAATGGTTAAAACTTCATTTGCTGGCTGTTTTCCTTTTGACATTGCTTTAACTCATTTCCAGGATTGAAGAAAATATCATTCAGAGAATGCCTCACCTGGGAATCCACCCCATATACAGCCACCAAATCCAAGCACTATTGCTGATGCCTAGAAGTACTGACTGGCAGGAGCCAGATATGAATGCCTCCTTTGAGGTTCTTCCAGAGTCATACAGATACAGTTGAGGATGCTTGCAGCTAACCATCGGACTGAACACAGGGACCCCAATGAAGGAGTTAGAGAAAGGAATGAAGGAGCAGAAAGGGTCTGCAACCCAATGGGAAGAACATCATGAACAACTAACCAAACACTCCAGAGCTCCCAGAGACTAAAACACCAACCAATGAGCACAAATGGAGGGACCCATTACTCCAGTTGCATATGTAGCAGAGAATGGCATTGTCTGGCATCAATGGGAAAAGAGACCTTTGGTCCAGGGAAGGCACGTTTTCCCAGTGTAGGGGGATGCCAAGGCACTGAGGTGGAGAGGGTAGTTGGGAGAGGGAGCAGCTTCATAGAAACAAGTGGAGGGGGAGGGGGGCATGAAATTAGGGGGAAAGGGAATAACATCTGAGATGCAAATACAGAGAATAGACAATAAAAACAAAAAAAAAACAAAATAAAAACAAACAGAAAGGAAGGAAAGAATGAAGGAAGGAAGGAAAGAAGGAAGGAAGAAAGAAAGAAAATAAGTAAGCTGAATTGGGAGAACAAGAACTGATAAAATGTAAAATTGTCCTTGGAGCCCTGCACTTGCAGCTAGGAGTCCAGTGCTGCTGGAGAAGGCCTGCCAGGGAAGGCTTGTGCATACAAAGCCTCTCTTAAAGGGGCCAGCAGACTCTCGGCTTCTCCGAGAAGAAAACTGATGGCTATGAAAATCGGTGTCAGCGGGTGCCAAGGTGCTTCTCACCTGAAATTACACCTAGAAAATATAGGAAACCTTTTGTCTGTCTAGGCTAAATGTATAAATGTGTAAGTGGCTACTCCAGATTGTCTCTGTCTGGTCTTACATGTTTAAGTTTGTTCTCCATATATTGATTATAATTTATTGGCTCCTAACTCACTGGGTATGATTGAAATTCTGTAAAAATCTGTAAGATTTGTAACAAAAAGTAGCTTAAAACTCATCACTCAGGGTTCAAGTCATTCTGGGCAATAATACACACCATTAGCCAACCTAAGGAAACAAGTCTCTAAAGATAATATTAAATTGGAATCTATGGGATTTTTTGCAATTTTTGTCTGAAACATCAGAATTATAAAAGGAAAGATTTTAAAGATGTTTATTTAAAGAGGTATACATGAAGGATATACCTTCATGTGCTCATACGCAAAAAATTCTCTTGCTGACAGCCAAACGTTATAACAATAAAATAATGCATTTGATGTTGGTTTTAGATACACTGGATTATTAAATTATTTTAAAAAATGTATTTTTTGTCTTCGAAAATTATGGCTACTCTGTTAAAATAGATTTGTCTTCTAAATTATGATTATGCTCTAGGCCTTACTCTTTTAAAAGGGAAGTTATTTTAAAATTGGGAAATCAACTTTAAAAAATCAATACATAAAGCTACACCATGGAATTTGTTACCTGTTTTATTGGAATGTCTTGTTGGCATATGATAGTTATAGTAAGAAAGAAAATGTAAATAAACATCACTATAATGATGCAATCTATTATAATGTTAGCCATTATAAAGGGCAAAAACAATCAAATTATAAACCCTTGAAAGCGGCAATTTTGATAGAAGAAGCTCAGGTGGTCCCTAAATTGCCAACTATGGAACTAATATGGAAATGGTGGGTACAGTAGCAGAATGATTTAAACTGAAACAGAAATAGGCAACAATTCTTGGCAGGAGAAAGAAAAAAGAGTTGTCAGGAAAACTACAGGTTCCTTTGAAATAGTCATTTCAAAGCATTAGAGGAACTGTAAAAATCTGCTACATAAGAAACAATGATCTATAGTCATAAAGGGTACTGTACCTGAAACAGAAAACCCTTCTTCTTTACTAATGTCATAGCAATAGTTTGAAAAACAATACAGCTATTGATTATTGCAACATTAAGTGTCAATTGTATATACATTCCTCTTGTATCTTTGTTCTTTTTCTTTTCATTATATGAAATATATTGCTCTGTAACTTATAGTAATGATATCAGGAGAAAATTAAAGAATCTGTTAATTTAATTTTTTTCAAAGTTTTGCAATATTAAAATAAAGGTTGAGAATCACCATTTTGGTTAAAATTCATCCCCCTTCTGTTCAGTTTTTTTGAGCTCTGGCAAAGTTCCAGCAGCTTCCTTTTTGTTCACTTCAAAGAGCAGAACAAGTAAGAACTCTCTCAGCCAAAGTCAGAAAACTTCCTAGACTCTTTATGGAGTAGGTTTGGGGTTAAAAAGGTTTTTATTTTGATACTAGAAGATTATCAATGCAAAACTGTAATTTTAAGTCTCAAACATAACAGATATTGATAGTCTATAACCTTGATAGTCATTGCATCTTTTAATATGTTCAGAAATGTATTTTAAGCCATGCTAAACAATGATGCAATTAATTACAAGGTTAAAGCATTAGTTTGTTTCCTGTTTTATGTTTCAAAGGTACAGTTTGAAACAAATAACTAAGAACAGACACAGCTTGTTTAACTCAAATATCATAGCTAGATTCTAGTCCTAAACCCAGTCAGATACCTGCTGATCATGAAATTTAATGTATAAACCTAGCATGACGGAAAGACTCCTGAATCCTTTTTTCTTTTTTTAAAATTTTATTTGATATTCTCAGTATTTACACTTCATATGTTATATCCCCCCCACTACCCTCCCTCATCCCCTCAACTTGTTCCCATAAAGGCGCTCCCTCTCCAAATTACCCTCTCCACCTCAGTGCCTTGACTGATGATGATGTTGTTTTTTCCCATGAGAGTGCAAATCTTTCAGTTATTTCAATCCTTTCTCTAGCTTTTCCTTTGTGGTCCCCATGTTCAGTCTGATGTTTACCTGCAAGCATCCTCATCTATTTCTATATGTCTCTGGGAGAGCCCCTAAGGAGACATCCATGTCTGGTTCCTGCAAGTAAATACTTCTTGGTATCAGCAATAGTGCTTGGTTTGGTGGCTGCATATGGGGTGGTTCTCAAGGTGAGGTGGTCTCTGTAGATCTTTTCTTTAATCCCTGCTCCTCTATTTGGCCTTGTATTTCCTCCCATTTTTTTTTTTTTTTTTTTTTTTTTTTTTTTTTTTTTTTGTAAGAAAGACTGAGGCATACATATTCTGGTCTTTCTTCTTTTTAAGTTTTATAAGTTCTGTGGAGGGTTCTTGGGTATCCCGAGCTCTTTTTTTTGTTTGTTTGTTTGTTTGTTTGTTTGACTGTTCATTATTTTTTTCTTTTTTTGGGGGGGGAGGTAGTATCTGCTTATAAGTGAGTACATGCTATGAGTTTTCTTTTGTGACTGGGTTACCTCACTTGGGATGATAGCTTCAAGTACCATTCATTTGCCTAAGAATTTCATAAATTTGTTGTTTTTAATAGCTGAGTAGTACTCCATTGTGTATACATACCACAATATCTTAATCCATTCTTCTGTTGAGGGATATCCGGGTTCTTTTCAGCTTCTGGCTATTATAAATAAGGCTGCTATGAACATTGTTGACCACATGTCTTTGTTAGATTTTGGAGGTACTTTTGAGTATATGCCCAGAAATGGTATAGCTGGATCCTCACATAGCATTATTTCCAATTTTCTGAGAAACTCCCAGACTAATTTCCAGTATGATTGCACCAGTTTACAATCCCACCAACAGTGGAGGAGTGTTCCACTTTTGTCACATCCTCACCAGCATCTGCTGTAACCTGAGATTTTGATCTTAGCCATTCTGACTGGTGTGAGGTAGAATCTTGGGGTTGTTTAGATTTGCATTTAGCTGATGACAAGGAATATTCAGCATTTCCTTAGGTACTTCTCAGCTGTTCAATATTCCTCCATTGATAAGTCTATGTGTAGCTATGTACTCCATTGTACCTCAGTTTTAATAGGATTCTTTTATTCTCTATAGTCTAGCTTTCTGAGTTCCTTGTATATATTGGATACTAGCCCTCTATCAGGTGGAGAATTAGTAAAGATTCTTTTCCAATATGTAGGCTGCTGTTTTGTCTTATTGACAGTGTCCTTAGCCTTACAGAAGCTTTGCAATTTCATGAGGTCCCATTTGTTGATTCTTGATCTTAGAGCATAAGCCATTGGTGTTCTGTTCAGGAAATGTTCCCATGTGCCTATGTGTTCTAAGCTCTTCCCCACTTTTTCTTATAATAGTTTCAGTATACTTGATTTTATGTGGAGATCTTTGATCCACTGGACTTGAGCTTTGTACAAGGGAATAGGAAAGGATCGATTTGCATTCTTCTGCATGCTAAGGGCCAGTTGAACCAACACCTTGTGTTGAAAGTAGGGAAAACCTTAGAACACATAGGCACAGGAGAAAATTTCCTAAACAAAACACCAATGGCTCAAGCTCTAAGGTCAAAGATTAACAAATGGGACTTAATGAGATTGCAAAGTTTCTGTAAGGCTAAGGATATCGTCAAGAAAACAAAACGGCAACCAACAGAATGGGAAAAGATCTTTACCAACACCACATCAGATAGAGGCCTAATATCTAAGGTGTACAAGAAACTCAAAAAGCTCGACACCAGAGAATCAAATAACCCTATTAAAAAATGGGGTACAGAGCTAAACAAATCTTTTTCAGTTGAGGAACTCCGAATGGCCGAAAAACATCTGAGGAAGTGCTCGACATCCTTAGCCATCAGGGAAATGCAAATCAAAACAACCCTAAGATTCCACCTCACTCCATTCAGATTGGCCAAGATCCAAAACTCAGATGACAGCAGATGCTGGCGAGGCTGCGGAGAAATAGGAACACTTCTCCACTGTTGGTGGGGTTGCAAGCTAATACAACCACTCTGGAAATCGGTCTGGCGATACCTCAGAAAATTGGATATAGTACTACCTGAAGACCCAGCTATTCCACTTCTGGGCATATACCCCAGAGACACTTTAATACACAACAAAGATATATGCACCACAATGTTCATAGCGGCTCTATTTATAATAGCCAGAAGCTGGAAGGAACCCAGATGTCCTTCAGAAGACGAATGGATACAAAAATTGTGGTACATATACACAATGGAATACTACTCAGCCACCAGAAACAATGACTTAACCAAATTCTTAAGAAAATGGCTGCATCTAGAGAAGATCATCCTGAGTGAGATAACCCAGTCACAAAAGAACAGACATAATATGCAGTCACTGATAGTGGGATGCTAACCCCAGAGGCTTGCACTCCCCCAGAAACAACTCACAGACTGTATGAAGTCCAAGAAATAAAGAAAACAAAAACTATACATATATTCACAAAACAAGAAGACTTTGACTATTTCCATTTTGCGTTTTGTTTTGCATGTACTTTACGCTTATTGCAACTAGTACGTTTTCAATGCATACTGTCAAGGCCTTGAAAAAAATCAAGTACCGACTAAAAAACATAAAAAAAAAAAAAAAAAAAAAAAAAAAGACTGTCCTTTTCCACTGAATGTTCTTAGCTCCTCTGTCAAAGAGCAAGTGACTATAGGTGTGTGGGTTCATTTCTGGGTTCTCAAATCTGTTCCACTGATCTACCTGCCTGTCTCTGTACCAATACCATACAGTTTTTGTCACGGTTGCTTTGTAATATAGCTTGAGGTCAGGGAAGGTGATTCCCTCAGAAGTGTTTTTATTCTTGAGAACTGATTTCGCTATTCTAGGCTTCTTGTTATTCCAGATAAATTCACAAATTGATTTTTCTAACTGTATGAAGAATTGAGTTGGAATTTTGATGGGGATTGCATTGAATCTGTTGATTACCTTTGGCAAAATGGCCATTTTATAATGTTGATCCTGCAGATCCATAAAAACCTTCACTTGTTTGGTTAGAGTAACCCCAGGGTATTTTATACTCTTTGTGACAATTGTGAAGGGTGTCAAGTCTCTAATTTCTTTTTTAGTCAATTTTTTCTTTGAGTAGAGGAAGGCTACTGATTTATCTGAGTAAATTTTATATCCAGCCAATTTGCTGAAGTTGTTTAATAGTTGTAGAAGTTCGTTGTTGGAATTTTTGGTGTCACTTAAGTATACTATCATGTCATCTGCAAATAGTGATATTCTTACTTCTTCCTTTCCACTGTGAATGCCTCTGATTTCTCTTGGTTGTCTAATTGTTCTAGCCAGGACTTCCAGTATATACTGAATAGGTAGGGGACAATGGGCAGCCTTGTCTAGACCCTGATTTTAATGGGATTGCTTCATGTTTCTCTCCATTTAGTTTGATGTTGGCTACTGGTTTGCTGTATATTGCTTCTACTATCTTTAAGTATGGTCCTTGGATTCCTATTTTTTCCAAGAAGTTAAATAGAAGGGATGTTGAATTTTGTCAAATGTTTTCTCAGCATCTAGTGAGAGGATCATGTGGTTTTTTGGTTCTAGTTTGTTTATGGTGGATTATGTTGATGGATTTCCATATATTAAGCCACCCCAGCATCCCAGGGATGAAGCCTACTTGATCATGGTGAATGATCATTTTGATGTGTTCTTGGATTCAGTTTGCAAGAATTTTATTGAATATTTTTGCACCGATGTTTATGAGAAAAATTGGTCTGAAGTTCTCTTTCCTTGTAGGGTCTTTGTGTGATTTAGGTATGAGAGTAATTGTAGCTTTGGAGAAGAAGTTGGGTAGTGTTCCTTCTGTTTCTATTTTGTGAAATAGTTTGTAGAGTATAGGTATTAGCTCTTCTATAAAAGTCTGATAGAATTCTCCACTAAACCCATCAGTTTCTGGGCTTTTTTTTGTTTTGAGGCTTTTTCATGACTCTTCTATTTCTTTAGGTGTCATGGGACTGTTTAGATGGTTTATCCGATCCTCATTTAACATTGGTATCTTGTATCTGTCTAGAAATGTATCCATTTCTTTCATTATATTTTCCAATTTTGTTGAGTATTGGCTTTTGTAGTAGGAGCTGAAGATTTCTTGAATTTCCTCAGTTTCTGTTGTTATGTCTCCCCCTTCATTTCTGATTTTGTTAATTTGGATACTCTCTTTTTGACCTCTAGTTAGTCTGGCCAGGGGCTTATTGATCTTTTTGACTTGCTCAAAAAAAATCAGCTCTTGGTTTTGTTGATGCTTTGTATGATTCTTTTTGTCTCTATTTGGTTGATTTCTGCTCTGAGTTTGATTCTTTTCTGCCATCTACTCTTCTTGGGTGTATCTGCTTCATTTTGTTCTAGAGCTTTCTGCATGCTGTCAAGCTGCTAGTTTATGCTCTCTCCATTATTTATTTATTTATTTATTTATTTATTTATTTATTTATTTATTTATTTATTTATTTTTTGGAGTCCCTCTTCCCTATGAGTTTTCCTCTCACTACTGCTTTCATTATGTCCCATAATTTTGGGTATGTAGTGATGCCAATTTCATTAAATTCTAAAAAAAAAATAATCCTTGATTTCTTTCTTTATTTCTTCCTTGACCAAGGTATCATTGAGCAGAGCATTATTCACCTTCCATGTGTATGTGGCCTTTTTCTTGTTTTTGTTGTTATTAAAGATCAGCCTTAGTTCATGGATTGCATAGAAGTTTTTAGATCTTCTTGTATCTGTTGAGACCTGTTTTGTGACAAACTATATGGTCAATTTGGGAGGATGTATCATAAGGTGCTGAAAAGTAAGTGTATTCTTATAATTTTTGTTGAAATTTCCTATAGATGTCTGTTAATTCCAGTTGGCTCACAACCTCTGCTAGTTTTGCTGTGTCTCTGTTCGGTTTATGTCTCCATGATCTGTCTATTGATGAAAGTGGGTTGTTGAAGTCTCCCACAATTATTGTGTGTGGTGTAATATAAGCTTTGAACTTTAGTAAGATTTCTCTTAAAAATGTGGGTACCCTACTGTTTGAAGCATAGATGTTCAAGATTGAGAGTTTATCTTGATTGATTCTTTCTGTAATGAGTAAAAAGTGTCCTTTCTTATCTTTTTTATGACTTTTGGTTGAAAATATATTATATTTGATATTAAAATAGCTACTCCAACTTGCTTTCTGGGCCTATTTGCTTGGAAGATTTTTTTTCCAGCCTTTTACTCTGAGATAGTGTCTGTCTTTGTCTCTGAGATGAGTGTCCTGTAGGTAACAAAATGCTGGATCATGTTTACCTATCCAGTCTGAAAGTTTATGTCTTTTTATTGGAGAATTGAGTTCATTGATGTTAAGAGAAATTATGGAATAGTGATTTTTGTTTCCTGTTACTTTTGTTGTTAGTGGTACACTTATGTTTGTGTGCTTTTCTTCGTTTGATTTTTTTTTTTTTTTGTATGATTATTTTTTTCTTTTCCTTGGGTGTAGTTTCCTTCCTTCTGTTTGATTTTTGCAGGTATTTCCTTTGCAGGGCTGGATTTATGGACATAGATTGTGTAAATTTGGTTTTGTCCTGGAATATCTTGATTTCTCCATCTATGGTGATTCAGAGTTTTGTTAGATATAGTAACCTAGGCTGGCATTTGTGTTCTCTTAGGGTCTATATGACATCTGTCCAGGATACTCTAGTTATCTTAGTCTCAGTTGAGAAGTCTGGAATAATTCTGATTGGTCTGCATTTATATGTTACTTGTCCGTTTTCCCTTACAGCTTTTAGGATGCTTTCTTTGTTTCGAATATTAGGTGTTTTGACTATTATGTGACAGAAGGAGTTTTTTTTTTTTTTTTGTGATCCCATTTATTAGGAGTTCTGTAGGCTTCCTGTACATTCATAGTCATCTCATTCTTAAGGGCAGGAAAGTTTTCTTCCATGATTTGATTGAAGATATTTACTGTGCCTTTTAGTTGATAATCCTCGCCCTCTTCTACACTTATTATCCTTATGTTTGGTCTTCTCATTGTAACCTGGATTTCCTGAACATTTTAGGTTGGGAGCTTTCTGTTTTGTTTTGTTTTGTTTTCATCTTCTCTGACTGTTTTGTCTATGTTTTCTATGTTGTCTTCTGCCCCTGAGATCCTCAAGGGGGATTCCTTTTTAAACTTAGCATTTTTTAGCCTGTAAATTGGGGCATGAAATATCATATATTCCTTGTATAATTGATTCCTACTCACATTAGGGCACCGTCAAAGGGCCAAAGAAGGCAGAAATACTAGTCAAAGGGTGGGAAATATAGTATTTGTCAGAAGCTTCTGATTAGGAGATTCAAGGGACAGGGAACAATCACATCAGTAGGACAGGTTAAACTTATTTTTCCTTCTGAATAAAGCACCTAGTAGTTTTAACTAATTAATAAATTTATTAATGAACTCACACAATGCAGATTTCCTTGAAGTCAGAAGAAAGTTGTTTGTTGTTCTCTAGCTGGCAATACAATTAGCTTAGCCATCAATATGATTGGAGATCTGAGATAGATACATTGTATCTAAATGCCCCATGCATCAATTAAAAGGGCAGAGACTGGTTCATGTTTTAATACCTAGACTGTTATCTCTTTATGGCAACAAGAAAAGAGGCAGTCTTAGGCTATCAGTCCCAGAAAACAAAGAAGCTTCTTTCCTGTAAAGGAGAATTAGAAAAGAGACTAACTTCACCTTGAATTAAAGCAACAGATGGCAGTCAATTTTCCAGTTCTCCCCTGTCCACAGTTCAGGACAGACTCTGGCAGTAGGCAAGGCATTGATGCAGTCAATCGTACCACAATCGCTGTGGTATCCTGTGTTATGCCCATATCTTCTTGGAGACCTTGGATGTCACTGTTAGGATTCAGGAGTTCTTGGTCAAAGATCAAGTAACCATAGGTACGTGGGTTCATTTCTGGGTCTGTGAATTTATTCCATTGGTCTACCTTCCTGTCTCTGTACCAATACCATGCAGTTTTTATCACAATCTATCTGTAATACAGCTTGACGTCAAAAATGGTGATTCCCCCAGAAGTTTTTCTATTGTTGAGAAGGGTTTTTGCTATCCTGGTTTTTTTTTTTTTTATAATTCCAAATGAATTTGCAAATTGCTCTTTCTAATTCTATAAAGAATTGATT
This sequence comes from Micromys minutus, assembly GCF_963924665.1. NCBI lineage: Eukaryota > Metazoa > Chordata > Mammalia > Rodentia > Muridae > Micromys > Micromys minutus. The sequence goes on along the minus strand of NC_137982.1, from coordinate 21,415,249 downwards.
TGGAATTCTGATGGGGATTGCATTGAATTTACAGATTGCCTTAGGCACGATGGATATTTTTACAATGTTGATTATTCTGATCCATGAGTACCAAAGATCTTTCCATCTTCTGAAGTCTTCTTCTATTTTCTTATTCAGAGGTTTGAAGTTCTTGTTGTACAGATCCTTCACTTGCTTGGGTAGGGTCAAAAACAGTATTTTATATTCTTTTTGGTTATTATAAAGGCTATCAATTCTCTAATTTCTTTCTCAGCCTATTTATCCTTTAAGTAGAGAAAAGCTCGTGATTTGCTTGAATTAATTTTATATCCAGCCACTTTGCTGAAGGTGTTTATCAGCTGTAAAATTTCCATGGTGAAATTTTATGGTAACTTAAGTATACTACATATCATCTGCAAATAGTGATATTTTGATTTTTTTTTCCTTTCCAATTTGTATCCCTTAGACTTTTTTGCTTTCTTATTGCTCTGGTTAGTACTTCAAGTACTATATTGAACAGGTAGGGAGAGAGTGGACAGCCTTGTCTAGTCCTTGATTTTCATGGGAACTTTTCAAGTTTCTCATCCTTTACTTTGATGCTGGCTACTGGTTTGCTGTATATTGATTTTACTATGTTTAGGTTCGGGACTTGGATTCCTGTTCTTTCCAAGACTTTTAAGATGAAGGGGTGTTGAATTTTGTCAAATGCTTTCTCAGCATGTAGAAAGATAATAATGTGATTCTTTTTCTTTGAATTTTTTATAGAGCAGATGACATCAATCGATTTCCATATATTGAACCATCCTTGCATCCCTGGGATTAAGCACACCTGATCATGTTGAACGATCTCTTTGATGTGTTCCTGGAAAATCATTAAATCACAAAAGGACAGCCTCTTCAACAAATGATGCTGGTTCAACTGGCAGCCAGCATGCAGAAGAATGTAAAATGATTCCTTCTTATCTCTTACAAAGTTTTAGTCTAACTGGATCAAAGATCTCTACATAAACCCAAGAACACTGAAACTAATAGAAAAGAAAGTGGGAAAGAGCCTAGAACATATAGGCATGGGGTAAAAGTTCCTGAACAGAACACCACTGGCTTATGCTCTAAGATCAAGAACCTACCAATGGGACCTCACGAAATTGCAATGCTTCTGTAGGGCCAAGGATACTGTCACAAGAACAAAACCGAAATCAACAGATTGGGAAAAGATCTTTGTCAATCCTACTCTAATAGATCTGTTGGTGAGGCTGTAAGCTGTTACCACCAGTATAAATATCAATTTGGCAGTTCCTCAGAAAATTGAATATAGTACTACCTGTAAACCCAGCCACTCCACTCCTGGGCTTATACCCTAAAGATGCTCCAACATATAACAAGGGTACATGCTCCACTATGTTTATAGCAGCCTTATTTATAATAGCCACAAGTTGGAAAGAACCCAGATGTCCATCAACAGATGAATGGATAGAGAAAATGTGGTACATTTACACAATGGCGTTCTACTCAGCTATCAGAACCATGACTTCATGAAATTCGTAGGTAAATGGATGGAATTAGAGACTATCATCCTGAGTGAGACAACCCAGTCACAAAAGAACACACATGGGATGCACTCACTGATAAGCAGATACAAGCCCCAGAATCTTGGAATACTCAATACCCAAAAAACAATTCACAGACATTATGAAGCTCAAAAAGAAGGAAGGCAGAAATGGGAATGCCTCAGTCCTTCTTAAAAAAGAGAACAAAACTCTCATGGGAGGAAATGCAAGGTCAAATAGAGGAACAAAGATTGAAGAAAAGATCACTCAAAAGCCACCTCACCTGGGGATCCACCACATATGCAGTCACCAAATTCAAGCACTATATCTGGTCCTAAAAAGTACTTATTGGCAGGAACCAGACAGAGATGCCCCGTCAGGGACTATGTTAGAGTCAGATAGATATATCTGAGCATGCTTACAGCTGACCATGAGTCTGAACTCGGGGATCCCAATGAATTTGCTAAAGAAAGAACCTTTAGAGCTGAAAAGGGTTGCAATCTCATAGGAAGATAACAATATTATCAACCAACCAAACACTCCAAAACTCCCATGTAGTAAAACAACAACCTCTGTGTGCACTTTGAGAGACCTATTAATCCAATTGTATATGTAGCTGAAAATGGTAGTGTCTGACATCAATGTGAGAAGAAGCTTTTGTTCCAGAGAGGGCATGTTGTCCCAATTCAAGGGAATAACAAGGCAATGAGGTGGAGAGGGAGATCAGAAGGAAGTGCACCTTTGTGAAGGCAACTGGAGGGGAGGGAGAATGGGAGTGGGGTGGGATAAAGAAATAACATCCCAAATGTAAATACAAAGTATCTAATAAAAATTAAAAAAATAACAAAAATCACTGTGCACCTTTGGATAGTTTTGTAGAGTTTTGTTATAGGTAAGTACAAATTTTATTAAGTACAATTATTAAAAATTCACTTCAGTGTTTGTATCTAAAAAGGATGTATTTTTTTCAAATGATCCATACTATGATTATGAGGTGCCAGGTATATACCTTTTGCCATGATTCAAGTCAATTTTAAAATCTGGTTTCAGCCAGGAATAGTTTGCACTTTGTTTTCTTTCTGTCAGCTTGAATATAATATCTGCCAAGAATCATGGCCTAGTATTGCTAGGATGTCTTCTGTGAAGGTGATTTTCCTTTAGAATTTCTTTTCTATCAAATATATTAGTGTTCAGACCTTAATTCTAGGATAAAGTGTCAAATATAAGGTTGCTAGCTGAATAAATACTAACCCCCTACACACAATTCAATTTCAAAGAGCAACCCAGGTGAGAATAAATAAATAAATAAAAGGTTTGGTTAATGTGGGACATTTGCTCAGTACAGTGTCATTCCAAACTCCTTCCATTTAACAGCAAAATTTACATTGACATATGAATGATGTATAATGCAGTATAATTATTTACGGGGTCTTTGAAATGAAGAGCCCCCTTTTTTCCAAGTGATTTAACTTTGGAAAGGAATTACTTCAAATGCCCAACAAATACTATTAAAAGAGCTTTATGAGGCTTTTTCTCCTGCATATTTCTACACATGGACAGACTATTGTGTGTTCTAAAACCTTTATTTACATGACACACTTTTATGGTCCAATGGGCAAACACTACTTAGTCCTAAAATAACATCACAGTAATGACTACAGTCAAGACAGCAAGAACACTCCACCATTATTACCCATATCAGACTGCACCAGATGGGGTATCTGTGGTCGAGTGCTGACGGTGGTGAACACGGAACAAATGCTCTGGATGTATTTGTATATTCTTAGGCACAGCAGCCTTGAATCCAAAGTACAGGGTGTCGAAGTTCTTTCATTTCAAAGAAATATAATGCTTTCCCAACATTTTAATATCTGAATTTAGGAGAGAAAGATTATATAGAGTTGCAGATGGACTATATTAAATGGGATTTAGTCAATTTTCTCTGGGTATAGAGCCTGGCTTCTCAGTCTCTGCGCTATTGATCTTTCTGTGTGTGATTGTTCTTTGTTACAGGGGATGTCCTGCTCATTGTGGGAGGCTTAGCAACATCTGTGGCTCCTTCTAACTAGAATCCAGTACATAATTGGCTACATAGCTAGCAATGTAACCTTCAGAGTGGGGAAAAAAAAGGTTCCACTACATCAGTAATATAAAGGAATGAACTGTAATGTTACATACTCTTGTAACTTATCAGATTGGACATTTTTGTTAGTTTTCAGGTGAAAAGTATACATTTTCAGTATATTTTATGTATGTTTATAAGACTTCACATACATTTCTACAGTGGGTTAGTATATTGCTTTTGTAGAATTATTTTATATGTTTCATATAAGGAATTAGAAAATAAAATGGACAATATTTCGAGTGTAATAGTTCCAAACTATATTTTATTTTCAAGAGCAGGGACTCTCAAAGATTTGTTGAGATTTTACCTTTGTAGGTCATCATTGATTCCTGGAATACTCAAGTCTCAAAAATCTTCATAAATTCTCACTCAGTGCAAAAGGAGCACTAATACAAAAGGCCTCTCTCTCCTAGAAGCAGCAGCACTTTTGCTTCTTTCTCTCATTTGATTATGCCTGTGGGATAGAGACTGCTCTCAGGAAAGCAGGCAGTGGGAAAGGGACAGATTATTTACCAATTCGTTGTCATCCATGACTGGAATCTCAGTACAACACAGAGTAGACCTCAGCATCCCTGCTTCACAATATTTCTGATGTCCACCACTGCGTCTGACAATCCTGCCAAGACTGTCAGTTCTGCTATAGGGTACTACTGGGACTTATTGTTAGGTTAATAAAAATTACTGCTTTTCTCAAAGTCCTAAAAACTAAGTTGTCATTACTCTTTTGCTATGAAGTACCTTCTGATTAAAATGCAAAATTTGGCTGATTTAATACAAGGAAATAGCTTTTAAGATCCAGTATTAGTATTGAAGTATTGATAAGTTCTAAAAGAACAAAATGGCAAAAATAAGTCTTTTACCATACATGTCCTTTTATGATGTATTATCCACAATACATAGCATTATAAATATTTTGTGGATATTTTAATGCATCAAATTTTCATTAAACTATATCACATTTCCTCACATTATGTCTAAGTTACTTTACTCACAATATACATATATTTGGACAGTCACACACAGACACACACAAACACATAATTGCAATGTGACTACTTGTATTTCAGAATAGGAATGTTTAACATTGGTAGTTTTGCTGTTAATATTACATTAATGTTAACATGTATGCATTTTTCAAATAAATTGATTAAACTTTCAAATATTTTCAATAATCTTATATTCATTTGATGTCAATAATTCATATTAACTTTTTATTGGTTTATTTCTATCAAGTTTTATCAAAGCCTACAAGTACAAATCCAAGCTAAATTTCAATAGTTTAAAAGAATAAATATTTTTCAAAAAATAATCACAGTATCTTAATACACAGGATTAATTATTTTTGCAAACTTACTTTAATTTCAATTATTTTTTTTTAGCTCACAAACATTTCCATACATAGAAAACAAAAGATGATTCATGTAGCATTAGGTTTTATAATTTAATCAATTGATAGCTTGTTCTTAGCAGGACAAAGTGTTAGCCTTATATTCCAAAGCACAACTTCAAATCCTGTTAAGGTTATATTTTTATTAAAAATTCCATTAATTTTTTCCATCAATGTGATTATAGATTAATATTAATTAATTCTTACCATTTTTTGAAGAAATAGAGGGAGTCATATCTGATTTAAAATTAAACAGATTTTTATGGTAACCCTTTCCTGGGGTTCAGAATTGGTTGGGGAGAAAGGGAATAAGATATCTTTAATGACATTTTATTGAACTTAGCAATTTAAATGGCCTCACGTGATTTTTTTAAAGATATCAAATTACCATATGGATGATGTCTTTTTCATCAAATCTAGACCTTATTGTTTACCAAGAAAATGACAAAGGTAATTGTTAATGCTGGATGAGCTACTTATGCACTCGCCTCTGTAATATTAATTAGAAGTCTGTGGTGAATTCTCTTTGAGCTGAAAGCTGCTACACCAAACAATAGATTAACAGAAAAAAAAAAAAAAAACTGATGACAGAAAGTACTAGTATTATTGTGTGGGTGTGTTTTGTGTGTGTGTGTGTGTGTGTGTGTGTGTGTGTGTGTGTGTGTGTGTGTTGGGAGTGTTTTAATGTATTATAACAAGCAAAAACACCCTCCGAATGGTACTATCTCCATGTCCTTTGAGAAATACCTGGATCTTAATGCAAGCCACTCAATGTCCATATGGCCTCCTGAAGTTTCTAGAGTGATAATAGAAATGACTTTTATATTTTTCTTTCCTAAATTCCAAACCAGTTTGGTGGAAGAAAATTTTTCAAGAGGTGGGTCACAAGAAGTTATTAAAATATTTCAGAATGGATGTAATTTACAACTGAGTGAAAACTTATTTCAATATTTCTGTTAGTTTTTTTTTTTTTTTTTTTTTTTTTTGCATTCAGCTCTCTGAAGTTCTAGTACAGAACAAAACAAATGTCATCTGCAAATCTGCCTTTGTCACATGGAGGACTGGAAAAAATATCCCAGACTTAAATTTGGGACTCACGGTTGTAATAACATAGAGTAATGTAAGCAAGTATATTTCTCTGACTTACTTCCTTTTTTGCTACCTATAAATTTAAAGGCATACTTCAGTGCTTTGAAAAAGATAACATAGAACTTAATCCAAAGAACAATATAACAAAAAATATTGTATAATCACTAAAGATTGAAATGTATGCAACAAATACTTTTTAATATATACTTCGATGTTTTCTCAGCGACAGTGTTTTTAGATTGTAATTTTTAGCAATAAAATTAAGATCCAGAATTTACTAGACATTTTCTTTGTAGGCTACACAGTTACAAGCGCTTTTGATCTTTTTGATTTTTTTCACAGCCACTCAGGAAGGCACCACAATTTTCCTGTATAAAGATGAGTCAGCTGAGGGTTACAATATTTAATTAGCAAAGACCAAATATTTAACAAATTACAGGACCAACCCTTAAAAATCTCAAAGTGCTATGTAGGAGCAGTTAGAAGCAATAATGTGGCTTAAAAATTAGAATTGAAAATGCTGATTTCAAAGAAGAAAAAATGAGAATGTATTCTTATCTGTTTCTGTCAAGAGTCAGAGAGGAGGTAAAGAGTATCCTCTTAAAGCTGTCTTGAAGTGGGGATTATTACACTAAAATAAAAATGTTTTAGAAACCCATGGACTGATATTCCCACCCAGAGGAGTGGAAAGAGTTCATCTTGTTCAAATATCCCTACAACACATGCAATCCATATGGGGTTTGGGTCCAGAGCAGGGCTTCAGCACTTTTTCTCTAAGATTGGGTTTCATTCTGCTAACAGCATATTGGCTGAGTGCCCACTAGCAAGCAATTAAGACGATGTGCTTGCCTGCATTTTAGGAGCTCTCCTCGTGAACCATGCGGCCACATGAGAGCAGACGTTTTGCCAGCATGGGTCATGAGCTGAGGGTAGCACTGGGAAAGCTGCTACGCTCTGAGGACTTGTGTCTTCTGGGAAGTTGAGAAGGGGATGGGCGATTGATTACCTGAGAACAGGATGGGCGATTGATTAACTGGGCTTAGGAGAGAAGAAGTAGAAGGAACTCTAAGAAATGGCAGCTGTAGGGAAGTATCAAAGCAAAGTAGGAAAGGAAAACTGAACTGCCGACGTACTTAAGGAGGAACGGAATGAATTAGGACCTGGAAATTCAGGAGTAATGCGATTAAATGATTTATTTTTAAAAATCTGCTGAGGAGAGCTTCTTGTCCTTCGACTTCAATGGTGGCTCTGTTAATTCTCTTTTATAAACAACACATAAATGCTGAGCATTAAGAGTAAGGAGAGTATTTATCTAAGGCAAGGAGAAGGGTGGTGAGTGTGCTTCACGTGAAGGGCACTCCATGTGAAGAGGGTCAGGAGTAGGACAGCATAGCATCTCACTGCCTGCTTTGCTATTAATGGAAGCTGTCAGCCTTTCCGTGCCTTCCCTCACTTATTTTGTATCTAGAAAGAGGAGTGAAGGAGTCTGGACCTAGGTGTGTAGCCTGAAGCAATTAGGAGAAGATATACTTCCAACAAGCGATCTTTCTGGGAAAGGATAAGCGACTCTTATGAAAATGAAGTAAATGAATGGATTTAAATATGAACGATTACATAGAACCTCATGGGCATGATTTACGGAGCTCCCTGCTATGGAAGCTATGAATCAGTTCATCTAACTAGAGGCATTTCCACTATGTAAACAAAGAACTGAAGTCACCGAAACTGTATTTCCCCTTCACAATGACCCAGGAGGTATAAATTAAATCAAGGACCACTGTCTTGTCAGCTGTGTTTTACATGCAATCTGTAAGGGTTCAAATGTATAGAGAATGGCCTTTTAAATTATTAATATGTCCCCTTGAATAAACAATATTGCTAGAATTTATAAAGAAAATTTATCTATATCATTTTCAGTGGTAAATCTACTATATTAACTGGAATAATATGTAACTCACATTACTACATGGGGATCTATGAAACTGGTTTGTATTGAACAAAGTATCAATAATGATTGGGTGGCTTAAATTCTATGACCCCATGGGTGACATAGGCTTACAATTTGTAGACAAGGGATCTAAATAATATCTCAAAATTTTTGACATGATAAAATATTTAAATCATAGAATTTAGGCTATCTCAACCAAATGTTTGCAAGTAAAAATCGTTATGTTAACCAAATCTTATATGTATATCTTAGGTATCAACTTGGAAAACTTGGTTGGAGAGAATTCTAGAAACACAATTCAGAGTTTTGTCTGTACTGCAATGTACTAGAATTTTTTTTCCAGCAGCCTGGCTGGCAATCTCACCTTCAGGTCCAGTTGTGGGGGCTTAGACATTCTCTGCTCACCTCCAGAGAAACACACACACACACACACACACAGGATAATATTTAAAGAAGGCTCACTGAGTGCCAATCAGGGATGAGAGCCTGTAGTAAATTTGGTTATCATATATGTGCTAACTAAAACTATTATCACCCTCCTTTTTATTAACAACTTTTAATATACTATACAGATAACATTTGTTAAAAAATTATCCATACATTATAAGTATTAAATGATAGAATGGCAATTTTATAGAAACAGAAACATATTTAATATTTTCTCCATTAATTTAGTTATGCACTTTACAACCTGATAATAGTTTTTATTCTTCCTCTCATTCTAATCCCACTCTTCTCATTCCTCCCGTACTCCAGTACTTCTTAACCTTCTCCTCAGAGAAGCAGAAGCCACCCATGGACACTGATCTGCACCTACACTGCTACATCAGGTTGCTGCAAGACTAAACACACCCTCTACCACTGTGTCCAGATAAAGGGAAATCAGCTCGGGGGAAGGAATCAAAAGGCTCCCAGCAGAATCAAAAATAGCCTCAACTCCAATTGTTAGGGAACCCACATGAAGACCAAGCTGCACTTCTGCTACATAAGTGTCAGGGACCTAGGTCTCTTGCAAACTGTTTGGTTAGTTGTTCTGTCTCTGTGAGCCCCCGTGAAGCCAGGTTAAATTATTATGTAGGTTGTCTTGAGTCCTTGGCCCCACAAGCTCCTCTTTCCTTCCCCTTCTCTTTAACAAAACTAATGGAGCTCTGCCTATTGTTTGACTGTAGGCCCCTGCAACTCTTTGTATCAGCTGCGGATGAAATATTTCAGAAGAAATTTATAGGTTGCTGTCTGCAAACATAACAGAATATCAAGAGTATTAGGAGTTGGCTCTCTCACATAGGATGGGCCTCAAGTTGGACCAGTCATTGACTGGTCATTCCTTTGATCTCTGTTCCATCTTTATCCTTGTACTTCTTATTGTTAGGACAATTTGGGGTTGATGGTTTAATAGGTAGGTTGGTGTCCCCACCCCTCCACTGAAAATGAATCCTGGCAACAGGAGTTGGCCCTTTGAGGCTCAATATACTCTCATGCCAAGATTCTTAGATAAGGTCACCCCCAAAGAAACTTGGGAGGCTCCCCTTGCTAAAGAGCACAGATTTCTTGTCTCTAATCCAGCTCTCCCCACTCCCCACTTCCCACAGTTGAATTAAATCCTTTCCTTCTCCCAACCCACTCTCCCACCCAATTCTTTCTCTCCATTTACTTCAGAGGTCTATTTTACTTCCTGCTCTGAGAGAGATTCAAATATTCTCTCTAGGGGATCCTTGTTACTTAGCTTCATTGGGTCTGTTGACTATAGCATGCTTATCCTATACTTTATGGCTAATATCCATTTATAAATGGCTATATACCGTATGTGTCTTTCAGGGTCTGGGTTACTTCACTCAGTATGATATTTTCTAGTTCCATTCATTTGTCTAAAAATTTCTTGATGTACTTTTATAATAGTTGAGTAGTATTCTATAGTGTAAATGCAATACATTGCCTCAAGCTCTTTTTCTGTTGAAGGATATCTAGGTTCTTTCCAGGTTATGGCTTTTAAGAACAATGTTGCTATGAATATAGTTGAACAAATGTTCTTGTGATATGGTAGAACACATTTTAGGTCCTTGCACAGGAGTAGTATAGTTGATTCTTTATATACAAATAATTTCAATTTTCTGAGAAACTGGCAGAATGATTTCCAAAATGTTTGTGCAAGTTTGCTTTTGGTTTCACATTAGCAAAGCAGAAGTGTTACCCTTGTTCAGACAAAATCTCCATCCTTGTCAGACTGTGCTGTCACTTGAATTGTTGATCTTAGCCATTCTGAAAGATATATGATGGAATCTTAGAGTTCTTTTGATCTTCATTTCTATGATGAAATAGGACCTTGTACATTTCTTTAAGTGTTTATTGGCCTTTAGAGATTCCTCTGTTGATAATTCTCTGTTCAGATCTATAACCTATTCTTAAATTGTTCTGCTTTGGGGGAGTGCTTATTTCATTGAGTTCTTTATACACATTGGATATTAGCTCTATGACAGAAATAGGACTGGTGAAGATTTTTTCCGATCCATAGGCTTCCACTTTGCCTTTTGACAGTGTCCTTTACCTTACAGAAGCTTTTCATTTTTATGTGTTGTCATTTTTTTATTGTTGATTATAGTACCTGGACTTTTCATAAAGTTTTCTCCTATAGCAATGAGTTCAAGACTTTTCCCTAATTTCTCTTCTACTAGATTTAGTGTATCTAGTTTTATATTGAAGTGTTTGATCCACTTGGACTTGAGCTTGTGCAGAGGGATAAATATGAATCCATTTTCAATTTCTATAGGCAACATCCAGTTAGACCATCACCATTTGTTGAAGATACTTTCTTTTTGTCATTGTATGGTTTTGGCTCCTTTATAAAAAATCATGTCTTTAGGGATGTGGGTTTATTTATGGTGTGTCGATTTGATTCCATTGATCAATATTCCTGATGTTAGGCCAATACCATGCAGTTTTTATTGTCATTGGTCTGTATTATAGCTTGAAATCACAGATGGTTATACCTCCAGAAATTTTTTTATTGTACAGGATTGTTTTTGATATTCTGGTATTTGTCTTTTTTCCCATATGAAATTAAGAATTGCTTTTTCATGACCTGTGAAGAATTGAATTAGAATCTTGATAGCAATTGTACTGAATCTGTAGATTGCTTTTGGTTGGAAGCCTATTTTTACTATATTAATCCTACTGATTCACAAGCATGGGAAATCTTCCTGTCCTGTTTCAATTCCTTTCTTCAACCATGTCAAGAACTTTGGATTATTACAGAATTCTAAAGAAACATAAACAATTCATTTTTAATTTAAATTTAAATCTTCAATAATTAAGCATTATTCCAATAGACAGCTGAGAATTGTTCTTGCCTTAGTAACTGCTAAACCTCTGTACCTTTTGCAAGTTTGTGAGCTCTATCCTTGATCTAAACTCAGGCCCCAGTGTTATCCTAATTGGTCAAAACCTGTGATGGGTAGAACTCAGTTTTCTCTTCTAGCCACAGTTGAGTTGGCAGCTCTTGTGTCATCTGATAGTTGAATTACTCTGAGAAGTCAGAGAAGCTAGTTTGGGATGCATCATAGCTGTGGTGATGGAAAGATGTGCATTGTCCTTTTGCTGTGGTTTCTGTGCTGTGTCCCTGCCATGCTGTGTCTTTGCTCTGCTGCTAAGAAAGCAGCTTGGAAATTTGGGAAGTTGCTCTGATTACAATTACTCTTAATTTCTTCTTTTTATCTTTACATTAATCATACACTCCATAAAACATCAAAGAATCAGTAATGAAATTCCATGAATGAAATATACCCGTAACTCTGCATGACTTAGGAAATTTCAAGTCATTATGATCCTGGCCAGAAGTTAGTGTGCAAAAGTTATTAACTGATCTTCAGGTATATTTTCTCTTACTCAGAGCTGCCGTTAGTATGAGTTGTTGCAAATCATTACACTTTTGATATGGACTCAAATACACAAACCTCCAGATAAATAAAATGTACGTTGGCGATGGGAACGTAGAATGGTATAGAGGCAGGAGTTTGTGTGTTCATGTGTGTGGGCATGTGTGTGTTTATGTGTGTAGGCATGTGTGTGGTCATGTGTGTGGGCATGTGTATTCACAGGGAGCACAGGTACAATAATGGTGTTAGCAACAGTAACATAGTGAATCACTCAGAGATGAAGATTATGCAATGTTTTTAAGATTTGCTTTTTAAGATGGATGAATAAAAATGAATAATTAAAATTCATCTTATTTTCAACACAGTGGCATATGGTACAGACATAGGCTGCATTAAATGGTAAGTTTTCCTCAAACATAAATACTAGATATGATTAAAATAATTCTTTATGCTTTCATTGAGAAGCTATCACCTACTCAAGCAGGAATTTCAGTGTGGAGAGAAAAAGTGCATTTAACTGTACATGATTGGTGTGCTTTAAAATAATATTTCAGGACTGGAGAGATGGCTGACTGTTCTTCCAGAGGTCTTTAATGGGATCTAATGCCTACTTCTAGTGTGTCTCAAGATAACTGCATTGCACTCTTATAAGCAAAATAAATAAATCTTTACACAAAATAAAAATAACAAATAAAATTATATTTTAAGTGTTCAGTTTAGAGAAACCATTTTTTTTTTCTGCCAAGAAAACTAGGTAGAAATGTTTGCAATATTTTGTGCTAATTCCTCCACAAGTGACTTTTGTGTGGCAAATATTTGTGCCAGCAGACTTTACTACAGTACCAGAGGACATCAATTTGCTCTTTGATCCTTTTGAATATAACCTTGTGTCTTCTAGGAGACAAGGATCACTGAGTTTTAAGTTTTGAGTTTTCAACTTCATTGTACTAGGTGCCTGAGAGAGGAATCAGCAAAGAAAATTATATGCAGCTCCATTTTCTTGGCTCCTTCCTTTATGGATGTGAGAGGCCTAAAAAGTAAAGGGTGGTCAGAAAGAATAAACACATTTATTAGAGCACTTAGAGTGACTATTTTGATATTTGCCAAGTTTCCTCTCAGTAACATGTTTGGCAGCTACCAAATGACATGGCCTGCCCAGAGTTGATTTTGACGAAGCCTCTGGGATGTGTTAAAAAGTAAACCAGGACAAATCACATACTGGAAAGCATAACTCAATCAAAGAAAAATGTATGATTAAGGGTGACATTGGCAAGGAAAGTTTTGCCAAAGCTCAGGGTAAATATTTGTATCAGTGTGAGCAGAAAGCTTCATGATGCTGATGTCGACCAGCTGGAATTTTCATTGTTTATAAACTTTTGTTGTTAGAGTTGAATTCTGGCAGAAAAGGTACCAAAAAAAACCCAGCAGTTTCCCAGCATGCAAGTTTGAACTGTGATAAAGTAGCTAACCATAAGAGATGCCCAGGATGCAGACTGCATTACTTTTATTTCCCAGAGTCCTTTGACCAAGAACAATTCTCTTGCTCAAATCTACTTTGACAAAATTTATCAGGATTAGAAAAAAGTCTCTTTTTCCTTAGTAACATAATCAGAAAATGGTAAGGAATCTGAATGGATGTTTGGTCACTTTTTTTTTCTACAAAAATATATTCCCAGATTAATCAGATATGTGAATGATAGAAAATAAATGATTTGTAGTTAAGCCCCAGTCTGATGAATAGTGTATGTTAACTTCATATTGGTAGGCTATTTATTTATGTATGTATTACTTCATGACACTCTGTGGCAGTTTTGAACTGAATACTTTAGCAAGTGAAGGAATTGCAGCACTTGGATTAACTCACCAAGCATTCCTAGTAAGAAGAAATTAATGTTTTGTCTCTCAGCCCATTAGTCATATTTTTTTTTCAAAACTCTGGAGTTAGCCAACATCATTAATAGGCAGAGATGGCTATTTACATGACTATAGAAGGTAATTTGTTAAGATATTTTTCAGATGTGGCCTAGCTATGTGGTATTGTTCCAAATTAAGAATATGAAACTCACCAGCTAAGCATTCAAGGTAGAAATGAAAAGCATAAAGCAAACACACAGATGTTCTAGAAGAAAATCACTAGAACTGAACCTCACTTGGCACTCAAGCTTTTTTCCTCCTTGATTTCCAGAGAGAACTGCACAGAATTGCTTCCAAGAGTACAACTGATGTTGGAGTCACAGTGACTAAATCTGTTACCTAAAGCCAGGTCATGGATGCTGAAACCACACTCTGACTTTATCAAGCACTGCCCAAGACTTATACCTTGATATATGAAGTATTATCGTAAGAATATTACTGCTGGTTGAGTTGAGCCTTTAGCTCATGCTGTATAATTATTATACTTATTTTTGTATTAAGGCAGAAAGTGTGGTTTGAGGAAATGAGTCAGCTTCCTTTGTATGTCACACCAATGGACAGCTCATGATTGTAGAACACCAGAAAAATTATCATTTGTAATATTCACGACAATTCTCATTTCTTAAAATTCAGCTCTGGATATGTGATCATGAACCAAATAACAGGAAAAGAGAAAGGTTTCAGAATGATAATGTTAGATCTTGACTAGTAGGTTAAAGGTAAACATGAAAAGAAAAGTTTTGAATAGGTATATTTTCCCACAAACCTGTTTCAAAATATTGAGTTCAAGAAATTAAGTCAAAAGATTGAGGTCTCTGGATTCCCTAACAGCAAGTTGCATTTCTTATTTTTTGTTTCTCATAAGTTTCCTTCTTCTCTTCTTTTGTCTGTAAACTTTGTAACTAATATGTTTTATCTAAGAAAAATGCAGTTTGAATATAATTCAGAACTTTAAACTTATGCTAAACTCTTTGGAGGAGAGTCATGTAGCTCTTCACAATTGTCAGCTGAGAAAAATAATTGAACTTTTCTTCTGTTATTTTTCTAAATTTTTAAACCATTATTAAAATTTTAGTAATTTAGAAATAATTTAAAAATTTTTATTTGTGAAATGGTAGTATGTTCAATAGTTTAAAATCAAATCTATCTATCTATCTATATATATATATATATATATGCTTAAAATATATGTAATATATATGAAAAGAACTACATAATTGTAAATCTTTATCTCCCCATACATGTATCAGTGCTGTGAGTGTTTTTATACCACTTAGGTGTTACTAAAAGTACTCCATAGCACTGCCCCACTATAATTGTTTCCACATTCAGTTCCCATGCCCCTTAGTAATGCTTTCTGTAAGGAAAACTATATCCCAGTTATAGATATTTTATTATTTATTGGATATTATCTGCATTTACATTTCAGATGTTTTCACCTTCTCCCAATCCCACTGCCCACCCATTGCCTCCATGAAGTTGCTCCCTCTCCCAACCACCCTCTCCCACCTCAGCACATTGGCGATCCCCTACACTGGACTAAAGGCCTCACCTCACATCTTTTTATGTCTTTCAAACCTGATCTCAACTACTCGTTTAACAAATGGAAGTGATAACTTTAGTTTCTATAGCCTCAAAGCTCAGTTGCAAAATTTATAGCTCTTGCTCTAGCAACCACGCCCAAAGGATGCAAAGCCAGACATTTTTTGGGCAGCTAAGCCCCTTCAGTCTTTCAAGACAATAGGAGCTGAAGAAATAACAAAACTGCAATGTGACAGCGATCCCCAAGGGCCATCCTGTATAAGAACAGCATCACCAAGATTAGAGAACAGTGAAGGCCAGGAGAGACAATCTTGACCCAGATGGACTGGAGCCACCTGGGAGAGATGGGGACCTAAAATGTTCAACAGGCTTTCATACTTCTGCTCTTATCTTTGGATTCCACTTGGCACATGGTTCCAAATCACAGAGACACAAATTGCCTACTAATACAGTTCTAATATGTCAAGCTTTACGGAAGTAAAGAAAGGCAGGGTAGGACAAGAAATGGGTTTTCTAGAAGAGGAGAGTGTTCCATATGAAAGAGATTTAAACTGAACTATGATTTCCACCACTGTCACAAAAATCAGAGGACAAGATAAAAATCTAAGTCTATATCCAATTCAAGGATGATGGGATTCTATGAGGGTCAGTATAAGCAAAACAGTCTCTCTCCCACTGAGAAAAGGCAGGATATAGACAGTTTAGGAAGAATTGGGCTATTCCTGAAGCTGTCGTGGGAATGGGGATTGTGCCAAGAATGCAGCCCTCAAGAGGATCATCCTTAGTGTCTGACTTCTATCAACTCTGAGAACAAAGCTTGATGTCCTGGTCAAAGTCAGAGCTAAGGCAGAATCTTCCATTAGCATGGGTAAAAATTATAGGCAGCCACGATTATCAACAAACCTACAAAAGGAAAAATATCAAAAGCAGATTTGGAGTTTTACCAGTAAAGTAAAGCAAACACAAAACAACCTCCCTGAATTTAATCTAGGGCATGTGGAGAAAGACAGGCTAGCCGTTCAGCAAGTGAGAGCAGAGTTCTGAGTTTTCTGCTGTGCCTTTTAACTTATTCATTAGTTAAAACTTCTCATTTGATATCTCAGCAATGTGGTGAGCACCTGTAATGGACTAAGATACTAAAATCAATGCTGTTATGAAACTGCTGGTCTACAAAGGGAATTTAAATAGAAACTTGCCACAAATGGATCTTAATACAATTGTAGTTTCTCAATTGGTTATGACTACATGGTTCTTTCCTGAGGAGCAAGCTTCCCACGCCCCAGAAGAAGGAATGTGACACCCTGGGGACACCACAGGACTAAGTATGCATTGGCTGAGCTCTGAGGCCAGGGGACCCAGCAAGTAGCTGAGAGTTTGTCCTCTTTCAAGTGCATCTGAATCACACAGGCTGACTCTAAGAAGGGACTGGAAAAAGACCTGGCTGCATACTGTCACATCAGCATAGATTCCCAGTCTCTCCATTTCCTCTGTCCTCTTAAAGCAAATATGACTCCCCTTAGAAAACAAAGAAATATAGTGACCATCATTTCTTGAAAACTCACAGCAACTCTAGAAAACAAGACGCTGATGTCTAAACTTTAGTGAGCACATGATTGAGATTTAGCAAGCATTGGTTTTAAAGGTCTACCTGGCACCAGAAATTGAGAAAAGAATTTTCAGTTCAGGCCTTCTCAATCAGTGCCTGCCAACTCTGCCCTCTGTGGCTCCGAGCTTCTCTGTGGGTTTTTACTTTACAGTTGCTAAGGATAGTATGTCTGTGGTCAGAGAAGTTTAGATAGATTAGCTGGAACACAGAGTAATCAGAAAGGTTCTCTCTGTGTCTCTCTCTTTGTCTGTCTGCCCATCTCTCTGCCTGCCTGTCTGTCTGTCTTTCTCTTTGTCTCTCTCTGTGTCTCTGTCTCTGTCTCTGTCTCTGTCTCTGTCTCTCTCTCTCTCTCTCTCTCTCTCTCTCTCTCTCTCTCTCTCTCTCTGTGTGTGTGTGTGTGTGTGTGTGTGTGTGTGTGTCTTTCTCTGTGTCCCTTTCCTCTCTCATTACTAACAAAAGTGAACTGCATGGCTACATTTTCTGCACATGTCAGAAACTGGATGGCCTCACGTTTCAGTTGTAACAGCCAACTTGTCAATGGATGCCATTAGTGCACACGTGCCACAGGCACTAGAGAAGGAGTGGCAGGCAACCCCAGGTTAGCAGGGGAAGAGTGGGCATTAGGTGGCAACAACTCTCAGTCATTACTGACCTGGGCTCTATTCAAACCAGTGACCTAGAAAAGAAGGGCTCCAAAACACATAACTAATTCTACTAGCCGTCAAGTCTCCCCCTATGTCCTGGATGTGATCCCCAAACCCAGGTCTCCTGTTGAAATAACATTCGATAGCAGCCACTGAAGTAGCAGACACGGCTCTGAAGAACAAAGTGGGGAGTGAGAGGGAAGCATGCCTGTATGGAGTTGGCTTTAACCCACTCCTCAGCTTTCAACTGCCCTTAAAACTTAAATTCTGGAAAACAAGATCAGTGTTCACAAACTTGGGTTTTGCTTTGTATGGTTAAAACGCACATCCTTCCAACTGAGCAAGCATAAAAGGAAGCTGTAGAAAATGAAAGGGACACACTGAACTTTGGCAGATGGAGAGCAGCCCTACCTGGGCTGTTCTCTCTCTGTGTCATTAGAAGGACACATGTTTTCTCTTGAAAAGTAGAAGAAGAGGAAAAATAAAAGAAACTAGAGGTGTCATGACTTCGATGAAGCCCCTGCAAAGCAAAGGGAACTGCAAAGCAAAGGGAACTGCAGCCTGTAAGCTTTGGTTCTGCATTTTAAGTGAAAAGCTCCAACTTTTCAAACAGCCCTGTAGATGGAGCTGCACTCTGCATTTCTAAGCTCCCAGCCTCAACAATGAAGCAATTGTTTCCCTTCTCCACTTTGCAACTGCTGCCTCTTTTGGTTCTTTCTGGTTGCATGTTCTATTTATTTTAATGTATACCTTTGTGTAAAGGCTGTCTCCGAGTGGCTAGATACCCAGTTGATATGTGGCCTTCTAGGGGGAAAAGGGAGTGCAGCCCATTCCCATGACATCCCGAGGCTTTGTAGAGCCAAAAAAACCTTCTCAGGAACACCTAATCCTTGGGCTCCATCCAAGTACCACAATCTCTCTGTACAACTGACATGGGCCACGTGGGACCCTTGAGAGTTTTAGGTGTGTCTCTCTGAAGTCAGCCTCGGCCAAGCATGAGGCAAATGTGCCCGACCAAAGAAAATAAATTATGTGGACTTCAATTTTCAGCAGTTATGAAGTATTGAATTACACAGGCAAAGAATTCGCTTTGGGATTAACCCTTTGGACTCGAAACACAATCTTCTCCCTGCGTCTATAAGAGAGCTCGCTCTGGGTAAGGCCTGCCTTTTCAGTCATACAGGTTATGGCAGTAAAGACACAAGATCTCAGGGATAGGACAGGTACTTGGTAAATTGTCCCTGAGACATGCACAGGGTGTATGTCAAGGACTCTGCTCTGTCTTAGGATCTCCTTGTCTTTGTGTGGTTTAATAGCTATGGAAACTTGAGAGGTACACCGAACATACACCTTTAGCATTTAATCAGAATGGTTTAGAATCCTTCACACAACCTGAAGCTGCTTCCCTGCTCAGAGGAGGGAAGTGGTTAAGAGCCTCCACAACTTGACTGAAGTCAGCAGTACAGAGCTCCTGAGATGGCATCTGCCCTCCCTGACTCAGGAGCAATAGAAAAGGACATCCTGCCCTGCCCTGCCCTGTCAAGAATTCCTGGTCTCCACAACCCACTGAGGCTGTTAGTACATGCTGTGGCCACAACTTAACACAAAAACAAAACACTGTTTATTTCCCCTTCAGAGCGATTTATTTACCAAATGACCAGAGAAAGCAAATATCCAACAATAACAGGAAGAAATCAATCTCGAAGAACTTAAAAAAAAATCTTTAACAAAGTTAAGTTTTCAGTAAGCCCTGTGTCGGAAGTACAAGGAGCAGGATTTACAGAAATATGTGTCCAGCCACTCCCTCTCAGACCCAACTCCAAAGAGTGGGAGCTATGGGAAGGACACCACATTTAGGGACAAGCAAATTATGTCTCCTTACTGATCTGTCACTTTCCTTCCTTACATGCACCCTTGGAAGCAAACAAAGCTGTGTAATGATATTCCCAGGGGACTCTGTGGAAGGCATCCAGTTGCCTCATTTTAACCAATGAAGAAATGGGGGTTGGCAAAAGTTCCAAGGGTAACTATGAGCCACAGAGCCAGGAGAAAAAATCTCCCAACTCCCTGTGTAAGTGGATGTTTCCAAACCAAATCTCTAATTAGAGAAACATGTACTTCTTCAGGTCTCTGACGCTTGTGTTTGTCAAAGCAATATCTTTCCTTTAAAACACTTGCCATTTGTGCTACATGGAACATTCATTAGTGCATGTGAAGTCTGGCTAAGATGTTTTGCTGATGTGTGTGTGTGTGTGTGTGTGTGTTGTATGTGCATGTTTCTGTGTTTGAGAAAGACAGGCAGAAAAAGAAACAGATTACGAGACTCAGAGAGCAATAGAGAGAGGAAAAGGATGAAGTCTCTGACATCATGTGGTCATCGGGTGGAGTGACTAATAAAAGTAATTGCTAAGCACTCTGTTGTTAGACTGCAGTGTACAGTTAAATCAGGATGATCGGAACTTTCAAATGTCACATGGTCTTTATTTTCAGCAGGTTCTAAAATTCAAATGAGCAACTCCCGAATGGCTTGCTTGTTGTAAGTGTAAGAGAGTGTTAGTGTGGGGTTTCTCATGCTTTGGAAACCTGTGCTGCTGAAAAGCACTACTTCCTACTCATTATTATCTGAGGATCCACTTACCTAGAGCGCTTGCTCACTGGAGGTCTGCGGGAGAAGGCTTCTCTGACTTCTAATGGCTGTGAATTAATAACAGTTTCTACTTTAACAAACACGGCATAAAAAGAAATTGCTAGAAGGTAGAAAGTCAAGTCACAGTGCTCATGGACAAATATTGGGTGCACAAAAAACCAAAATGAGGCTGAAATTAAAGGCAGGCCAAGCCTGCTTGCTGCACCCTGTATGACTTTCTGGCTGGACTGTCCAGGCTGTGTCAGATTCATGTCCATTTATTTAAGTGGAGAAGATGGGACCTCCTGTTGGAATGTGCCCTGGTTGATTTATCAATTGCAATGGGGAAAGCCTTGCAAGAAAAGGTTTATCATTCTCAGCCCTTAAAATTATCATTGCCATGAAGACAGTGCATGAGGTTAAAGGTCAGAGGGGGTGAAAGTAGCATCACTGGCAAGAAAATGGTTTGTTCAGCCTATTTCTGTGTGCCTAAAACAACCTCCACATAAGAAGTACTTAGTGTAGGGAATGTGAGGGCGAGGAGACCACTCTGGTTGTAAAGAAACTGCTGCATAAGCAGAGGGGCTGGTGTTTAGATCTTTTGTGTCCATTAAGAATGTAAGCTCAGCAGTATACAAACCTATAGTACCAGTGATGGGCAGGAGGCCAGAGAGAGAGAGAGAGAGAAAGATTCCTAGGACTGAGAGCCCTTTGGTGTAGCATCGTCAGTTCGGGTGAGACCATTCCTCAAAGCTAATACGTAGAAGGACAGAGGTAAGAGCTGAGATTAGAATGCATTCTTCACTTACATGTGTGCAGGACCCTTCACACACAAGTACATGCAGAGGAATATGTACAAGCAAAGTTAAGTATAAAAGCAAATGTACTATTCCATGTGAACCTAAAATGGCAGATACCTTAATGATAATTCTGTGTCTCCTTAACATAGGTGGGAACCAGGCACTTGCAATGACTGCAAGGCTGACCTGATTTTCATGGCCAAGAAGTTAGAACTCGCAGCCTCACAAAATTTCTGAAATAATTGCTTTAATTCTCTGACAATTTGAATCCTGTCCCATGTGTGGAATACGTGGCTTAATAAATTGGTACTTTTAAATATTCAGGATATGAGGCACTTAGACACTTGCCCACAATGAGGAATTAGATGTGATCTCACTTCTCTCTCCAAAAACTTCTTGTAAAAATGACTCCTTCAGAGGTGGCGTTTGAAGGGATGCTTGACTAGGCAAGGTTTAAAGGGATGATGCAAAAGTTTTCATAAAAATCAAAGACAGGTCTCTGGAATACTAAATTCCCAGCTCTGCTTCAGTGCTTTATAAAATGGGCCAGATGTCAGATTCATCTCATTTAAATTTCGATGCATAAGTTTTAAAAATAATTTGATTTCAAGTAGCTAAAAACCCCCAACCAAGGAATGAACTACTTAAGGTGCATATGGGTGGCTAAGGTGAAGCATTGAACTCTGATCATTCAAAATGAGCATAGTATTTTTTTTTCTTTCTTCTGTTTGCACGCACAATAGAAATAATTGTCAGAACTTATTGGGAAAATTCACAGAAGAGATAACGGTATTTTGATCATAACCAAGAATAGATATGATCTCAAGGCAGTTGGCTCATGACAACAAGACTCACTGAAGAAACTTCTGTAATCTTTAGGTCAGACTCCTTTCTCAATTTCAATTCATGTAAAGAGAATAAAGACTAGAAAAGCATTGAATAGGGTAGAGCTACAGCCTGTAGCCTACATCTGTCTTGATATAGTACAGACTACAATGCCAATGACATGACATGAGACCAGTTCTCAGTAAAGGTTGAGATATTTGTTGATGTCCAAAAAAACCATGGTATAGTCACAAAATATATACAGTATGCTACTAGAGGCTGAATAATTTTTAGCTGTGTTTCATTCAGTTTCAGAATAATTCACATTAATAAAGAAAACATTTTATAAAATTAATTTTCTACATTGCACACTCTAAGACAACAGGGAATTTGTCTGGCTTACTAACAAAGAGCCAAAGTGGTGTATGGACTTATTGTCAATAAAGTCTGGGTGGCTGAATGAAAGAGCAGTGCACATTATACAGAATACGTGATAATCTACTTTCATGTCAAGTAAGTTGTAGCAATAATATTTCTCTTATTTCTCCTTTTATGACTTCATAGAAAAAGAAGTGGAAAGTCATTCCTCTTCATGAGTTATTTGTAGGATAGCTGCTTACTCATCATGTGTGATTGTATATGCTTATCAATAATCTGTAGTAGAAAAGAATTAATATAAATGGTAGACACCACTGGCCAACAAATACAAAAGAGGCAACCCATTCCTCATACTGCGGTTTTTAGTTGGTAGTCAGGGTGTCTAAGGCAAGGGTATACAGTCTCTGTCATAGAGACATTCCTTTAAACTCATATCATGTATTTGCATATGATAATGCATATATCTTATTTATTCTGCAAAGGTCAGTACTATGACACTAATTTTAAGCCTTTTCCATCCAAGAGATTTGTTAAGCTGGGTGTATGAGTGCTTGTCCAAATTCAACTTTTGCATCATCCTGTCTCTAGTACTGTGTAGAGAGGTGTTTATATCTTAGTTCAGCAAAACAAAAACACTTTCAGGACTTTCTATAATATGAGAGTTCTGATGAAAACTGGTTTGAGATTTTGAGCCCATTTTAAAATATCAAATGGCACTCACAGAATAGTGTTGGCACTTCTGATGATTTTGAATGTACTAGCAGTATTCTGTTGGAAGGTCCTGATTATGCTGTTCAGTAGAGTTCCATTCACTTAGAGATGATGGCAAATGACAGACTTCATCTTCACAGATTTTACTGCTTGGGATTGCCCTTCTTTTATCTTTTCTTTATTTCCACTTTAAAAGTTTAATTTGCTATTTTAATTGGTTATTTTATTTATTTACCTTTCGAATGTTCTCTTTCCCAGTCTGTAACACCTTTCCCATCCTTCTCTCCTTTGCTTCTAAGATGGTGCTGCCCCCACCCACCTCCTCACTCTAGGTTCATCCTTCTAGCATCCCCCTAGGACAACATGCCTGCACTGGACCAAGGGCCTCACCTCCCATTGATAAGATAAGACTATCCTCTGCTACATATGTAGCTAGAGCCATGGGCCTCTACATGTTTGCTCTTTGATTGGCGGTTTATTCTCTGAGAGTGCTAGGGGGACTGATAATGTTGTTCTTCTTATGGGGTTGCAAACCCTTCAGCTCCTTCAATCCTTTCTCTAACTCCTACATTGGGGACCCTGTTCTCAGTCCAATAGTTGGCTGCGAACATCTGCCTCTGTATTTGTCAGGCTCTGGCAGAACCTCTCAGGAAACATCCATATCTGGCTCCTGTCAGCATGCACTTCTTGGTGTTCGAAATATTGTCTGGGTTTGGTGACTGTATATGGGATGGATCACCAGATGATGCAGTCTCTGGATAGCCTTTCCTTCAGTCTAGTTTCTACACTGTGTCTCAGTATTTCCTCCTTCTGTGAGTATTTTGTTTCCCCTCCTTCATTTTTTAGTGTATTTTTTTCTTTTATTGCATATATGTTACTTACATTTCAAATGTTATCCCCTTTCCCGGTTTTCCCTCCATAAACCTCCTATACAATACCCCTCCCCCCACCTTCTATGAGGATGCTCCCCCCAACTACCAACCCCCTTCTACCTCCCTGTCCTGAAATTTCCCTACACTGGGCCATTGAACCAAGCATCCACACTTTGGTCTTCCTTCTTCAGCTTCACGTGGTCTGTGAATTGTATCTTGGGTAATCAGATCTTTTGGGCTAATATCCACTTATCAGTGAGTACTTACCATGTGTGTTCTTTTGTGATTGGGTTGTCTCAGGGTGATATTTTCTAGTCCATTTGCCTAAGAATTTCATGAAGTCTCTGTTCTGAGTAGCTGAGTAAGTACTCCATTGTTGTGTAGAGTCCCATTGACTTAGAGATGAAGACAAATGACAGACTTAACTGTCATAGTTTTGTACTGCTTAGGGTTGCCTTCTTTTATCTTTCTTTTTTCTTTAATTTAATTTTTAAAATGTATTCACTTTACATGCCACTGACTGCTCCCCTCCTGGTCAACCCCTCTCATAACCCCCCAATCACTTCTTTTCTCCTCTGAGTAGGTGGGGACTCTCTGGGTATCCCCCATAATGTCACTTAAAGTTTCTGCAGGGCAAGGCACATTGTCTCACATTGAATCTAGACAAGGCAGCTGAGCTCTAACATATCCCACAGACAGGCGACAGCTTTTGCCACAGCTTTTGCCACAGCTCCTGTTCAGCAATTGTTCAGAACCTACATGAAGAAGATCAACTTGTACATCTGCTACATAGCTGTAGGAAGACCTAGGTCCAGAATATGTATGCTCTTTCATTTGATGTTCAGTCTCTGAAACTTCTAATGATCCAGGTTGGTTGACACTATTGGTCTTCCTGTGGTGATCCTATCCTCATCCGGGTGGCAATCCTTTCCCTATTTGTTGCAGCCCAAGCAAAACTGATACAGACCTTTTAAAGATGCTGTTTTGTTTTGGTCTGTTTTCTAAGATCTAGACACTCTGCTTGAGAATGCAAACAGGT
The DNA here is from genome assembly GCF_963924665.1 of Micromys minutus. NCBI lineage: Eukaryota > Metazoa > Chordata > Mammalia > Rodentia > Muridae > Micromys > Micromys minutus. The sequence goes on along the minus strand of NC_137982.1, from coordinate 21,390,348 downwards.
TGCAATAATTGCTCTATTGAGTCTGATTTTTTGAGTGAGTTTGAAAGACGTTCTTCAATGCAATAGCAAAGAGGAGCAGGAGAGAGAAAAAATGCAATGGAGCTGAAAGAAACTGTCTTCTTATGGAGGTTGGTTCTTTGTGCAGTTGGACATTTCTGGGTCCCTGTTGACAGACATTCTCATTAAACTTTTGTAATAGTTGTGCTACATTAGAAATCGATCATTGTACATTAAAACAGTGAAAGCTGCAGCCATCAGCCTATGTTTAAATTAGACTGGAAAAAAGAATAGGCACCATGCTGAAAAACAAAGATAGGTTCTTAAATAAACAGCTTTACATGAATATTGGGGATTGTTCTTATGCCCAATTACTACTTTTAGATTTAAATTCAAATGCAAATATCCTTTACTATTATAATGGAGAAGCTAGCCATTGCTATACCTGTATTTTATGATCATGTCTACCAGATCCTAGTCCTTTTCTCAAGTGTTACTGATAGACTGACAGACTTGAGAAATATAGAAGTGAAGCATGTATATATCTTGCTCTCAAGAAACTCACTGATTGATTATGCTCAATAAAGATCCATGAATCTTTTATAAATATGTGCTTTGGGTTTTGAATATAAATAATATGTATTATACTACGTCGAATAATTAATAAGCTAGAATAATTATTTTGATAAATTAATAAATTGAAAACCTTTACATTTGTCTCAAGCAATTCTCACTTCTGAAAGGAAGAAACAAGCATCCAATTGTAAAATGATACCTCACAGGACTGTGATTTAGAACAGTTTATTTTTTCTTCAGAATTCATCATACTGAATTTGTTTTCTTAGAGAAAATACATAATATAAAAGTGGGGGAGAGAACACAGGTAGAATAGTGTAACAAAATTACAACTGTACAACTAAAATTACCAACTTAGAGTGAAAAGTCAGAGCTGCAGTTGTGAGACAGTTACATCAGATGCAGGATGTTCCTTTTCTCTCCTATGCTCCAAAAAAAGGTCACTGACAATGGAAACAGCAGGTTTTTAGTTTTTTTATGTCAAAACATTCTTACATGGTTGACTTTTTCCATTTTCTGGTTATGGCATCCTGGAAGCTGTAATAATGCAAATATTAATATTGGAATTTTTTAGAAGTATTAACCCTGTTGACATTGCATCTTACTTCAGGCTGAGCCTTCAAATTAAAGTGAAATAGAATTCTGAACCAGATGTTTTCATAAAACCTTTGCTACAATTATTTGTATGTTTCAGGCAAAATGTATTTATTTATTTATTTTTTATTTTTTATTTTTGGCCTTCATTGGTGAGATCATAGCCTCTATTCTCTGTGACTTTTGCCGATTTTAACACAACTGAAGTAAAATGGAAAGCCATTCAGGATTTGATTTACTGTGCAGAGCTGTTCTAAAGTTGCATCTTCCTCATATCTGCTTCAAGACAACTTATTTCTCCAGTCTTCTTCTTACCAGTTGATCTCAACTGTTCAATTCAATCTTTCCTTATACAGAGAATGTATTTATTCACCAACAATTCAAAACTGGCTTCTTCCTAATATGTCATAGAAACATTTTGTATAATCCTTATACCATTTTAGGAGAGGTCTTTGGTCCAGCAAGGCTTGTTTTCCCAGTGTAGGGGAACACCAAGGTGCTGAGGTGGTAGAGGGAGGATGGAAGAGAGAGCATCTTCATGGAGGCAATGGAAGGGGAGTGGGGACTGGATTGTGGGAAAGTGATTACATCTGAAATGTAAATGCAAAGCATTTCTAATAAAAAATATGAGGGAAAGTAAAAGCTGATAGTCAGGAAAAAAATCTTCTCCTATTTTAAAATAAGCTAATTTAATCTTCTAATGTTTTAGAAATCAAGATAGTTCTATTGAAGGAAAGATAGAAGCCATCCAGGTGAAACTACGAATGGTAGAAAGGTAGTTTACACTAAAATTTAGCTAATGTTCAGAACATGTGGAGCTTTAGAGATGCAGGCTTGACACACTTACGTGGAGACAGGTAACCCAGAGCAACAGGGAGCTGGACAGCAGTCAGTAAATGAAATCCAGGAGTACATGAAATGAACACATATAGAGTCCTGGAAAATGGGGACCATGCATAAAGAAACTGACATTGCTTCATCTGAAGGAGAAATGGTCTAAGAAAAACAATAAAAACCTCATCAAATGAAAAGTTATTTTATAGATGATAGGAACCAGATGTTTCCTTGTCCCCTTAGATAATATAGAATTATGTGACAACAGAAACTTTAGGTTAATTATTGTGACTATACAGGCTGGGAAACCCTGGAATGTTTATCAGGAGATTTGTATCTGAAGATTTATTCAGCCATGCAAATTGACATGGGGCCAAGAACCCACAGGGCCTTATTAAAATTAACCTTCAAACAAGGAGTTGAGCTTTTGATGGCCCTGAGCATCAGATACATTCATATATGTAAGGCATACACATGTTTCTTTAAATAAATCTTTTGACTATTTATTTGAGAAAATTCAGCATTGTTATTCAGCCTAATAGATATCAGAGAGTGCTCGGTTTCCTGAGGTATGCTTTCAGCAATTTCGGGGCTTTATGCTGAATAAGTGTATAAATGCAGACATTCAGGAATGAATTTACATTTGGGTATCTCTAGGTTTAGCATCTTTAAAGTGAAATAATGAGACAACAACACATTTATAGTAGTAAGACTCTTTCAAGGATACAAAAAATGACTGAAACATATGATAAGCTCCTTGTTAACTTACCATGGATGCCACCTATTTTGAGGTTTTTATTCCTTTGTTTCCAGGGAATTGTCTGTGGCTTTAAAAAAATAGAAAATTAAAATGAGAAAAGGGATAGTCATCTAGAAATATCAGTTTGGCAAGGGCAGAGAGTCTGAAGTTTCTATTTTTTTCTGCTAAAAGAAGTAATAAATATAATTATTCTACTCTCTGACAGTAAGATATAACACACAAAGTCATTTATATACATATGTATGTATATTACATATATACATACAAATGTATATAATACATGTAATATATGAAGAATTAAATGGTTCATGAATTCATAAGTACAAAGAGTAGTATTGATTGTAGAATAGGGGGAGAGAAAATATAAGGGTCAAGAAACGAGATGGCCACGAAACACTGTCATGGCTGTTGCAGGTGTCACCTGCACAAGCATACATAAGAATATCAGTCTAGCCAAATTCCATTGATCGGTTGCCTCTCAACACTTAAAAATAAGGCTCTGTTGCTGAAGACAACATATGTAAACATAAAATGTTGTGCAGTTGAGTTAGAACTGAGTTAGAAGCTTCCTACCTGAAAACTAGATTTTATAATATTGAAGGTCTTATGCAAGCTGCCTGTCAAGGGTGAAAAGCAATCAGAAGTTTCATCTTGCTGTCAGTCATACAAATCCCTAGACCAGTATAGCAGGATAAAATCAATGTTGTTTTAGATACTCTTTTATCCTAGAGGTAACCAACAGCTGTTTGATTAGAACTTAAATATAGGGAACTAATATCTGGTACTCTAAACCTAGACAATTATTTGTGGTTGGAGAAATCATAAGTTCTATAGAACCTACTAATATGACACTTCAAAACCTATGTATTTTTAGTTCTAGTTGTATGCTAATACTTACACTTTTATACCCAGATAAATGTAGCTTTCACTACTTTAGTAGGTTTAAATGTGAATGGCATTTTTAGTGCCATAATGCTTGAATATGTGGTTCCCAGTTGATGGAGCTATTTGGAAAGGATTAGGAGCCATGTACACATTGGAGAATATTTGTCACTTGTGGAGGTTTTTATGTTTTGGTAGCCCATTGCATTCCCAGGTAACTCTCTCTGCATTTTGTTTGTATAAAAGATGTAGTTTCACAGCTACTTCTGCAGCACCAAACCTACCTGCTTGCTTACATATTCCTTACCATGATTGTCATTCTGTATAACTGTCAGTTCCCAATGTTCTATTTTTTAATACATTCTCTTGGTCTTGGTGTCTTTTCACAGAAATGTAAAAGTAACTAAGAGTGCTCATCAATGAAATTTGATGCTAAAGGCTACCAAGGGCTACAAAGTGAAGCAAAACTGGTTTTCTCCAGGGCATAGTTGATTAACCAATCCCATAATCAGCCCTAAGCTTATTACTTAGAAGTAACACTAAATTATCTCAGCAGTATCCATAAATTAATTAAAAGATGCAAATACATTATCATGAAATTCTCAAAAACATTAAAGTTAAAAATATAAAAAAATATTAAAAATTTTTATTGGATGTTCTCTGCACTTGCATTTCAGATGTTATCCCTTTTCTCCTAATTCCATCCTACCCCCTCTCATTGCTGTAATCAAGATGCTCCCTCTCCCAAACACCCTCTCTCACCTCAGTACCTTGTTATTCTTCTACACTAGGTAACCAAGCCTTCACTGGACCTGGTCTTTCCTCTCACTAATGCCAGAGAATGATATCCTCTGCTTCATATGCACTTGGAGCCGTGATTCTCTCCATTTCTATTCATTAGTTAGTGTTTTAGTCCCTGGAACATGTGGTGGGTTTGTTTGGAGATAATTTTGTTCTTTCCATGGGGTTGCATACCCTTTCAGCTCCTTCAGTACCTTCTCTATCTCCTTCATTGGAGTCCCGTGTTCAAACTGGAAAACAACAGATTAGGAAAAGATCTTTACTAATAGTACATCTGATAGAGGGCTAGTATCCAATATATACAAAGAACTCAAGAAGTTAGACCCTAGAGTGTTGGAATAACCATACCAACTCTTGCATACACTTGGGGTTAGCTACTCTGCCTGCTTGCATGCCTGGACCCGGGGAGATACACATCCCCCTTTGTTATGCTATTTGGCCCAGTCACAACCCACTCTATACCTTCCCTTCCTGTTCCCAGTTGCTCAAAGATAATTACAGACTTCCATCCTAGAAGGTGACTCTTACACCAAGCAGCTAGGAAATCTGCATACCTCCCCTGTAATACCTGAGTGCATAAAACTGGGACAGCAGTCTGTGTGGGTACTGCAGTCTGTCCTGAGAGATGGCAGTTCAATATGTAGTAAACTTTCTGGTAACGTGAATAATGGACTTGTGTCTTTCTTTCAAACCCTCAGGCCTCCGCCAGGTTCGGAGTAGCTGTTTGAGGTTCAGGCACCACAAATGGATGCCCACATTGCTCCTGCACTAGAGAATCAAATATTTTTTTTTATTAAAAACGGGTTAAAGAGCAAAACAAAGAATTCTCAACTGAGGAATATAGAATGGCTAAAAAGCACCTAAAGAAATGCTCAACATCCCTGGTCATCATGGAAATGCAAATCAAAACAACGCTGAGATTTCACTTCATACCAGTCAGAATGGCTAAGTTCAAAAACTCAGGTGACAGCAGATACTGGCAAAGATGTGGAGAAAGAGGAACACTTCTCCACTGTTGGAGGGATTGTAAGCTGGTACAACCATTCTAGAAAACAGTCTGGAGGTTCCACAGGAAATTGGACATAGTACAAATTTTCTTTTAAAATACACTAGTACTTAGATTTTTTTTAAAAAAGAAAACAAGCAGAAGGTTTGAATTTGGCCACCAAAAGCTTAAGTCTGTATTTTAAAAAATTAGCTTCAAGTGTTTTATTTATTATTATAAAAGTATCATAAAAATGGCTATTTAAAACAATGACTTCATGAAATATTTAGGTAAATGAGTGGAACTAGAAATATCATCCTACATGAGGTAACCCAGACACAAAAGAGCACCATGGTATGTACTCACTGATAAGTTAATATTAGCTCAAAAGCTTGGAACAACAAAATATAATTCACAGACTATATGAAGCTCAAAAAAGAAAGACCAAAGTATGGATGCTTCAGTCCTTCTTAGATGGGGGAACAAAATGCTCATGGTAGGAAATGCAGGGACAAAGAATGGAGCAGAGACTAAAGGAATGACCCTGCAGAAACTGCCTCACCTGAGGATCCATCTCACATGCAGCCACCAAACCCAATCGCTATTGCTGATGCTAAAATTGCTTGCTGACAGGAGCGTGATATGGATGTCTCCTGAGAGGCTTTGCCAGAGATTTATTGATACAGATTAAGATTATTATAGTTAACCATCAGACAGAGCAAGGGGATCCCAATGGAGAAAGAACTAAGGGAGCTGTAGGAGTTTGCAACCTCATAGAAAGAACAATAATATAAACCAACCAGAGCTCACAGGAACTAAACCACCAACCAAGAGTACACATGGGGGGATCCATGCCTCCAGCTGTTTATGTAGCAGAAGATGTCATTATCTGGCTTCAACAAAAGAAGACCTTGATCCTATGAAGGCTTGTTTTACCAATGTAGGGAAATACCAGCTTTTGAGGTAGAACTGGGTGGCTAGGAGGGGGATCATCCTCATAGAAGCAGGGGTGAGGAGATGAGAAAAGGGGAGACATTGAAAGTGGATCACATTTGAAATTTACATACATAAACTATCCAAAAGAATAAGTAAATGGAGCAAATGTTTCCATAGATACTAGAAAATTGTATTTGTCAACATTCAACACGCACATAAAGAAATACTTGAGAATACATCAGAAGAATGTCAATACAGATCATAATATGTAAATATGAATATCTTAGATGGCTAAATTACATTCACTACATAAAGTATAAAGAGGTTATGAAACTACTATAATTTCATATACTTTTGAACAATTTGATAGTTTGTGAAAAGTGAAATATGTGCTCTCTGTAGCTCTCCAACAATGGCTTCCTCAGATCTGAATTCAGAGGGTTACAACCCAAACCCCAAGCCAAATTCCCATCCTTGGAAACGACTGAAAGTGGAAACATTTCAAGCATTCAACAACTGGCAAAGAGAAAAAAATATTTGTATTGTACTAGACAAATAAGATACTAATCTGAAAAATCTTTATTAAAATAATTTTGAATAATTATAATCATGATGGCTAATGTTATCCAGGCAAAATGGAGAAATTTATTATATCTTTCTACTTTACTAAGTCTTGGGAAAGAAAAGTAATCTATATTGACAGAATATAGCATATGTAAGGAAAGAGATGGAATCCAAAGAAATTTGAAGAAACACTTAGGGGCACTGGAAATACTAGTTTGATTGATTCAATATGTCAAATTTTAGATAACTTATCCCTTGATATCTGTAAAATGTATCCTACAGAGATATTTTTATACCCTTGATCATCACTACTCTATTCACAATTGACCAGTGGTGCAACAAGCTTATTTACCCAACAACTGGTGATGGATAATGACAGTGCATGCATGACAAAAACATGAAATTATGGAACTGGAAAACTATATTGAATGAGATCATGTTGTCTCAGCCAGATAAATTTCACATGTTCTCTCATACATTGATCCTAGCTTTGAATTCTTAGATTAGTATGTTTAAATTTGAATGTCTATGAAGTCTAGGAGTTAAAATGTGGTCTTTAGAAGGGAAGATAACAAGAGACCCTAAAGAATAGGTTCTTACAGAATACATTTGATACAAAAGTAGAAAAGGTCAGGGAATATTGCTGTCAGAAATATTTATATGGAAACGATGATGAGAGAATTGGAGAATGAGAGTGTATTGAAAAAGAGTTATCAGAAACTAAGTACATATGAAAAAGCATCATTGCAACCTACTATTTTGTAATTCTGTAAAAATGCATTTAGAAATATTTGAACCAAGGTACCTTGAATGGGTGGGTAATTCTCATCCTGAAAGCCTAGGATATAAAAAAAAATACAGGTGATGAATGTCTACCTATTAACTATTTGTCAAGGAAGTCCCAGAGGTCACAGAACATTAGAGACTATTTCCAATGCCTTGATCTAGAGCACAAGACTCTATTGCTAAGTACATCACACCCTTGGAGTGCACTGAGAAATCTAGTTCTCTTTGAGCTGAGAGTTTCCTCTCTTTTGGGTAGCTTTCATTGAAAAAGTGCTATGCAAACTGGGAAGAAATGTCATCAGTGGTCTTTTCTAGCTGAGGACCTTATGAGATACACTGATCTTGACTAACTTGACTAACAAGATATGCCCACAAGTGTAGTATGGTATGGTTGCTGGTATCATGCTAACCAGCAACTTTCTGATTAGATATTAGGCCTTCTCAATAGAAGGGAACTCTTGCTTTGTTCTGTAAACCTGGTAGAGAGTATATGGATAGTGAGGTAATGGGTCCTAAGGAAAAGCCTTCTATTCTTGTTTTACTAAGTAGATATAACATCCAGATTCCTTCTGAAGGCTTATGCACATACACTACTGCTGGTCTTAATCTCTTTCAAAGAATGGAGAATCCCAGTGGATCAAAGTACTGAGAGCATGGAGTGTTAAAATCTGCAGAGATATTCATACTGCCTTCTTATTGTCCCAGGAAATATCTAGAGAAGGGTTTTGTAGAACATAAGTGTCAGAGGTTGGCAAATGGCACAACAAAATAGTGTTCTTTTAGGCATGACATGACTATAGTACTCATGAATGCACTCCAGATCTGGCTACTGACACAGTACCTAGACAAAATTAAAAGACTTTGGGCACTTAACAGATGCTGGTGGAGGGATGTTATCTTCTTTCGTGATGTAGGCACTGATAATTTTGCTTATGTGTAATAAATAACCCTACTTACACTCAAGCAAGTAACTCTTATTAACCTCAGTGTTTAAAAAGCAGACATCTAAATAGGTGGGGTTTTATTGTGAAGACAAAAGGCTATACAACAGAGAGGAGGATAAGATATGATACTACAGATTGAAAATAAACAAAATTCAGTACATGCATGTTTGAATTTTCCAAAAACAAACATTAATAAATTATAATACTGTACTTTTTCTAAATTTTTAACATATTATTTTTACAAATAATTGTGTCATAATCCCCCTTGCTGATTGTTATATGTTTTAATTCAGAGTATCATGTAATTGATAAGAATCTTTTCATGGGATCTAGAAAGATGGCTCACAAATCAAGAACTCTTGCTGTTTCATAGAGGACTCACATGTAGCTATTAATACCTGCATGGTGTTTCACAGCCATTTGCATATAACTTCATCTCTAGGAGATCTGATAGCCCTCTCGGACCTCCATGGGCACAATTCACATACATGATACTAAAACACACATTCAGACTAACACCCAAATGCATAAAATAAAAATAAATCTAAAAAACTTCCAAAAGAGTATGTTTATAGGTTTACATATCTCTTAATAACCATTATATCATTAGCATATATTTTCAAATAACCCAGAAGCATTACTGAAAGAGAGGATGTAGATCCCTCCTCAGTGAGAACTTCTCTGGAACACTGGAAATTCACAAGAGATGCTACCAAGAAAATTAAAATGGGTGTTTTGATTACAGGGTTCTGGGTGGACAACATCCCACCATGAGTTTTCTCTCAAAAAATAATTTTGATTATTTCACCTTTAATAGTGTTAGCCACATGAATCTTTCTAATGCTCATGTAAACAGAATTGATTGAAATGGGGATGGGACTTAAGGAAATAAGTCTGACAGTTCCTCAGAAAATTGGAAATAGTCCTATCTGAAGACCCAGTTATTCCACTTCTGTGAATATACCCCAGAGATGCTCCAACATACAATAAGTACATATGTACCACCATGTTCATAGCAACCATATTTATAATAGACAGGAGCTGGAAAGAATCCAGATGTCCTTCAGTAGATGAATGGATACAAAAATTATGGTATATTTACACAATGGACAGTGACTTTATGAAATTCCTCGGAAAATGGATGCATCCAGAGAATATTATCCTGAGTGAGGTAACCCAGTCACAAAAAACATACATAATATGCAGTCACATATCACCAATATGATAATTGAATACTAGCCCCAGAAATTTCTGAATATCCAAGAAACAACTCATAGGCTATATGAAGCTCAAGAAAAACAAAGGCCAAAAATGAAAGCCCCAGTTCTTCTTAAAAAAAAAATAAGTGTATAGCACCCTCTCAGAGTATGGTACACCTGGACCTTAAATCATTAATAATCAAAGAGCTAAGAATATAGCCTTGTAGCATTTTTTTGTATTCAATAATTATTATGTTAATATATACACACCAAGAAAACTGACTGTTTCCATGTTACGTTCTGTTCTACATGTACTTTATGCTTATGGTAACTAGTAAGATTTCAATGCATACTATCAAACCTCTAAAAGAATTAAGTACTGACAAAAATATATTCATATAGTGTTATGCCGAAATGCTTTTAAAAATCTCTACATGTATCTCTCTTTTTTAAAATAAAGTTGTAAGAAAAAATACTTTACATATAACTCTAAAGATATGTATATTTAAAATGTTTTTCTAAAACTGAATCATTTTGTTATTTCTAATATTATAACTTTGCTAAACTCAAGTGTACATAAAGTTCACCTCTTTTATATACCATTGTTTTAGTGACTACCGATTTGGTATGATTAATATTTTACTCTATAATTGCTAAGTTAGTTAGCTGTGTAAGAAGCCTAAACTTTATTTTTAATTGCACAGAAAAAGACATTGGACTTTGATATTAATGAATTAAAAACATTTTAGGAGGTCTTTTATTTATGTGGTGGAAAGGAGTAGAGAATAGAAGTAGTCTGTCAGATAGCTGCTAAGGAGACTTCCATTTATAGCTCTGTGTCTTCTACATGTTTCCTATACCTTTTCTCACCCGTGACATTGACATTAATATATAATGGTACATTAGTACATGAAATATAACTTGTGCATTATTTTAAAAAAGGTTACTTACACAATACCGAAGGAGGCATTTCTCTAATCATCATCTAAAATTAAGAGAGCTGTTGGGTTGGTATTGTGCACTGTGTATTCAGCTGCTGAGTCTGTTCTATAAGGAATGCACCCCAATAATCTCTGATTGATAACTAAAAAGCTAGAGTCTGTGACTTTCCAGGGAAGACAGGAAGATAGAACTTTGGATCAAATGAGGGGATCTGACATAGGTTTCATGCAAAGGACAAAGGAGAAAGAAAGAAGGAGATTGCCATGAAGCATGATGGACCAGAATGGACATTGATCCAAAGAGAAGCTCCTCCTGGTGACACAGAAGGAACAGAGCAAGACTCAGTTAGCAAGTAACAAGACATTTATCTGGCCATTAATAAAATATTCAGGTTGGAACACCTAGAACCTTCGCAGCATATTGCCATCAGCTTGGTACAAAAATCTCATGGGTTTATGTTATTTACTCAGGGAGAGTAGGGCAGAAAACCCCATAAATTACTTACTATTGAGAACATGTAAACTATCAGAGCAAATGAATGTTCCTGCCTCCTTATTATGTAAATAGCATGATGCAAAGAAAAAAAGGCCTTTTATAATACCTCCTTTCTCAAATACCAAGTCTCCTATATCCAGAAACCATGACCATATTTTTTGTCCCAAAAGTTGCAAAGAAGAATAAAGAATATTTTGCAGCACCGTGTCTATGATTCTTGTGGCAACAACAAACATAACAGCAGTCACAGTAAGTTGCAATGCATTCTACTGAGAATCTATGTTCTGCTACTCACAATACTACTCAGACTTATCAAGACTGAATCCCTAGTACCTTCCTCGTTTGCACAGAAGCTGACCTTACCATTGCTAGTGAAATGGGGCCTAATTCCTCTAGATCCCAGACTTAATTAATTCCTGTCACTCTCAGTGTACACAGAAGTTGGGTAGTGATAATTCACTCCACAAATTCTCTACCCTGTATCTTAAAAGCCAAGGCAAACTATAATTATTTTTATTTTGGTTTCTTTAAGGACTAGGGCATATAAAGTACTTGAAACCTATGTGGTAAATTCTAGAAGGTATGAATTTTCGCAAGCAGTGTACTTGGGGGAAAACTATTGTTTCGTTCACCAGAAGTTTCAGCTACTGACTATGGTATGCACAGTTTTCATCACACATCCTTCTAGAAATGAGATGAGCTGCTTTGGCATGCATTTTTCACAGCCATGGGCCAGAACTCCTGGGAAATTGAGCAAAAGAAAAATATTTTTTTGTTATAGCAATGAAAAACATCCAATATGCCAACTTATAAGGGACTGAATGCTCTCTGAATTATGAAGATTAAGGAGCTGAAGGTGGCACTGGATTTGCCTGATTTCACCTAAATACTATTTTCCAAAGTCATGTTTAATCTTAAGGATGAAGCTTTACAGACTCAGCACTGGCTGAAAATCTGTTTGTTTCTTGTCATGGAATGCTCCCCAGTTCTGATCTCTAGTTTCAGACAGCTCTGTTATTGGTTCCCTTATTTGTGAATGGAAAGATCAGTGCACCTGACAAAGGCACATTTTTTATCTAAAGGGCTAGGATAAGCTCCTCTATTTCAACATCCTTAATTGATGAAGGTTCTCAGAGTGTATTCCTTTCACCATATGATGGAATCATTAGGAGATATGGATTTAGCACTGCTGTGAAAAGTTAGGCTAAATTGCCTATCACAGTGCAGCAGTCTGGAGAAAACCTCCACGAGGAAAGCTTTTTAAAACTTACTTACTGGGGTGACATGAGCTAGCAAGGCTGTTATCACCTGATAATGCATTTCTAGGTGAGCTAAATTTTCCAAAGGCCATTGTTTCCTGGGGTGATGATGGCTTGTAGCTGAACAACCCACTGGGCAGCCTTAAGAGGAATTGTCTGGGATCATACGGGGAGTGTTACAATTAACACGCTCTGTTCCTGAATAAAGCACAGGATATAAAATCATTGATGGTCTCATTTAAGGAATCGTCTTTTCCTCCCATTACTTAAAAAAAAAGAAATTCGCAGTTATGGCTCTGACCGATAACAGACCCTTTAGTGGGCTGTCAAGCTCCGAGACCTGGGGAGGAAGCAAGATCAGGCAGTGATGACGATGCTGCCCTCTCCCTACCACCTGTTAATTGACTTGGAAACAGGAGCATTTGTCTTGATCACTGCACAGGCTATTCTTTATGGAGCATTTTCCTTGGCTGTCTCTTTCTGCTCTCTTTGCTGTATAGTTTGACTGTAGCTGGAATTCCGATGGCTCTCATTTTACATCCAGGCGGTTCTAGTTTCCCCTTACCATATGGTCATCCTGATGTTACCATTTGCCTCAATCATCCTTTTTGTAGCTGCTTGAACATCTTAATTGATCTCCTGAGCTATGTTAGGGATTTATTACAGGCATCAATACAATTCATCTCACACACTCATGCACTGGGTCTTTTTCCTGATAGGATGCAGGTTGTGCCTATCTACACATTAACATTTTTCCTAAAACCTAGCTTTCACTTAGTGATAACATAAGGGTTACAACTCTCCAGAGAAAACAGTTACCTGGTACTGCCTTCTCTGATGTGCTATCCCCCTTGCCTACTTCTCCCTACTACGTATTACAGTATATTTAGTTCACATCTCTTTTTTAAACAAAATGGTTTATATCCTCAGCTTAAAACTTTTCTGGAGCAGACTGCAAGTTGCTATGTTAGTAGGCACTTACATTGTTTTCTTACTCATTCATTTTCCCAGGTACACATTTAACATCCCTAAAGTGTATGTATGTATGTATGTATGTATATATATATATATATATATATATATATATATATATATATTTACTGATGCTCTGCATATTTATTTATGATTTTTACATCTCTTTAAGCCATTCATTTGAAGAAAATTCTGTCACACTCATTTGAAGAAAACTGAGTGTGACAGATACAGACCAGACTTACACAGTGGAAACACTCTGGAGAGCTCACAGGTTGGATGCACCTGAATGTAATGCATGTGGACAACCCTTTTTTGGAAAGTTGACCTCCACGTGGGAGAATTCATGAGCGAGGGGATGCTGTTAACAAGGGAAGGCATACCCAGAGTGGTTATAGGTATGGGAAAACGTCATTGTGAGGTCCTATATGCACAGGTCTTCGTGCTAAGTAAGATTCACTTTTCTTTTACCCGCGCCTGGCAGCCTGTGTGTGTGGTGTTGTGGAGAGAACATGTCCTACGTTTTATCAAGTTTTAACATTTGTAATGAGTCATCTCTTTCCGGCCTCAACCCCGAATGTTTGCAATACGTTGTCCGAATTTGTCCTCAGGGCCAGAAAGGCAGGTAAGTTTATCTTCGAGAAGAGGGTAGAGCACAAGACAGTGGTTTAAGGACTCGTCTTATTGGAAAGAGCAGAGACTTCATATATGTTTATGAACCTCTTGTCTGAGTGATAGAACATTCTACACGAGCTGTTTTGCAACATCATGCAAAATCATTGTAACCCATTTTGAAAGCATTTCAGACAGAGAACCTTTCATGTTAGAAAGTTCACTCAGGAGAGGACCCCTCTTGTCACCTGTGTATTTTCAAGCCATTATTTGGATAAAAAGAACCATGAAATTTCAATAAATTCTAAATGCCTTACCTGGCACCAGCATTTAAAATTTTTTTTTTTATTTTTTCTATTTTCTCTGTTTTCTATTTTTCTCCATTAGAAAAGATAAACTTTCAGCAACAGATACCTAAATCTACTTAAGACCATCCCTGCATCATAAAACTTTACAAAACCATTTTAATGAAGGCTAACATTATAGAATATATGGGGTCTAGAAATTGTTCTGCCTTGGATCCTTTAGAACAGTTGTTCTTTACCTGTGGCTTCTAACCTCATTGGGGGTTGGGGATCAATCAACGTTTTCATAAGGGTTGCCTAAGATCATCTGTATATCAGATATTTACAGTATAATTCATAACAGTAGCAAGATTATAGCTTTGAAGTAGTAATGAAAATAATTTTGTAGTTGGGGGTCACCACAACATGATGAATTATGGGGTGTTAGCATTAGGAAGGTTGAGGACCAGTGCTTTAGAAGATATTTATATAAGTAATTTTTCTGGGAAAGTGATATCACCAACCAGGATATTTTCAGTATCTTTGAATTTGCCATCTTTAAAACTACTATCAAGTGAATATATTTGTAGCAAGAATTTTCATGCTTTTTTTAATTCATCCATAATTTTAAAGCAGCAACTATAGATACATCGTGTTTCTCAGTTTTATTCTAATAATATAATGTAGATTTTATTTTCACTCAGATGCATCATTGATATGATTTAAGAGGGGGAAACATAAGATTAATCATCAGGATGAATATTGAAGTGTTAAGATGACTTCCTTTTGTCCTGTATTCAGTAGTTGATCTGGTTTCTTAAACTCAGTTGCTGAAGTTGTATCTCTGCTGTACTATTCTCTGAAAAGCATCACACCGGTTTTCAGACCCTACCTAGGAAAACCTCTGATAGGCTTTTACAATCTATAACTAGATCTTTCTGGGGGAGAAAAGAGAACATTGAATGACTTAAATAAATAAAATAAAAATGGAACTTAGTCCAATTGGAATTCACAGCTTTTGCTCACATGGTGTAAATCTACCATGACCTTCAGGGAATCAACAGGTCACCCTCACTGTACAGTATGGTTTGAATATCTGAAAAACTTCACTCAGAAAATTTTAGAACTCCAAAAATAAAAGCTTTTCGTACATTGATATGAATTATAATTTATACGAATTAACACATTATGTTAAGTGGCTATACTTTGGTAAATGAGGATAAGCTTACACTGGTCCATTTCCTTAATTATGAGACTCGTTAAGTTGCTTCCACTTCTTAGTATTATATATATTAACATTTGTTCATATTTTCTGATAGACCCTGGGCTATATAAGGTGTACCAAATTTTCATTTAAGTTGTGTTTTCACAAGAGGCATCAAATTAATTCCTTCGTCTTTTAACTTCAAAATTGTTTAGACAGAATAACATCAATATTTAACCCCATTCCTATTAAATTCATGAAAAAAATTTCTACTTCATAATAATAGTGAAAATAATGTCAATCTAGTAAGGTTTACTCAAAAGCTAAATTGCAACACACACACACACACACACACACACACACAGAGAGAGAGAGAGAGAGAGAGAGAGAGAGAGAGTGACAGACAGACAGACAGATAGACAGAGACAGAGACATACACACACTATTTATTTATTTATTTCTATGTAGACAGAGATAGATAGACAGATAAAGAGACAGACAGACAAATGCATATATTATATGTAGTGTACATGTATATTTCTGTGGCTGATAAAGTTGGGTCACTTACCTTATGATATTGGTGTATGTATAGCAATGATGAATATTTCTCCAAACCAATTTTAAATCTAAGGATGCTACTGACAAAAGAAAGCTCCAAAATAGTGTTGTTGTTATTGATAAAATTCTTGCAAAAGAAAAAAAAAGAAATAAAGAAAAATGAAAGAACAAAATTAATTGACACATTGTGGAATAAATGTCCTGGAATTAAGACAAACATTAAATAGAGGCACGAGCTTGATTGAGAAATTAATGCTACAGCACATGGAAAGGCAATAAAGATAAGGGATGAGAAGATGCACCACTAAAATATACACAGAAAGATAAGCAAAAAAGGAAACAAAAAAAAGTAAAGAAAACATACATACATTGCAGTGGAAAGTGCTTCGATCCAAACAAGACATTGGAAAACAGACAGTTGTTTAGAGGGTACAAATGGATTCATACATGGGTCCTTTTCTCAGTAATCCTTAAGACAAATGGCATGGATTGGCTTCAGAAGTATTCCAAAGGTTCTGCTTACTTTCAATATTGGATTAACAGGAGGTAAATATCATCAAGTAATTTAAGAACAAGGCAATAATGCCACCTAAGATAAATATGGGAGAGAATGGGGACAGACCGAATTAGTAATGTCTTCAAGGTGACCCAGAAGGTCTGTATATAACAAGAAAAAAGGATGAAGAAAGTGGCATTCTTGGAGGGAGGGATCTTCAAAGAAGCATAAGATTTTAAATAAACACAAAGGAAGAATGATTTGGCTATCCACGGGAGTCATTCCCACAGAGCTGATAATTGAAGCTGGGACTACATGAAATTGCCAAGGGCTAGCATAGAAATATGGACTTCAAGGTTGAAATCTTGTTTGAAGACCAGGGTATAGGATAGAAATGAGTAGTCATTGTTCTCTGAAGTGATCAGAGTTGGGTGCTGAGCTTTCCGTTTGCATATGGTTGGCATTCTTTGCCTGGATTTTGAAAACTAAATTATTTGATGTCTAATTACACACCTCTTTGCTCAATCTCCCCAAACCATCATACTTCATGAAAAGAAAGAATATACACTTGTGTCTTAAAATGATATGGGATATCCAAATACTTATTGTAAACTTTTTTGTACAGCTTTGCAGCTTATGATGTCTTGTCTTTAATTGAAGAAGGTTCACCTGGGGCTCATTGTTCTTCATCAGGAAAAGCCAGTGTTACTTCTAGGAAAGAATTCCAGTGGTAAGTCCTATTGCCAGCATAGAAAAAATGGCAATACTCTAGTTACACACAAATGTCTCACTCTGATTATCAGAACAATAAAACCATTGTTGTCAAAAGTCACAGCATGAAAGAAAACAGAGAAATCTGGTCATGAGAAAAGCTAATCTCCTTACATGGGGCACCGATGTTGTTAAAAGATGACATCCCAGGTTTTAACACCAATGTTAAGAAAAGGATGAAGAGAGTCGGGGGGGGGATATGGACCATGGACGTGCGGTGAGGCCTGGGGGCAAGGGAGATGCATCTTGGGGCCCATGTTGGGAATCCCTTCCCCCTAGGTACCAGCCACATGATGGTATAGTACAGAATTGAGTGTATTCAAGTCATGGGAGAGTTAAGAGGGTAGTAGAGGCAGAGAGAGCTAGAGAAGAGAAGACTAGAGGAGGAAAGGAGTAGAGTCCAGCCATGAGCACGTGGGGAGAGAGGAGGGAAGGGAACGAGAAGAGGAGGGGGAAGGGGAGAGTGCAAGAGCATGAGAGGGAAGAGGCAAGAGAGTGAGGAAGGGGCAAGCAGCCCCTTTCATTGTGTCAGGTCACTGGGGAAAAGCATACCTGGCTATGGCCAGGTAACTAAGGGCTGGGGTTTACAGAATCCCAACAACCATGGCTCCCCAAAATGGGGATTACCCCCACAGAAATCTTATGCAGGGAAAAAGAAAGGGTACCAGCCAACAAGGTATCCTGTGTTCTGAAAATATGTTTCAAATAGTTCTATAAACTTGTCAGATAACCTTCCAGGATGAAACTAAAACTGAAATAATGATAGGTCAGTGGTAGATAGGACCACACTGTGACGATAACTACTGAAAAGAGCATATCTACTGTACCCTATTTCAACTGAAATCACTCATGACTCAAAGACACACTTAATACGTTTACTAGACCTCTTTGTTCCTATTCCCAGTTTAGCCAAGTTGCATTGAATAAATACCTCTTTGTTTTTTTCCACATTTATTTTTGCTCTTTTGGTTTGGTTAGAATTTTAGTTGGTTTGTGGGGCCTGACTTTGAACACAATTTGTGTCTCCCAAGTTTGATAATGTTCTTAATATGAGAATGTATCAAGATGAGGTATAGATATTTACTATTCTACTCTTTATCTTACAGCCAACATCATGATGTTTTGAGTGTTGAGTAGCCTGTTTAGAGTCTTTGAATACTTAGTACCCCAACTGGTAACACCAATGTCAATTATTTTGTGAAGTTTTTAAACATTTAGGAGTTACAGCTTCACTGGAGGAAAAAGGGAAGAATGGGTGGATGTTGGGGTTTTATGGCTCGAATTTACTTTCTGTTCATTCTGCTTTTTGACTGCAAAGGTTGTCAAGATGGACTGATCTGAGTTCAGAATGCCATTTAGGACATTGCCAGTGGCACTGCTATGTTTGGGTTCAGTGTGTACCTAACATCAAGTTATTGTGTTCAGACATAAATCAGCTCTAGTAAATGTTCTTAAATAAGTAATATGGCTTCAAATATGAAAACCAAATTACAAAGTATGTAAAAGTATTATACTAGCCTTCTAAGATTTTTTACTATTAAGACAAAAATGTGCAAGGGTTGTTCAGAAATATTTTGCAGAATGAAAACTATGTTGCTCAAAAATCACCTAAGGAGTAATGATGTTTTCTACAGAATTCAATGTTCTTTTTTACTTTTTTTAGTCAGTTTTACTGCTTTGAAATGATACAGGTAATTTATTGAGTATATGGAAAATATCAGATGTAATGCTAAGACATATGTACATTTGTTATAGCTAAAAATATTCTATTGATTCTTTTTGTTATCATGTGTTAACAACAGCTAGAATACCAAGGGAAAATTTAAACTGTTACTAATGATTTTCAAGCACATAGAGTCATCCAAATTGTGTGTCTTCTGGTTATGTTGAAGAACACCATGTTGGTAACAGCTATAGACACATCAGTGGGTGTGGTTATTTCACTAGTAATTTACAAATTTTGAAAACAAAATGTTTAAAGTCACTTATTTTATTGTAGAATTAAGTTAGCTTATTTTTTTTAAGAAAAAGAAGAGAAAATTTTCATCACAAAAGTAAAGTCTTCCCAGTTTTAATTCTATTATGGTTTTCCTACTTTCTAACTCTCCTTTTCTACTTTTATGTCTCCAAAAGTTAAGTAAGTCGCAGGAAGCTTGAAGAATCATGCTCTCCTCATGTTCCAACACATTATCAAACTCCCCTATGTCATATCTATTCATTCAGCTTTTAAGTGTGTTCTGTTTGCAATGCAGTTGTTGAATTAACATATTTTTTCTAAATATATAAGGTTTTAGAGTGTTGTCAAGTCTTTTAGTTCTCTGTCTGAATTCCATAGACTTCTGTAAGAGCTCTGTCTATTGGCATCACAATTTATTTCTCTGTCTTAGAGGTATTAACAGTTTCTGCCTTCTCCATACCATGGGCAGGTTACTACATGGACTTTATTCACTGCCCTCAGAGACATAACTAAGAGTCTGGTGAAACTTTATGCCTTTTTAGGATTTAACATGGAAGATTAATATATTTTCCTGTATCTTTTAAATATATTTCTCTTGAAGATACAATGAGACAACTCTGTCATTTAAGGTACTGTCTATGAAACTAACCTAATATTAATTCTATGAATGGATTTTATAACTTGGACAAAGAACACTGATATAATCCTATTACTAAAGCTATGGGAAACACACACACATACACACATACACACACGAGAGAGAGAGAGAGAGAGAGAGAGAGAAAGAGAGAGAGAGAGAGAGGGAGAGAGAGAGAGAGAGAGAGACAGAGAGACAGAGAGAGACAGAGAGAGACAGAGAGAGACAGAGAGAGACAGAGAGAGACAGACAGAGAGAGAGTTGGAGGGATGGAGAGGGAGGCAGAGGGAGAGACAGAGAGACAGAGACAGAGAGAATAAATGTATAATGTAAACATCTTTTCAGTTCTGGCAAACACTTCTTGGATTTGTTATACCAGTAATTTCGATTTAGACTTTGCCTGCCTGCCTGCCTGTAGCATCAGATATGTCCTTCAGAGGAGAACTGATGTTGGAATGGCTACCCATGAAGGAAATCTCAGGCGACAGCGAGGTTAAGGACAACATTTATTTTAATGGGTGTGGGGGGGACAAAGGTACTTTAAAACTTTGGGGAGTTGGATGGGCCCTTTGAGGTAAGTGTGCATCAGTGTCCAGCACCATGGTACTAGAGATGCCTCAGTGGCATAAGGGAAAATACCCAGTGCTTCTGGATATAACCTTATTAAGGGGAAAGGAAGTTTAACCTGTCTGCCAAGTTATGTAATCTCCTATATGTAACAAAGGTATGGGTGCATCTTTGTGTGCATTAAGGCACGAAGGCATTGGGAAGTGATCCTGCCAGTATAGCACAAGAGTTGATGGGTTTGACATTACAAGTGCTTCAGGACATCTTCCTACAACCCACCCCATGTCCCCAAAGTATCCAGTATCAATAACATACTTTATCAGATGAGCAGTTCCTCTCATTCTTACTTGTTCCCTTTTAAAGTCTTTTACCTTTGCAATTTGGTCAAATTCTAATATCCTCTAGTATGTTTAAATAGTCTTTTATATCATTGCTATTTGTATATTTTCCTTTTCATCTATGGTTGATGAGGTATAATTTTCACTTTTGAAATCATAAAATAAGTACTTTGCTTTCATATTTAGCCTAATTTTTATGAGGCAGTATTCTGTACTGGTCATGTATAAATATAGGAAACAGAGTTTCTTGAGAAGATGTTTGCATCTTCCAGTTGTCAAATGTACTGTTAGAAAGTATGTGGTTAGCTAATTTGAATTCTTGTAATCATTTAAAGGGACTATATACATGGACACTTAGAAGAAGCAGAGATGTGTCTTAGTAAGTGGAGTGATTGCTTAGCATGCATGAAGTTCTGGATATAGGGCCCATCTGTATAAAGCCAAGCATGGTAACAAATACCTATAAACTTAGATCAGAACTTCAAAATCATCCTAAGCTAAATATAAATTGAAGGTCAGCCTGGGATACATGAGATCCTCTTTCAAATGAAAGAGAAAAAGAAATAAAATCTTTAAAGGCTATGCTAGTCAGTAAGAAATTCCATTTTTTGTGTAACAGACTGTAAATATAAAAATATATCAATCTATATTTAAGACTAGCGATCAAGGATTAGATATTAATGCCAGATATTTGTTTACAAGGTAAAATAAATATGAGTAAGGATACAAAAGGGAATGTGCTATATAAGCCAAATGTGAATGTGGATCATGTTCTGAAGTTTCTTAGATCATTTTGCCAGATTATAGCATATAGGCTGCAGAATTGAAAGAGATTTCTTCAGACATCCATTGTCATTATGTGAAGTTTTATAACCTGGACAATGAGAGCAGAATCTTAACTTCCTCTAAAACTCGGCATGGCTACTTGCTCAAACCAAGGAACCACAGAGTTTCTTGCTTTTTTGTTGGAATTCACTCATTACTAGCTAAGATATAAACAGTCTCAGTTTTGGGTTATTGACTGCAACTCAGAGATGCCTACCATCTTAAGGAGCCAAAAGGTACATGTATATTTCCAGCAAACATAATTTGGTGCACAGAGAAGAAAGAACACTTGGATACATTCATACTAAATTCTTCCAAGAAGCATCATGGCACTGTATGGTTGTCACTACCCACATCGATGCTTATAATAGTTCATCCAAAAGCTTGGCACACAGTCCCATAGTTCTAAAAAGATTATCATTCCCTGTGAAGACAATCATAGACTATTTCAATCAAATAACATGTAAGAATAAATAGAAAATGTAGACAATACATAAATATATATATTTATATAGATGAACACAATAAGCTGTTTTCATATATTCACTTAAAACATTAAAACCAGTTAAACTCAATGCAATTTTAAATGTCTGATTGTACAATAAGGAACCCACACCTGACAGTGCTTCACTGACCAAAACTTTGAAAATTGATAAGCTGCGGGCTTAGAGAAAACACAAATAAAACTGTTATGCTAAAGGAACATAGCAATAAAATGGTGTTCAATAACATTATATAAGTCATAGTTCATTACTTTGCTTAGTTGCCATAGAGGAGCATCCACCTTCAGTAAGCAAGAAGATTTACAGCAACTGGTCAATGGATAGTAAAATACCTTGGAAGACTCAGTCATGAGTGGAATATATCTAATAAAATTTTCACATCAGTGGTTAGGGAATTTAGCAGCAGATCAGGCAACACTATAGCAAGAACAAGAAGGGATGGAAGACACCAAGGAGCCAAGGTCATCTAAATACAAAAGAATCGATGTGCATGTGAACTCATAGAGATGTGGCAGCATGCGTGGGGTCTGCACAGGTCTAAGCCAGGTGGGAAAGTAAGCACAAGTCACCATCCCTACACTACAAGCCATCTCCAATTGACAATCACTCACAAAAGGAAAGTACATTCCTCCGGTGGAGTTTCGGTGAAGGTATAGGCCTTTATTTAGGGTAAGCTACATGCTCAGTAAAAAGTGGCCAAAATATAAAGGCGTGCTTTGAGGAAGTGTTTTAACACATGGTACTTTCTGTATTTTTTTAAAACCTGAAGATACTGATTTGTAAACAAGGTTTCTGATTTTGTGGTTTTATGTTTGTTTGTGCACACATGTGTTGTTTTCATACATCTATACACATTTATATGATTCCTTCATTTATCCCCCCCTTTGGATTTTTGTTTTTGTTCTTTTGGTTTTCCTACTTGCTTGATTTGTTCCATTTTGGTTTCTCTCTCTCCCTCTCTCCCGTACTCTATCTCCCCCTTTCTCTCCTTCTCTTCCCTTTTGTTCAGTTGTTGTTTCTAATGAGAAGAATAATTTAGTAGATGGTGAGGTAGAAAGAATCTAGGAATGGGGGGGGGGCTGGAAATATGATGTGATCTGAATATATTGTACGGAAAACATACTTTACACTGACCAAAATTGTTCAGCAGGTAAAAAAAAAAAATCAACAGACTCTTCATTAGTCTCTTCCTTTTTTTTAAAAAATAAAATGTGATTCTCCTAATAACACACACATATGCGCACGCATGTGTGTGTGTGCACACACATACATACATACGCAAGTCTATTTTCAGATCGATTTATAAAAAACATGTGGTTTGTCTTTCATAATCTGTCTTATTTTCTTAGTATTGCTATCTTAGTTCTACAGCTAACTTAATTTTTTCCCTTTGTGATTGAATGAAATTCCAGTGTGTGTATGGTATATATTGTTTCTGTATCTATTCTTCCATTTAGATGTGCTTAGGCTAACTTCACAAATTGTAGATTATTAACATTGCCACAGTAAGCACAAAGGTACAAATATCTCTCTGCCAAGTCACAGTGGTTAAGGTTATCACCTTGAGAAACCTAATGAAATTCTTATAACTCAATCCAATCCCTTAGGAGTGAAGTCTCTAGACTAACCTGAGGAAGATTTTTGAGATAGGGTTCGAATCTGGGCATGCTTTGAGTGATTATCTTGATTAGATTGATTGAGGTAGAAGTGACTAATGTAACAGAACAGAAATCTCTGGGCTGCAGTCATAGACTGCCTAAAGAACAGAGGAACTTAGATAAACACAATCAGTCCTCACTGTCTTGATTTTTGAATATAATTTGCCAACTACCTTTATCTCCTGCTACCTTAAATTGACTGATATGATAGCACTGTGCTCTAAAAATATACATCAAAATAAACTGTTCCTTCCCCAGTTTAACTTGTTCAGGGTATTGTACCACAGAAACACAAAAAGCAACTAAGACATAATCTGTTTTAAATGTCTTGGTGTAGATGTCTCGCATGGTGTAGTTGGAGTATATGATAGTTTTATATTTCAATGTGACAGAGACTTCCTTTCTGTTTTCAATGGTAGACATAGAGTCACTTCTATTCGTACTAGTCATTCACAGAATTCCTTTTCTACTGTTCTGGATAGTTTTTTGTCAGCTTTTGATAAGCTACAGCCATCTGGGAAGAGAAACTGTGTTTGAGAAAAGGCCTCCACTAGATTGCCAATATGCAACTCTGTGGAAGTAATACACCTGAATGATGTTAAATACGGGAATTCAGAAACACTAAAACAATGGTCCTGTCTTCTATAAGAAGCCAACTGAACAACCCAGGAATACAGCAGACCAGCAAGAAGCATTCCTTCATAACTGCTGCTTCAGTCTTTTCCTGCTGCTCCTTCCTTGAGTTCCCATGCTGTCCTCCCTCAGTTGATGAACTATAAAATATCCTTCCAATATAACTTTTTGTCATAGTATTTATCAAGAAACAGAAATCAAAGTATGACACTCATTATTTGTGATAGCATCTGCTCTTTTGTCTTTTTTTCTAAAATCATTTTATTAGTATTCATTAAATATACATAAAATTGGTTTTATTAGGATACACAGAGACAACATGTACATAAAATACAAATGTTTATCTCCAACTATCCACTCTTATCGAATTCTCATAGTCATTAATTCCTTTGTTGTTTCCCAGTTAACCACTTTTCTATTGTCTTTTTTTTTTTAATACTTCAATGGGCTGCTTGAGGATTGTTCATAGAAGTGTGAAAGCAAAAAGCCTAGCATATGGCTTTGCTATTTATAAATTTTTCTTCCTGCCCCATCTGTGGATATCTGACCCATGTCAACATTAGTACTGTTATATGAGCATAGGTGTGACTTTTTTTTGTATATTCTTGAATCACAGAGTGGCCCTTTTGGGATGTGTGTCCTTGTTGGACTAGTAGTGTCATTGTGGGCATGGTCTTAGAACTTAATCCTAGCTGCCTGGGAGTCAGTCTTCTCCGAGAAGCCTTCAGATGAAGATGCAGAATTCTCAGCTCCTCCTGCACCATGCCTGCCTAGATGCTGCCATGCTCCTGTCTTTATAATAGTAAACTGAACCTATTATTCTATAAGCCAGCTCCAATTAAATGTGGTCCTTACAAAAGTTGCCTTAATTATGCTATCTGCTCACATCAATAAGACCGTAAGACAATACACATAACTATTTAGTTGTCATTTTTCTGGTCAACCACATCTATCTAACAAAACAAAACAAAACAAAACAAAACAAAACAAAACAAAACAGCATCTTCTCTAGTAGAACATACCGCCTGCTTGTCTACCTAGTTTCAACTGTGTTCATAGGACCAGAAGTGAACTTCCTCTTGTTGAGTGAATATGAAATCCATTCAGAATATGGGTAGGTGATTACTACCATACAAGATTTACCACTATCACAGGAATAGCACATCATGTCTAGCTATTCAGTATTAATGTACACTGAACCCACAGATGAGTAACTGTTAATAACAATTTTGCCCCCGGGCCCTGCTTGAACCCTTAAGACACAAATAGGGAAATCAAACATGAAAAATGTTCTTAGCAGAGTTTCTGCTTAAATTTTCTGTTTTCTGAACAGGTGTTAGCATTTTCAGCAGTATAATGCTAAGAACCAGTACTGGTTGGAAATCATGAGCCGTGGTTTTGTGTGGGCACATACACACATATGTATATGTGTAAATGTGTATATACATTTTATGTATACAGTGGATCTTAGAGGCCTTCCTAGAAGACAACTCACTGGGAAGTATCTCACAGCTAGCATAAAATTTTCATTCAATATTTTATGCCTTCAAGTACCAGTTGTATATCTACCAAGAGACACTCTCTGCTCACACTCCTTTTAAAAAATATATATAGTGCATCAGTATAGTCAGCAGCCAAGGATGCTATAGAGGCAGTAGTGCAGCACAGTGACAGCCAAATATCATACCTTGGTTCCCTTAAAGATATCTATTCTCACTGGAATAATATGGAATCTAAATGTACAATATTTTTGTATTTTTTGATAACTAAGTGTAAAATATCTTGTGGAAAATATCTGTTTTTATATTAACTCATTTATTTATTGGTTGGTTAAGTTGGTTGGTTCAAATTTATTTATTTAGTTTTCTTTTAATTTTTATGTATTCTAGGTAATGATCTCATGTAAACTATCTAGATGGTGTGTACTATTCTGAAATACTTGAGAGCATAATGTTGCTCTGCAGGCTTCTTATTTAGCACAATGCTTTCCTGTCATTAATTCTTAAGTTACTTATTATCACCACACATCAAAAAGTGACCTCATTTCCTTAATCTTTCCTGTAGTAGTTTCAGAGTTTTGAGTTTTACATCATTTTCTTCCCTTTTTAACTACTGTACAGAGGAAGATACTGAGACTTACTTTCATTCTTCAGCATAAAAATTCCCAGTGTCTGCAGTTCAGTTTTTTAACAAAAAAATTAAAGTTGTATTTGCAAAAAGTCTTTTCTTCAGCGTATGTTTGGCTTCCTGTGGGAAAATTAGGTTAGTGTATCCTTTTATTCTATTAATGTGCATGGTTTGTGACCCAAAACATTTCCTTGGTGGATATAATATGCATGTCTACCCACTCCAGATAGACAGTTCACAACACCCCAAAATATAAATACCACCTTATCTCATTTTGGTGAACCAATAGGATTTATGTACTTACTCACAAGATTATGGGTGAGTGACTACTTACAGGAGCATACATGAGTCAAAGCACATCATTGCAGGCCATCCCAGCAGCATGGGTTACATCTGGGAACCTGGAATACATGGTACAATTTTCAGGTCACCCAATGTAGCAGAGGGTGATCTTTCTAAGTACCTCAGTTGTTCTACATCTCTTCCAGGCAGTTTGGTTTCTGCTTCTATCAGGTAGTTGGTTTATTTTGTCTTCTTTGCAGCTTGGCTTCCTTAGTCAGAGGGGGACTCTGTTTTTATTATTTACTATGAAAAAAAAGAAGCCTGGTAAATTTGATGAGTTTCAAAGGCTTCTTGGAGTTATTTTGAAATTTCACCTTCTCTTTAAGGACCTTCCCAGAAAGTCACAAGACTGTTACACATGATGGCTTAGCACAATTAAATGGTATCCAAATTCAAGAGTTGTTATACTTCTTAAATCCTGTGAAAAATCATATCTCTTACATGTAGCGTGTTTTCAGTGGATAATGTTTATCTTTACTTTTCTTGGAGTGGAAGGAAAAATGAATCAAAAACCTATCTCTTATAATTGTTATTCTCTTAAGCCTCATCTTCTACCCAAGACTTTCCTACCATGTCCCTGTGGGCTATTTAAGTGAATGTCTCAAGTAACAGCAGCATGGCCATAGATTATGGTAATAACCAGCAAAACTGAAATACAAATTTTACCAAATGTTCCTTTCTACTGAAAATAGATACTTCTCTCCTATGATGTATTTTGATTATAGTTTTTCTCTCCCTCTATTGTTCCCAGTTCTTTACAACCCTCATTTCCCATCTAGACCCACTCTTTCTGTCTCCTGTTATAAGAGAACAGGCTTCTAAGACATGACAATAAAACATAACAAAATATAAAAATTCAAATAGCAAAAACGAAATTGTATCAAAGTTGGACAAGAAATAAATAGAAGGAAAAGAGCTCAAGAGAAGGCACAAAAACCAGAGACTCACTCACTGGTTCATATACTCAGGAGTTCCATAAAAACAGTAAATTAAAAGTCCTAATGCATGTCAGAGGACCTGGTTTAGACTGCCTGCATGTAGGACCTGTGCATGCTGACCCAGACTCTATTAGAAGAACCCTGTTCTTGGGTCTTTTTCTCTTGTTGTCCTCCAACCTCCTTGGCTCTTACACTCTCTCCTCCTCCTCCTCTTCCACAAGATTCCCTGAGATCTAATGGGAGGGTCTGTCCCTCTCTCTCTGCCTCTCCCCCTCTTCCCCCCTCTCTCTTCCTCTCTCCTGTCTTCCTCCCTCTTCCTCTCTCCCTGCCTCCCTTCTCTTCCTCTCTTCTCTCTTCCTCTTTTTCTCTTGCTTCCTCTTCCTTTCTCACCCGCTCTCCCTCTATCTCCCTATCTCTCTCTCTCTCTCCCTCTCTCTCTTTCTCCCTCTCTCTCTCCAGTGGTTTCTGGGTGTGAGTCTCTGTATTCATTCCTGTCTGCTCCAGAAGGAAGTTTCTCTGATGATGGCTGAATAAGGCACTGTTTTCTTTCCCAGATCTTCTCAGCTGGTGTGTTTCCAGGGAACACCTGCTGTTTTTAGAGGCTGGGAAAATGAATCCTTTGGGATAAAAAAGGTTGGTTGTAGGAGAGGTCAGAGAAGAAAGGGAGAACAGAGCAAATGTTCTTCTACAGAGCTGGAGATGAGATTGGGGAATATATTAGAGAAGCAAATGGAGAGGTGATAATTTGCAATCAGCCTACTTGCCTCCCTAGCCTAGATTTCATCAACACCTTTACCATTATTTCTTTTACATTTTAGTTTGATAAACTGTTTTCTATTTTTGGATCAATAATAAGTAACCCTGTGCTAAAAATTGTATGGAATAAATATTATTCAGTTGTATTTATTTAACTAATATTTTATGCAAATACACTGAAAGCAAGCAAAGCTAAAAATGAAAGAAGAACAGGATATGTGATCCTGGCATTTGAATGTCTCCTGTGAAATTCCCATAGATAAAGTTGCTGAGAAGTGTAGGTATAGTAAGAATGTGGACTTGAAGAAGTTCTAATGACACAAAAGTAGTTTCTTCAATGATACAAGTTTTCCTTATAAAATGGCTTGCAGAGGGCCAGGTAACCCTTTCTCTCTTCTACTGTGTTAGTGTATAGGAATGAGGTCCTTCTTAGACATTAATCCTGCTGGCCACCAGGTTACAACCCAACTAGACTTTAAACCATAGTAAATAAATGTTTATTGTTTATAAATTATGTTGTTCCCCACGACTCAAAGAATAACACAAAAGATCAAAAGAATGAATATTTGGGGAAAGCAAAAAAATAAGTAATTTTAATAGAGAAGAAAAAAATTCTAATGGTTTTTCCATTTTGGACTCTCATTCTAAGAGACCTAATAACAACAACAATCTGTTTTTTTTTTTTTTTTTTTTTGGTTTGTTTTTGTTTTTGTTTGTTTGTTTGTTTGTTTGTTTTTTGTCTAACTGCAATGAAGAAAAAATTATGCAGAATTTTAGGAACTCATTCAAAGTTATTCTTCAAATTAGTGGAATGTAAGACCTATCTATTGTATAAAGTAACTAACACAGAAAAATAGCCTTAAAATCTAGTGCGCCTATTAGATACTTTTTATTGGTTTACCTAATTGCTTTGGCCAAATAAACTCATTTATCTCATCTGTACAAATTCATTGATATAGACTTAGCTGGTTTCTTGAATGAAATTCATTCAATTGTGAAAGAAAAGTGTCAAACATGAGTGTCAAAATTCATTCTGAGTTAAAAGAAGAGTCTTTATAAATCAATAGTATATCCAATAAAAGTAGCAATTAATACTGGGTCAGGCTTTTTGGCACCTTATATTAGATCTTTTACAACTTGTTACAATCAAAAGGGAGACATGTTTGTGACACCTACCATATTATTATTACACTGTGAAGTGGGAATAGAAAAGAAAAATATTGTAATGGTTTTTCCATTTTGGACTCTCATTAGTTTAGTTAAGGCTTACTCCACACTAGATGAAAGCCTCTTCTAGCACTGTGCCCCAAGATGTCTCCAAGAAAATGAATATCCCCTCTTAACAAAAGAGCTTTCTGAATTAAATATGGAGTTCTTAGGAAAAAACAACCTAGTGAGAAAATACTTCATGAGCAGAACTGTCTTTGTCAGAAGGAATCCTATGCACTTTTATCATAATCAGTGCCTGATCTAAACAGTAAAACCTACAAATGACTTTTCATTAATATACCTTATTTCCCTGTTCTATCCATACAACTTCAAAAGGTGCCCTACAGGAATCATCTTTTATTTATACGTGAGGAATCTGACCTTTGCGACTTCGAGGCACATGACACATAATCTTCATAATGGATTGAAAAGCCAAGTTTTTTTTCTTTCCTTCTTTCTTTCTTTCTTTCTTTCTTTCTTTCTTTCTTTCTTTCTTTCTTTTTTTCTTTCTTTCTTTCTTTCTTTTTTTATTTCATTATTTGATTCCAACTTCAGAATAGCTAACTTATGTTCTCTGGCTCACTTAAGGACTTGAAAGATAAAATTGTTGTTTGTTAGAACAGCAAGAGAGGAACCATCTGAGTTTTAGGCATCCTCCCAAGTTGTCTTCATGTTGGATATAATTAAGTCTCATTGATAAGTGTAAGCAAATGAACTG
Source organism: Micromys minutus (assembly GCF_963924665.1). NCBI lineage: Eukaryota > Metazoa > Chordata > Mammalia > Rodentia > Muridae > Micromys > Micromys minutus. Next base: position 21,359,689 of record NC_137982.1, on the reverse strand, counting down.
ACATGATCTTAAACAGCAGCGTCTTCTCAATGAAAGCAATGCCACTGCATGAGAGAGAAGCATGGTTTTCAGAATGCAGCTAGTGTTTTTATGAGGGAAACAAGAATGGGACTATATTTTTTGCACTGCAGGTGAATTTGATATTCAAAAGCATGGGAAGACTAATGGCTGTGATTAGAGAGAAGCAGAAAGTGTGGAGGATGTGTGAACTTCCCCACACAGACATTTAGCTAGATCATTTAAGCTCGGATGTCTGTTACTTTATTTTATTTAAAACAAAATTGGCTCTATTTCTGGAAATCCATGACTTAACTAGGTACTTCTGTCTCCACCTGAACTAATATCTCCATAGGCATAAAATAAATTAGCAAGGTTGTACAAACCAGGACATGCATTCATGCTAGGGTTATGCTATGTAATTGCTAACTATTTTGATGCTTATTCATGTCCACATGCTAATAATTTTCAGAGATTGTATAGCACTATGTGTTTGTATCTAATTCTGCATTTATTTTGAAAATGTTCTCCGTTAAAATGTCTTGTGTGAATAATGAATATTTAGGAGTCATCAGCACTTGAGTGATGCTTAACTAAATGCAGCATACATCTAATCATGATCCACATGAGTCTCCAAGTCTCTCTGTCTCTCTCTCTCTGTCTCTGTCTCCCTCCCCTCCCCCTTTCCTCTGATGAATTTTAGGCATTCACAAAGAAACTGGATCATTTTCCTTCTTACGTTTTTATTTCTTATGCTGTGAAAATAAATGTAGAATGGATATTGAACTCTGACATGTATCAAACAATCTCTAGTTGAACAATCTGCAGTTGACACATTACAAAGTCTCTCTTCCCAGAAATCTCAATTAACCTGGGCTGATGAGCCACTGTCATATTATACACTTTGCCATTACATTTAGAAATCTAATTATCATTCATTGTTGTTGTTGTTTTTCTTGATTAAAGAAACTCTTTCATATCCAAGGTTGAATTTATATATATATATGTGTGTGTGTGTGTGTGTGTGTGTGTGTGTGTGTGTGTGTGTGTGTGTTCGTGTGTATATATGTATATTTATATGTATGTATATGTATTTAAGATGATCAGAAATATCTGAGTTGCCTGCTTTCTTTCTTGTATTGCTAGAATAACAAATATACACCCAACATCAGTTCTCAGAATTTACTGTATTCCAGGAAAACCATCAACCAACTAAATACCAGCATTCTACTGCAGTGCTTTAAAAACACAACAACAGAGATCTTCATATGCATCACCGATTGTGTTAATTGCTTTTTTAAAAACTTACGACCAAAAGTATCTCAAGAAATACTTTAAAGTGACTTACAGTTCCAGTGTTGTCCAACCTGATAGAGAGAATCTTGGCAGCAACATCAGTTCTGGTGGAAGAAGCACAGAATTGGATTGAGAGTCAGGCTACAAACCATCTTAAGCCTACCTTCTTCTATGTGCTTCCTCTATTAACCACATCTTTCCCTTCTATGTACAGTGTAACCATTTCAAAAATAAGGTGGAAAAACAACAGGGGACATATCTATTTCAAATCACCACACCCCCAAAATTTATTTATGTCCCTTCTCCTGGGATGATGGCTAGAATTTAGCAACTTGCTGAAAAATGTAGGTAGTTCAAATAAGGATCCAGTGATGCTACTAAAGGTGTATCTTCACCAATGGCATTGCCTAGCCTCTCTCAGTGTCAAACCTCAGCTACTCTCCATGAGCCCTTCATATTTGCAAAATCAGTACCACTAGGGTAATTCTTACACATGACCAAGTCTAGCTGCAGCAGCAGGTACAACCTTGGTAATTTTTGGAACACAGCTTCTTTGTGCTAAAATACATAACAAAACAAAAACAAAAACAAAAACAAAAACAAAAACAAAAGCAAAATACACTTCCCAGATTTCACCTTAGTGATCCTGGTCTCTTCTTAATCACCAATAATTTTTTAGCTCCAGCTTACCAGCATCAGTTGTCACAGAAGTCCCTTCTATTTTCGCCTGGAGTATCAGAGCTAAATGGCCAAAACTGCTGAGTTCTGCTGCTTGCTGGGATTGGAACATGACACTCCTTTCTGTTTTGCAACTCCCTTACTGCCTAAACTTGGCTGTCCTGAAACTTTCTCTGTAGATTCACCTTGAACATGGAGATCTGCATGGCTCTGTCTCTTGAATGCTGGGGTTAAAGGTGTGTACCACCACACCTGAACTTAAGCTTTCATTATTTAGAACTTGCTCTGTACTAGGATGGCCTTGAACTCAGAGATCTACTTGGCTTTTTCTCCTGGAATCAAAAGTGTATACCATCATGACTAGGTCTAAGCTTTTCATGGTCACTGTTCCTCAAGACCCGGATCAAAAGCCTGTGTCTTCCAGTCTTAAGATCTGGATCACAAGTGCGCCCTCCACTTTTAGATTGGAGTTTATTCCAGATTAAAGGTCAACCTATTCCTTATTCAACTTCAAACACAAACAGTAAACTTAGCTGCATGGGATCCTGCCCTGAAATCACATCTTTAATCTCTTTATCTACTTGAACACAGGATTCTGCTGCATCTCACTCTCTGTTGTCCCTTTATTACTTGAACCGTGCATTTTATGGTTTTCATTTCTTAGCTTGCTACACTTGTTCAAAATGCTCTTCATGAGACTTAACCAGAGAACAAAGACTCAGCTTGCCTTTGTTGAAACTTCCTTTGTCAGTGCAAACTATAAACCTCCTTATGTTAGCATCAGGTACATGCTTCAGACAAGGGCAAGCAGATACATTCATCAAAATACCACATAAACAGTCTGTATGCATGTGATGGTTTGTATATATTTGGACCGAAGAGTTGCACTAGTAGGAGGTATGGCTTTTTGAAGAAGGTGTTTACTGTGGCTATGGGCTTTAATACCTTAACCATAGTTGTCTGGAAGTCAGCAAGTATTCTGCTATCAGTCTTCAGATAAAAATGTAGAACTTTAAGCTTCTCCTGTACCATGCTCACCTGGACACTGCCATACCTTGATGATAATGGAATGGACCTGTAATGCAGCTTCAATAAACTATGGTCCTTATAAGAACTGTTTTGGTCATGAGGTCTGTTTTCAGCATTGAAACACTAAGACAACACCACATATTGAAATTCTTTGCCACTTAACTTTTTGGGACATGTATGCAGAGTTCAAATCACACATAGCAACCAAATCTTCCATATCCCTACTAGGATAGCCTATTAAACCCCACTTAAAGGATTCCCACTGCTTTCCAAATCAAAATTACCAAAATTCACATTCTTCTAAACAAAAGTGTGATCAGGTCTATCATAGCACTGCCTCAGTCCCTGGTGAGAACTTTTGTGTTTGGGTTTTTCTAGTGTAAGCAAACACGCTGACCAAGGAAACTCTTCTAAGAACACAATTTAATTACAGCTGGCTTACAAGTTCAGAGTTTCAGTCACTTATCATCAATGTGGGAACATGACAGTATCCAGGTAGACATGGTACAGAAGGAAACGAGAGCTGTACTTCTTCATCTGAAGGCTACTAGAAACTGCTTCCAGACAGCTAGGATGAGGATCTCAAAACCCGTGCATACAATGACACACTTTCTCCAACAAACCCACACCTACTCCAACAAGACAGCATCTCCAAATAAAGCCACTCCATGGGCCAAACACATTCAAACTATCACACAAAGTAAAACCCTGTCATAAAAACACAAAAAGAAGGAAAAGAATGGTCTACACTACTCCAAAAGGCGTAGGAAGGGACAGTTTTCTAAAAACTGGCTTTATTACTGTAACTACATTGCATAATCTTACAGCCACCTAAGTTATAAGCTTGTTGAAGATAGCAATTACTTTTTTCTCATTAATTTGTTTTATTCATTTTATGTCCTGATTGCTGATGACCCTCCCATCTTCCAGACCTCCCCTCACACAGCTTCTTCCTCTTTCCACTCCCCTTCTGCAATGAAAAGCAGGAGGCCCTATGGGGAATTGGTTCTAATGTTTTTTCTTTTTTCAGCTCCTCAAAGTCAAGTTTTAAGACCTGAGGGTCCATGACACCAGCAGGATTTGATTGGTAATAAAAAATTTCCAAAGAGACAGGGTGGGTGTTTTATGTTACATGGGCACGGCACCAAGAGAGGGGAAGAGGAGACTCCCTGTAACTCAGAAGCAGTGGGATCAGACTGAAGAACTGCAGCAGAGAAACCATCCTGCAATGTAGGTGGAAAGTGGACCTCTGAGCAGGGCTGTCCAGAAGGTAACAAGACACCAAAGATAAAATATAGATTTAGAAGGCTTTAAGGCAAGAATTTTAGAAGGAAATGTGTGCTAATTGCTGGGAGGTTTAGAAGTGTGTAGCCATTGAACTAGTCAAGCATAACAACCCCCCTCGTGTCTCTCTTCCTCTGTGTGTGTGTTTCATTTAAGAATCTAGAGCATTCTTGAGTGAATGCATTGCACTTGAGCTGCTGGGAGTGAAGGCAGGTTAACTAATTTGCAGTTACATGACCCCCTCTTGGTATGAACACACCCGGGCACATCAGGCTGTGTAAGACTGGGTGATTTCTTTCCCACTGAGGACCAAAATGGCAGCTCAGTCAGGGGAACAAGCTTCACAGTCAGGCAACAGAGTCAGGAACGGTCCCTGTTCCAGTCATCAGAGAACTCACAACAATCAAGCTACCAAGCTACAGATCTGCTACATATATGCTGGGGCCTAGGTCGAACACGTGTGTACTCTTAGGTTGGTGTCTGGGAACCTTCAAGGGTCCAGGTTATATGATTCTCCTGGTCTTCTCATGGAGCCCTTTATCCTCTCTTGGTCTTCACATTATAGGCTTATTGAAGATGGATATTTTTAAAAGAAAAATAATAATAATATTTGTTCTCTTTATTTTTTCTAATATATTTAAAATATTCCTATGAGGTGGCAAATATATAATTTTCCAAATAAGTTTTAGTTTTATAACTTGTCATATTATGAGGAAAGGTACAATAATAATAGTGTAATAGTTGAAGGCCTAAGGTATAGTTCAGTCATAGAGCATTTAAGCAACATGTCCAAAGCTTTAGATTCACACTCCAGCATCACATGCAGCAATAGATTCAACTCCAGCACCATGTACAAGAAGCATTTATTCAAATAAAACCCCACAGACCTCTTGAATTAACAGAGTTGGGAATCATAAAATTTAAAAATTTTATGAATAAAAAGGTGTTTGGAAACTTCATAAATGAGCAAGCATTAACTTGAAATATTATAGTTTATTTATGTAAATAAATAAAGAAGTTATAGTTTTGTTCATTCAATTATATTTGTTCATTATTTACTTTGGAAAGTGCATTACTAAAAAATACATATATGTGTGTGTATATATATATGTATATATATAATGTGTTGCATGTATATGTTAAATATTCAAAAATTCAATCAAATTAATAATCAATGGAAATAGATAAATAATGGCATATATCTTTCTACTTACTTGAATGCTTTTCATTTGAATTTATGAACATCTACTTCAAAAACAAAATAATAAATTTTACCAGCAAATGAAGTATGGGTGACCATAGTCTTCTTAGGTTTTGCTCACATGACATCTAGAAGAATTTTCTGAAGTCCCATATATTACCTAATGCATATATCACCACATTTGATGTTTTCTGTTCCCTTTATCATTCTTCAATATGAAAGCACTATCAGAAGATAATTTTTATAAAACTTCTCCACGCATTGTAATTTTCGAAATGTGGCGGGTGTCAGTTTGTGCAGCAATCGTGACTTTCTACCATGCCAGGACGTATTTCTGTGTTGCTTGCCACCTCAGGGTACACCCATTTGCCCTTTTTTTGTTTCACAATATCTGAATTTTGTTTGGATCTTTATTTTTATGCTGATTATTTAAACTTTTGATAATTTTCCTACGTCTTTCTGCTCATAGTTTTGTTTTACCCTTAAGCAGTCTGCCTGTAAGTCTCTTCTTGCCAGTTTTAATAGTCCATAATTTCCAATAGAAGGTCTGCTGCCAGAATCTTCTTTCCCCCCAGTGATAATGGCTGCTCTTGCGAACCTGCCCTGCCCTCCCTCATCTAATTTGAGTCGATGAGGGGGCAGACAAAACAGATGGTTGGCACAGGACAGGATGATTCACTGTTAGAAATCATAGGGAAACATCTTTGAAATTGGTGAGGGAGAGGAAAGCCTGACATTTGACAGAGCCATGTAAAAACTGCAATACTCAGACGAAGTTCAGTTTAATTTTGACTGTTATTTTCCAGATGTCCTGATCATATGATTACAATTTTAAGATTATATCAAAACTATACCTTTTCCCAAATGCACTGTAATCATTTCAGAAAATTGAGTTTATCGTTGTCTTTTGATGTCACGACCAGTCTCAGAGACATGCCATCATTGACCTAAAGTCATATGTTCTCTTTTGTGACTTCTTCAGTTTCTCCTCGCCTTCTATTCCTGGAAACTTAATGGTTTCCCATGGTTTTCCATGTAATACCCAATAGAATCTTTACTAAATATGGCATCAAAATGACTTAGTGACTGCATTAGTCACTAAAAAAGCATATGCCTAGAAGTATAGCTAATATTATTTTTGAAATCTAGTAATACTAGTTGACCAGGAAACTATAGATCTAAAAAGTATTTATGAGTGATCTAAAACATTATTGTCATATACAGAAAATAATATAACAATGACATGCATAGGAATGAAATTAAATCACTTTATACTAATTTTTATTCAAAGTTTTAAAGATTGTTATGCAGTTAGTATTTTAAACAAAATAGAACAAGACCATATAATACTCATCATAGTAAGCTGAGCTTACAAGGCATCATTTTTTTTCTCTCTTAAGACAAGAAATAATTCCATGTCTTCTGAGTCTTCTACCCATGGAATAGACCTAGTATTGATATTATAAAGCTTTGTTGTCAGATAAAGGTCTATGTTACATTATGTTAAATAGACTATGAAGTTAAATTGTTTCAGGTGAAGCATTAGGAAAATATATTATAGGTGCTGGTTAAGAGCCCTGACTATTCTTTCAGAGGTCCCAATTTCAGATCCCAGCAAGCACCTGGTGACTTATAGCCATCTATAATGGAATCTAATGCCCTCTTCTTGTTGTCCTCACATGTATAAAATAAATAAATCTTAAAAAAGTAAAAGTATCAATGAAGAAAAGATTTCATGTGTAATGGACTTAAAAATTAACTGTCTATGATTTGTATTTTCATATTTGTGCCTTGCCAAAGAAAAAAAAAAATAATAAAAAAAATAAAAAAAGGTAAATTTGACAGTTCTGGCATTCCAAAAACATGGAGTCATTCAGTTCAGGAGAGAAACTCATGGAGAACAAAGAAAAGGTCTATATATGTTGTGTTCTTTAGAACAATATTCCTAATAATTAATGATGTTACATCAATACAGATAGACAAGAGCTAGGCAGTTTTCTATGCAGTGAGGAATGCATATTCTTTTGGTGGAAGACCTCAGCTCAGTAGCAAGCATTCACATTAGGCATAACATAACAACTTCTAACTCTAGCTTCACATGACTTCATGCTGCTTCTGGCCTACACTTACAGCAACATTTCTGTGCACAGAGTCCTCACAGACACACATTTGGATAATTCAAAAAAATACAGATAAAATTTAAAAATAGAATAAAATCAAACTATAATGTTGACCAAACTAAACCAAAATAAATTGAAATTTAATTAACATTTTATTTGTTTTCTACAAACAAAGCACAGTCTAGTAGGTCTGTATTTTTTCAAGCAGAATTAGCATGTGTGTTTCTATAAATGTATCTTCATGTGAGTGGAGTGTGCACATGTAGAAAATAGGTATTTTTGGCTTGTTAACCTTTGTCACTTCTGTGAACAGTATGCTGGGTATTCTGTAGTTTTTTGAATAATATCCATTTATGAGTGAGTATATACCATGCATGTGCATTTGGATCTGAACCTCGCTCAGGATGATATTTTCTAGTTCCATCCATTTGCCTGCAAAATTCAGGATGTCTTCGCTGTTAACAGCTGGGTGTACATCAATCACATTGGTATGGTACAAATAGTTTATGATCCATTTTCTGTTGTGGGATATCTGGATTAATTCCAGCTTCTGTCTGTATCAAGGCCACTATAATCATAGTGGAATACGTACCCATGTGGCATGGTGGCCCCTTCTTTGGGAGGATGCCCAATAGTGATATAGCTGGGCCTTCAGTTAGATCTATTTCTAAATTTTTGAGGATACTTCAGATTGATGTGCAGAGTGGTTGTAAAAGTTTGCAATCCCACCAGCAGTGAAGGAGTCTTATGATATTAGATGATTTTGTGTGAAATGTTAAATTAATTGCCACAAAATTGTTTAAGCAACTGTAATTTACTAATATTTCCCAAGTTAGGAGTTGGGTCTCTTTAGTTTCTTGTCTATCTATTGTAGAATTACGGTTGGCTTACAATTGTGGAGGTCTTGTGCAGGTAAGCATAGAGCACATAAATTCATAATTGTAATAACTATTCAATGCCGAACAACATTTCATTGAGTTCTTTTACATTATCTTGCTTTCAATCTTTCTGTACCTTCTTCCAGTGTCCCTGTATCCTAGAGAGTAGTTTATAAGAAGCTAGATAGATATGATTGTAGCATAATACAAGAAGTATAGAAATATTAAGTTGAGAGTCAATAATAGATGCAATTAGTAAGCATTAAATTTAAATAAGTTTTTTAAACTGCAATGGCATAACAGTAAAAACATCTAACAAAATTTGTAATATGATATTTATGAACAATGGTTCAGTAACTTGATAGTGACCAACATTTCACACTATATGTAGCTCATATATTTTTAAATAATGATATTGTTCCCTCTAGATAACTGATAAATCATAGTTGTACCCGAATAAAGAAAAATAAGTGAATATTGCATGTTCATATAAATTTCAGTACTCAAAGAAATTGTTTTAACGACATGCACCAAAACCACAAGAGACCATATGAGACTTCAATGTATGACTTAGTAATTTCATAAATTCATAACAACAGTAATAACCCAAGAAGCAGATAGAAATTACTGAGTTGAAGAAAATAATTCAAGAGAAGAAAAATAAAATAATGTACAAAAATAGCTAACATAACCACAAAGCATCTCTGAACTCATCTAAGGAATGAGAAGAGGAAAGAATTGAAAAATTTATTTACTATAAGGGAAACCCTGATTTTGGATACTCATAGTTAAGTAATATGACCAGTATTGCAAAAAACAATGACAAGGGACAAAGAAGGCCTAGTGATTTAGAGGACACCATCAACCAACTCAGCAGATGCATTATAGGAGGCTTGTAAAGACAATACAATGATTTTAAAGCTAATACTGAAATTTTCTGAATCTTCAGAACTGTAAACACATACAACATCATGAAGTTTAACTTTCTTCCCATAAGAGAAATTCAAGCATTAATACATACTACAATTAAATCATAAGAACTTTAAAGATGAGAAAGCTGTCAAAGCAGCAAATACAAAGCAACTTGTAGCACACAGAGGTTATAAAGAACATTCTCAACAGATTTCCTCCCAGAGGACATAATAAAATGATAGTTTCAAATAACTAGGAAAAACAGTATCAAACAAGTCTCTAGCAACCAGCAAGCTGTTCATCAAAAATGAAAAGAAAGAACTTTTTTAAACAAAAGCAGTAAGAATTCAGCACCAAAACTTGTATTATAAGGGCTTCTAATGGAGGGTAAGTTAAATGGATGAATATAATGTGTAAACATATAAAATATACAACTCATTATGAAGTCAACCGTGTTATCAAACTTATAAACATGGTGTATGAAATAGTATGATGACAATAATATCAAGGATAGAAGGCGAAGCCTGAAACAGTACAAAATTGTATAACATTTTGTTAGTGGGTACACAGCAGAGAAGGATATAAACAGTGGCATCAAAATATGAAAACTGAAAGGAAAGTGATTCAAGAGTTCACACAATCATTTGAAATAGAAGCTAAGTTGTTACTGGCATAAAACAGGCCATTAATGCTATAAACCCCAGGATAATTACAAAAACTATAGTAGCTATATGCACATTAAAAATGTAAATGTGGAGTACATCACTGTAGAAAACAAACCAGTTATCATAGTACATAGAAGAAAAAGCAGCTACAGAAAATTAAGAACTCAGGGAAATAATGGACAGAGACTGTTCTCATTATTGAATGGCAAATGCTGTAAATTTATAACCATAACCTAAACTGTGGTCAAATAGATTGAGTAAAAGTCAGCTTCATCAATCAACTGTCTACAAAGTCCCGTTTTAGGTTACAGAATAAAGGTAGAAATTAAATGATGACACAGAAGGACATACTGTACATAAATATCAGTCATATGAAAGTGCTGCTAAAAGAAAAGTTTGACATTGCAAAGCAATACTTTTGTTCAGCAATAAAGATTAGAAATTAAATATGTGTGCATCCCCAAAAGAATTATCAAAATATATAAAAGAAACCATAGCAGAATATACAGTTATCAAAACAGTAATAGAATAGTTCTAAGAAACTGGCATGTTGGATGATTTACAATATGTAAATTATATAAACAAAAAGCCATTTGACAAAACTGGACTTGAATAATATTACAAACTTAATTGATCTGAAAAACTTAAATGATAGTCAACCACATTGTATTAATGCATAAAATCTCCACAAAGACACTCCATCTGTCATAAAATAACATGAATTAGCAAAGCTAAAACAACAAAAATAGCCTTCTTCTCCAAGAAAAATCATTTTACTGGTGATTGTCACCAAAAATTTAAAAAAAAAAAAGAAAAAGTCTTTCTCAAATTCATTCAATAAAAGAGAGAATTGAAGACTTTAAATTTGGATTATAAAGATATCATCACTGTGAAACAAAGCCAGACCGGATTACTAAAGAAGAGGGTAATACAGGCCAATAGCCATTTTCATCCTAAATATGAATGATGATATTTTCTTTGTTAGTCTAGCGAAATAAAAAAGATTCATCCACATATATTATATAGGAGAAAAGTTAAATAGAAGGGTATACAATTCCAAATATCCCCTCAATAACTGGAATCTTTAGAGAAAAATAAATAGAGTGATTTGAGTGACAGTAAAAATCACCCAAATTAAAAATATGTAGGAGTATTAAAAATTCTGTATATCAATAAGAATAAATTCCTAAATGCTTCCAAAGCTCTGAATATCCAAGAAAAAATGCACAGATCATATGAAGCTCAAAAGAAAAGAAAACAAAGGCCAAAAACTGGAAGCCTCGGTCCTTATTTAAAAAAAAAAAAAGTGTATAAAACCCTCTCAGACTTTGGTACACCTAGACCTTAAACAATTTATAATTCAAGAGCTAACAATGCAGCTATAAGGCAATTCTTGGTATTCAAAAATCATTATGTTCAATCTTTACACACCAAAAAAAAAACTTTGAATATTTCCATGTTACACTTTCTTCTACATGTTTTATGCTCATTTTAACTAGTAAGATTTTGATGCAAAGTATTAAATATATTTTTAAATAAAGTACTGACAAAATATATTCAAAGAGTTTTATGCAGTAGTGCTTTTTATATCTGTAAACTTATCTCTGTTATTTATTTATTTATTTTCTGTGTTCTTTTTTTATTCTTATTTTTAATTGAACATCTTTATTTTAAACAGCAAAGATAAATGTACAGATTTTAAGCATTTTTGCATGAAAGTATACGAATATATTTTTGTCAGTACTTGTTCTTTTCAAAGGTTTGATAGTGTGCATTAAGATCTTACTAGATAGAATGAGCATGAAGTACACATAAAACAAGATGTAACTTGGAATTAGTCTAAATTTTCTTGGTGTGTAAAGATTAAGTAAAATGTTTTTTTTTCTTTTTTTCACAAACTTCATATAGTCTGTGAGTTGTTTCTGGGGTGTTCTGAGCTTTCTGGGGTTAGTATACAATTATCAGTGACTGCATATAATGTCTGTTCTTTTGTGACTGGGTTAACTCACTCAGCATGATATTCCCTAGATGCATCCATTTTCTTAAGAATTTCATAAAGTCATTGTTTCTGAAAGCACACTAGTACTCCATTGTGTAAATACACCACAAGTTTTGTATCAATTCATCTCCTGAAGGACATCTGGGTTCTTTCCAGCTTCTGGCTATTATAAATAGGGCTGCTATGAACATTGTGGTACATGTGACTTTGTTGTATGTTGGAGGTTCTCTGGAGTATATTCCCAGAAGTGGAATAACTGGTTCTTCAGGTTTTACTATGTCCAATTTTCTGAGGAATTACCAGACTGATTTCCAGAGTGGTTGTACCAGTTTACAACCCCACCAATAGTGGAGGTGTTCCTCTTTCTCCACATCCTTGCCAGCATCTGCTGTCATCTGAATTTTTGATCTTAGCCATTCAGACTGGTGTCAGGTGGAATCTCAGGGTTGTTTTGATTTGCATTTTCCTGATGTCTAATGATGTCCAGCACTTCCTTAGATGTTTCTCAGCCATTCGACATTCCTCAATTGAGAAGTTTTTGTTTAGCTCTGTACCCCATTTTTCAACAGGGTTTTTTGATTCTCTGGTGTCTAGCTTCTTGAGTTTTTTGTATACCTTGGATATTAGGCCTCTATCTGATGGTAAAAATCGTTTCTCAATATGTTGACTGCCATTTTGTTTTCGTAACACTGTTTTTAGCCTTACAGACACATTGCAATCTCATTAAGTTCCATTTGTCAATATTTGACCTTAGAGCACTAGCCATTAGTGTTTCTGTTCAGGAAATTTTCTCCTGTACCTATATGTTCTAAGGTTTTCCCTACTTTCTCATCTAATAGTTTCAGTGTATCTGTTTTAATATGGAGATCTTTGATCTACTTACACTTGAGCTATGTATAAGGAAAGGGTCTATTTTCATTCTTCTGAATGCTGAGTGCCAGTTGGACCAACGCCATTTGTTAAAAAGGCTGTCCTTTTTCCATTGAATGTTTAGGGTTCCTTTGTCAAAAATCAGGTGACCATATATGTGAGGGCTCATTTTTGAATCTTCTATTCTATTCCATTAATCCACCTGCCTCCACAGTACCATGCAGTTTTTAGCACAATTGCCTTGTAATATAGCTTGAGGTCAGGGATAGTGATTCCTGCAGATGTTTTCTTGTTGTTGAGTATGGATTTCCTATTCTAGATCTTTTGTTATTCCAGATGAAATTGCACACTTTCCAACTCGATGAAGAATTGGGTTGGAATTTTGATGGGGATTGCATTGAATCTGTAGATTGCTTTTGGTAGGATGACCATTTTATAATGTTGATCCTTCCAATCCATGAGCATGCAAGATCTTTCCATTTTCTGAGATCTTGCTCTATTTCCTTCTTTAGAGATTTGAAGTTCTTGTCATACAGGTCCCTCACCTACTTAGTTAGAGTCACACCTAGGTATTTCATTTTGTTTGCAACTATTATGAAGGATATCTTTCCCCTAATTTCTTTCTCTGCATGTTTTTCCTTTGAGTAGAGAAAGGCTACTGATTTGTCTGAGTTGATTTTATATACAACAACTTTGGTGAACTTGTTTATCAGCTGTTTAAGTTCTCTGGTGGAATTTTTGGGGTCACTTAAGTACACTATCATGTCATCTGCAAACAATGATGTTTGTATTTCTTCTTTTCCAATTTGTATTTCTTTGATTTCCTTTTGCTGTCTAATTGCTCCAGCCAGGACTTCCAGTACTGTGTTGAATAGGTAGGAGTCGAGTGGGCAGCCTTGTCGAGTCCCTGATTTTAGTGGGATTGCTTCAAGTTTCCCACCATTAAGTTTGATGTTGGGTGTTAGTTTGCTGTATATTGCTGTTATTATGTTTAGGTATGGGCCTTGGATTCCTATTCTTTTGAAGCCTTTAACATGAAGCAGTTTTGAATTTTGTCAAATGCTTTCTCAGCATCTAGTGTGATGACCATGTGGTTTTTTTTCTTTGAGTTTGTTTATATGGTAGATTATGTTGATGGGTTTCAGTATATTAAGCCATCCCTGCATCCCATGGATGAAGCCTACTTGATCATGGTGAATGATCTTTTTGATGTGTTCTTGGATTCGGTTTGCCAGGATTTTGTTGAGTATTTTTGCATCAATGTTCATGAGTGAGATTGTTCTGAAGTTCTCTTTCCTTGTAGGGTCTTTGTGTGGTTTAGGAACGAGGGTTATTGTGGCCTCAAAGAATGAGTTAGGTAGTGTTCCTTCTGATAATATTTTGTGGAATATTTTGGAGAGTATTGGCATTAGGTTGTCAATAAATGTCTGATAAAATTCTGGACTGAACCCATCTGAACCTTGGTTTTTTGGTTGGGAGGCATTTGATAACTGCTTCTATTTCTTTAGGTGTTATGGGATTATTTAGGTGGTTTACTTGGTCCTGGTTTAACTTTAGTACCTGGTATCTGTCTAGTAATTCATCCATTTCCTCCAGATTTTCCATCTTTGTTGAGTATATGCTTTTGTAGTAGGATCTGATGATTTCTTGAATTTCCTCATTTTCATTTGTTATGTCTCCACATTCCTTTCTGATTTTGTTAATTTGGATAGTCTCTTTTTGCCCTCCAGTTAATCTGGCTAAGGGTTTATCAATCTTGTTAATTTTCTCAAGGAACCACCTCTTGGTTTTGTTTATTCTTTGAATTGTTCTTTTTGTTTTTATTTGTTCAATTTCTGGTCTGAGTTTATTTCTTCTGATCTACTCCTACTCCTCTTGTGTGTATCTGCTTCCTTTTGTTCTAGAGCTTTTAACTGTCCTGTCAAGTTGCTAGTGTATGCTCTCTCCAGTTTATTTTTGGAAGCACTTCGGGCTATTAGATTAATATTTTTTAAAAAAAGGAATTAGAGAGGGAAAGGGAGGGGAAGTGAGAGAGGGAGGAAGAAGGAGAGAGAGAGACAGAAAGACAGAGAGGGGATTAAATGGACTAGAAAGAACAGTGGTATTGTCAGTAACCTTTGAAATAGAAAAAAAAATCATTATATTTAAATAGGTGTCCCAGCATTAGATGGATACGATGCTTAAAGCATTAAAATGAAAAGAAAAATAAAGGACAGTCAATGAATCTATATAATAAATAAAAGTTTATAGAAGAGCTTTAAGAACAATTTTGTGGCAATTAATTTAACATCTCACACAAAATCATCCAATATCATAAAAATAACCAACTGTAGATACTCATTCAGAAAAAAATAGATGATGTAAATATCAGAAATATTATATTAAATATTTAATGATGTTTTCAATCTTTCTAACAAATAAATCTATAATCTAATGTTATTTTATTGGTAAATTCTATCCCAGCAATAATTGAGAAGATGATATAAACTTTATATATTTTATTGAATAGAAGCAGGTAAAGAATAAAATGTTTTTCATCTGGTTTGGTTAGTTTTATATCATCCTCATATCAGAACTAATAATACATAGAAAAGTTGCAACTTTGAAATGGCCCAATTAAGAAACTGTCTTTATAAACCAAACTGATAATATGTTGTACCTAAATGCATCTGCTTAGCTGTATCTTCCTTTAGTTCAGAGATTTTTTTTTTTTTTTTCTGGTTGTGAAGGATCTGACCTATGCCATTAACTTTGGCTCTGTCATAAATGCCAATATTAAATGTTCCCTTCCTTTGGTGTATAACATTACATATGTGTTTATATCTTGAAAGTTTATGAAAATGTTCATATTTCTTACTTATGTAGTCTAGATCCACTACTTTATTTCTGGGTCCTTAGAGTGCATCTTCTGCTTGATTCTAGTACTTGAAATTTCTAATTGAGGTAAAGGATCTTTCATTTCTGTCTTTATTTCACCTTGAGTTCAGTGATTTTCTTTCTTGAGTTTTGGCTTTCTTTATTATTTCCATTGAACTTATATTTGTGTTTTTATGGTATCACTCTGGCATTTATTTTTCTTATGTGCTTTCTTTTTCTTACAACTTTATTTAAAGAAGAGAGATACATGTACAGATTTTTATAAGCATTTTGGAAATTCTTTTAGAGGTTTGATAGCATGCATTCAAATCCAACTAGTTACCATAAGCATAAAGTACATGTAGAACAGAACATAACATGAAAACAGTCAGAGTTTTCTTAAGGACTTTTTAAAATTTTCATTGTGTTATTTCTTTGTTTCTTCATTAAGCTCTTTGAATATTTAGCCATGTCGATGAAAAGTTTTAGAATTTAAAATAATATGGCAATTTGGCAAAACCCAGGACAAATATACATGAATCAATATTTTGTATATTTATTGACAGAGAAGAAGAGGAGTAGAAAAATGTGAAGGATGCTTAAAAGGTAAAGGAAGAGAAGGTAAAGGAGGAGGAGGAAGAGGATGCAGAGGAGGAGAAGAATCTCCTATTCAATTGACCTATTCAAAAATAGGAGCAGAGTGGAGGCTGGAACCTGAACAGAAAGTTTTCAAAGGAATACAAGAAAAATGCTAAAGAAAGACTCATAAATGTTCACTGTCCCTATAGTTTAGGGAAATGTATATCAAAACAACTTTGAGGTTACATCTTACACCATTTAGAATGGCAAAGTTCGACAAACCAGCCAACAACAAGTGTGAACTATTATTTCCCATTGGTGAGATTGCAAGCTCTTTTAACTAATTGGAAATCAGTGTGTGGAATTTGCAAACAGCCAAAAACAAATTTTCCATATGACCCAGGTATTCACTTCCGTGGCTAATGCTTAAATGACTGGACATTCACTCCACTGTTACCTGTTCAACCTGTTAAACCATGTTCACTGCTACTCTATTTACAAGAGCTAGGAAGTGAACATAACATAATTAGTCTCCAACCATTGACAGGATAATAAAAGTGTGGTATGCAAATACTACTTATTCCTCTTCAAGTGTAAAGAAACATGAAATCATGAACTTCGCAAGTAAATGGATGGGACTAGAAAAGATCACTTGAGAGCATTAACCCAGAGAGACTACTGAATATGTGTTCTCATCAAAGGTTCTTGACCTCAAATCCTCAAATCGGAGTGTATAACCTTGAGAAATTTAACTGCAGAAACCAGGAAAATATTAAAGGGCCAATCTGTGTGTGGTGGTGTACAGGTAGGGGAGTTGGGGAACAATGAAGAGGAAATTATCTGATCAGAGAAGTGGGAAAAGAGTTAGCTCTTTAGGAACTGGGAATTGATGTAAACACAATAGAAAAAAGAATATGTAAAATATATACTATATATAAATATGTAGCTTAAATGAACTATTAAATCAGAAACAACTAGTTTTACAGAAAAGAGCACTAAATAGGCCCCATACCTTTAAAAAATGTAAAGTGCATTTATACTGAACATATAATACAATCCTAACATTTGGCCTACAGAGCTATTCATGTCTGAATATATTGACATTGATCAATGGAAGTGCTGTATTTTGCATTGTATACCATACTTACTGAGATGTATCTTTTACTTGGTCAAAATGGACTGGGGCAGAAAATGGCCTGACATATTTCCAAATCCAAATTTATTTAATAATAGTGTTGAACAATAAATTGAAAAAAAATCAAATAAACTTGACAAATACCTAAATATTAAAAGTAACTAGCAAAGACTAGATGATACTAAAAGTTTTAAATATATATTTTCAACAACATTCATGTCAGTAATTAAAATATTATCATATAAAGCTTTCTTTTGTCAATGTTAATTTCAATGGGCCAGGTTTATTTTCGGTATTTAAAGTATTTTTCCTTTAATGATGAAAACCTGACTAACCTCCAGATTCCATTGATACCCAGGTGTAGTAGGATGTGTTTGTTTTCTCGGTGCTTCCCCAGAGGCTTGCACTCCCCCAGAAACAACTCACAGACTGTATGAAGTCCAAGAAATAAAGAAAACAAAACAAAACAAAAAATATTTACAAAACAAGAAGACTGACTATTTCCATGTTGCGTTTTGTTTTGCATGTACTTTACGCTCATTGTAACTATTAGGTTTTCAATGCATACTGTCAAGACCTTGAAAAAATCAAGTACTGACTAAAAAATATATTCACATGGTTTTATGTAAAAATTATTTTAATATCTGAAAAAACAGTACTGACAAAAATGTATAATTTTAAGCAAAAAATGTTTAAAATCTGTACATTTATCTTTGTTTTATAAAATAAAGTCATTAAAAAAAAGAAATATGGGAGGGGGGAACAGAGGAATCCTTGGAAGCTCAGATACAGGCTAGATTGAAGAATAAGTGGTATATAAAATCAATGTAAAATTCTGTCTCATACAATATGGAATTCCAAGATAAACAAAACACTAAAGTTTGTCTTTTGGCCTTCTTATACAATCATTGGAATGCATATGCCTGTTACTTCTATGGCTATATTTAAGCATAGATTCATGCACACATCTTATATACACACTGAACAACACACCATGATTGAACTTATTTGACATCTGTTCTATTTCAACATATGCAAAACAGAAAATATAATAGAGCACATAAATAGAAACAATGTCAGACACTGGATCATCTCATTTGATGCAAAAAATAATTTTTATGAATCTGATTACCACTCAAAATAAAAGTGCTAAAAATAAGCACAGCAATATCCTACCTATATTTGAAATATTTTAAAATTTTCTTTAAAAATCAAAAATTGTATTACCTATTCTCACCATTTTAACTTACTATAGTGCTTAAAGCCTTAGCCAGAACAACAATGAGAAAGAAATAAGGGGGGTAAACATAGACTAGGAAAAGGGCAATTTATTCATTTATTTATTTATCTTTATTACATTTATTATTTTTTATAGTCCAGTAATTACCCCAATCTCAGTCTTTCCTCTCACAGTTCCTCTTCCCTTTTCTCCTACCTAACACTTATCTCCAAGAGGATGTCTCTATCCTCTTAGCCACCTACATCTTTAGACTTCCCCACTCCCTGGGGCCTCAAGTCACTAGAGGGTTAGGCACATCTTCTGTCACTGAGGCCAGTCTAGGCCTCAGATATGTGAGTATATGTTACCTGGTTGGTGGCTCAGTGTCTGAGAGATCTCAAGTGACTGGGTTTGTGGAGAATGCTGGTCTTCTTATGGGGTTACCCTTCTCTTCAGCTTCTTTCAGCCTTTTCCTAATTTAACCACAGGGACCCCTGATTTCAGTCCATTGGTTGGGTGTGAGTGTCTGTATTTGCCTCAGTCAGCTGCTTCTTGAGCTGAGCATCAGTAATAGTGTCAGGCCTTGGAGTCTCCCCTTGAAATGGATCCCAAGTTGGACTGATCACTGGACCTCCTTCCCCCTCAGTCCATTCTCCATTTTTAACTCTGCAGTTCTTTTAGACAGGAATAATTGTGGGTCAGAGTTTTTGACTGTACAATGGCAATCTCATCCTTACACTTGATGTCCTATCTTTCTGCTGGAGGTGATCTCTACAAGTTTCCTCTTCCCACTGTTGGGCATTTCATCTAAGGTCCCTCCCTTTGAGTCATGAGAGTCTCTCACCTCCCAGGTTTCTGGTATAATCCAGAGGGTCCTTTAATATCTGACCCCCTGAGGTTGCATTATTCTATTCATCTGCTATACCTCAGGGCTTGCAAGATATCAAAATAGAGGGCCAAGGTATAAATGTATCTCCAGAAATGTACTAATATCATGAAAAATGGGTTATCTTTAAAAGAAAACATATTGAATGTACTGGGCATGTGCATGTGAAAGACTACCACCATCCTCCATCCACTTTAGAAGTCTCTTGCATTTTGTCAGATAATATTTAGGTGCTCAAATTTGTAAGACTTTGTATGGTAACTTCTAACATTACCCGAGAACACAACATTACAGCAAACTCTCTGTTTATCTGGAATTTAAAATCCTCTGGCCCACTCTTCTGAAATGTTTCCTCAGCCTTCATTGGTGGAGTTAAAGAGGTGTCAGAATGATTACCATCATAAAAACAAAAGAGAGAAAAGCTGGAGTGTGAGGGGAAACATTTATAACATCATCAGTGTCAAAGGAAGTTCCTGTATCCACTCTGGAAATCATTATGATGGTTTCTTAAGATAATATTATAATTCAAATACAAATAATCTCTTTAATAGGCTTGTGTCTTCATGTATGATATGTACGTTTATATGAATGAATATATACAAGTGCATATGCCTGTGGGCACCCAGGTGACAAGAGAGCCTGACATTCCTCAGAGCTGGAGTTGTGGGCAATTGTGTGCTACCTAACATGCTCTATGAGTACTGGGATCTAAACTCTAATCTTCATGATTACATAGCAAATGGGCTTAAGCACAGTGTCACTACTTCTGCCTCAAAAAAACTATAATCTTAAATCAAGAATGCTACCCCCATGTAGTTACCTAAACTCACAGTCATCATATAGTAGAGTTGACTATACATTACCATCTATCATTTATCCCTTTGCTGCTCACAGTTACTAGGTTATAAAATTACCCTTCCTGACATAAATGGTTGGTCTCGACTGTAAATTTGACAAGATCTAGCATCACTTAGAACATACAGTTAGGTACATCTGTCAGGGCATTCCCACAGAGGATAAGCCAAGAGGAAAGATTCACTCTCCAAATGTGTGGTAATTCAGTGGGCAGTGCAGGATAAATGGGTTCAGAGGAGTTCACTGATGCATGCTTTGCTTCTTCCTGTCAAACCAAGTCTACTGAAGTTACCATCAGCATTTACTGACATCAGACTCTAGTTTGTTTTTCTGACAATATAAACTAAACACAGCAACTCTCCAAGAACTTCTCTAAGACTTAATAGGAATAAGTTAATATGTCCAATAGGAACTATTCATGTGCAAATGTAACTTTTATACTTCCTTAATAATTGTTGTTTCTGTGGCTTACCAACTATGACTTGCAACCTAAGCCTAGTTCTCAAAGCTTCTAGATTCACATAATCTCCTTTAGGCCTGCAGTATTTCCAGCCTTCAAGACTTACTGCTGGATGCTTACCCTTATTAGTTATTTCTGAACTCTGATGATTTAAATAAATTGTTTGGCTCAAATTCCTCTCTCATCTAACTGATTCAAACCGGCTCCTCTCAGCTTCTGAGTGACTTGTTCTACTTGACCTCATATTAACTTTGGCAATGAGTTTAGTCTTTTGGATCCTTCTCATTCTTGGGCTTTTTTGTCTTCCTGTGTGTCCAGCTTGTTCTCTCTTTGCAACCCATCTCTGTACATTTGTCCCAGTAAACCTGCCTCTTTCTCCCTCTGTGCTGTGCCCTATTCTTCGGTTGCCTTTTTTCCCTTTGTTCTCACAAGAGTTGGGCATAGTCTATTCTGTCACTTTGTCTTTCTTTCAGTCAGATGTGAAGTTCACATAAAATGTGGCTTTTTAAATTTCCCAGTAAGGTTTACACTAATTTTTTATTACAATCTCTCGTGACAATACATTGCCTTACACTATCGCTATCATTAATCTTACACAACTTTCATTATCCTGCATATAATCTGCTAACTCTATTGTTTTATTATATTTTACAAAGTATGAAGTATTCCTTCTACACCTCCATATATCCACACACTCTATAATCATGGGTCTTCTTAAAAAAATGTTTCTAATAGCCTTTCCATTTGTTTACATCTCAAATAAGATTCTCCTCTCTTGTTACCCCTACACACAACTCCCTCACCCCATCTCCTTCTCCCCTATCCCACTGGCCTCTATAAGAGTGCTTCCAACCCACCTATCCACCTCCCCACTGCTCCAGAATCCCCCTGAGTTGGGCCATCAAACCGCCACAGGATCAAGGGCTTCCCTGCCATTGGTGTCAGACAAGGCCATCCTTTGCTAAATATGTATTTGGAGCCATAGATCACTCCCTGTACACTTCTTTGTTGGTGTTCAGTCCCTGGGAGGTATAGTTGGTCTAACAAGCCAACATTGTTCTTCCTATGGTATTAGAATCCCCCTTTGCTCCTCTAGTACTTCTACGAGGTACAATACCAGCATCTCTGAGCTCAGTCTGATTCTTATTTGGGAGAATCCATATCTTCATTGGTCAGTTGCTGGCAGACCTTCTCAGGGAACAGCCATACTAGGTTCCTATGTGCAAGCACCTGTGGACAATAGCAATAGTTTGGGGGTTTGCTGTTTGCAAACACTATGGATCCCTGGAGGAGAGTGCACAGACGGCCCTTCCTTCAGTCTTTATTACAATTTTTGTTCCTGTCTTTCTTTTAGTCAGAAGCAGTTTTGGGTTAACAACTTTGAAATGGTGGGTGGCCCCATCTCTCAGTTAGGGGTCATGCCTATCTACTGCAGGTGCTTTCAGGGATTAGACCACCAGCCAAAGAGTGTAAAGACTCCATGGCTCCAGATGCATAGGTAGCAAAGGATGGTCTTGTGTGACATCATTGGGAGGGGAAGTCCATGGTTCTGTAGAGGTTTAATACCCCAGCTTAGGATGATGACAGACGGGTGGGGTGGGAAAGGGTAGATGGGTGGATGAGCACCCTCATAGAGGCAACGGGGAGAGAGGAGAGGGAGGTTGTGGGATGGGAAGCTTGTGAAGGGGTTACTGAAAAATGGGATATGTTTTAAGATGTAAATGGATGTAATGATTAATAAAAATAAAATTAATAATAAAAAAGATTGATCACTTTCATGGGTTTTGGAATGTTACGCATTGTTGTAATTGTTCCAATCTTTGGCAGCCATGTTATTGAATTCCATAAGTACAAAATACCTCTCATATCTTGAAGGCAAAATCTTCAAACAGACTTTATGTTCCTCTAACTCTTACAATCTTTCTGCTCCTCTTCCATAATATTCCTAGAGTTTTAAGTGCAGATTTTGTATTTTAGGTTTACCAACTGGTGTTGAACATCTAGTGGTCAGTTCTTCTCTGCATTTTGATGAGATTTCTGTTTCAGTTTCCTGCTGAAAAAAAACCTTTGATGTTGGGTGATAGCTACATTGATCTGTGTATTTAAAGACAATATTTAGCATGTAGTCAGGATAGTATATTATTTTGTGTAGGTGGTATTTATAGGTTCTCCTCTCTAATCTAGAATCTCTCCTATCATGTATATCTGCTTATGTTTACAGTATCAGACAAGATTTTTATTTCTTGTTGAGTGGTTCCTAAATTAATTTAGACAATTGTTGGTAGCCCCATAATAAAGTAGCACTACTATACCACTGTAGGAATTGTAGAAGTATAGACATTGTGGCAGTTTATAGGTTTGGCAGCTGGATAGAACTGAGTATTCTTTTCCCTTGGAAGTTTGTGTAGCACCTTGTGATACTATAGCAGTCAGTCCTCAACAAGGCTCCTGAGTCAGTTTCTGAAAGCATAGTCTACGTATAGAATACCATACTTTCAGCAATAAAGACCGTTATCTTCAAATTCTGGGAGGAAAGAAAAGGTGACAGCAACAGCCTATATTTTTATGGAAATCTTTTAGACTCACCACACCAACAACAGATGGGGGCTACTGATGTATAATATTAGGGTGTTTGTTAGGTTGTCATTGGCTCTTGGAGGGAGCATTATTTCCTAAGTAATTTAGGTTTATATAATATGACACTTTATGTCTTTTTAAAGAATCTTTAATGATATGAAATGATGTTTCCCTTTCTCCCTCTCTGTAATCTTTCTACAGTTGAATCAACTCCTCCCCATTTTTTTTCATCAATTCCCCCATAGTAGTAATGGTTGATTATCCCTAGAACCTGTCTACTTTCATTTACCTTCTTAGTTTCTTGAATTCTTTAGTTACTCTAGGTTATATATACAAATACATAGATGTAGAACTCAATGAGAATATGTAATATTCAGCTTTGTGAATCTGAGTTAATTGCCTGACTATAAGAGTTTCTACCTCAACAGAGTATACAGGAAACCTACAGAGTGGAAGAGAATATTTTCCATCTCTACCTTTGATATAATATCCATAATATATCAAGAATTAAAACAATAATAAAGTACCAATAAAAATGCCCATTTTGAAAAAACAGGTATGAATTTGAACAGATTGTTCTCAGAAGAAGAAAATACAAAAATAGGCATCCAGTATCTTAGAAAGTATTTAACACCTTTATCAATTAGGGAATTGCAAATTGAAATGACTTTGAGATTTCATTTTTCTTCAGTCAAAATGAGAAACATAAAAAAGATATCAATGATAACAAAGGTAAGCAGCATTGTGGGAAAAGAAGCCTCATTTACTCTTGGTAGAATTCCAAACTTGTGTAGTCACTCTGGAAATCACTGTGTGGAATTTATCTCAAAAGGTTGAAAATAGATTTACCACATGACACAACTATATCATCTTGGCATATAGCCAAAGGAATAAACATCTTATCCACATATACTTCCTCAGTCATCTTCATGACTCATGGTCAGGTTTAGGGAGAGTACAAACTGAAGAAGGCTGAAAGTGTAAAGGGAAATCAGCATGGGTGGGTTGGGGGGGCAACTCAAAAAGTTAGGAAATGAAAGCAATGTAAATTTTCTTCAACTGATCAGTGGATATTGAAACTGTTGCACATATACAGAATCCTATTCAGCTATAAACATAAAAGTTATAATACTTATAGGTAAATAAATGTTCTCTCTTTTCTTAAACCCATTCAAGTTTGTCAAATGCAGTAAAACTATTGCAAATATCAAGAGGAAATATGCTTACTCTAAATCTGATAGCTCCTCCTGTCAGATGCTTTCTCAGTTTTCCTTTTCCCACAGGAAGAAATATATAAAGCCTAACAATAAAAGTTGCTGTCACTACAAAATCATGCTCCTTCCATGAATGTTTACATTTGTAGTGTTAAAATTCATTGTTTTAAGCTGGCTTTACACTCAAAGCATACGAACCCGTGATTTCTCTGATGAGTCCATACTTAGCACCAGGGCTTACTGAGAAAGGCCTGTTCAACATCTCATGTACTTTCCCTTCATTGTGGTCACTGACTCAGCGAGTGTTACCGGAGTTTAGTGTGAAATGCCAGGTGCTGTTTCAACAGCCTCTTCTTTCACAATGCTTAGGGTGGGGACACTGTTGGACCCTGATAAGCTTACTGGAACTGGGTCCTTGGGGGTGGTCATGTTAACATCCTCTGCCCTCATACTCTGATTATAGAAGGTAGTCATTGCTACCAGGTTCCCTTTTTTGAGCAAGAGCTACACAACCACAAACTTCTTATTAAACACTGTCTGGAAAATATTATTCACTGAAATCATGTCTCAAGAACATCAAGTTTAATTTGGTAATTAACTAAACCATCTGTCCTTACAAGGTTCTCTACTGGCCATCCACATAGAACTGTGACCTGTGGAACCTTCCATGATGGGTACTGACTGTCTAAACGTGTGGCTGTTGGGAAATCATATGAGTTTCAAATGATGGTTACTAATAGTCCATGTTCTGTTGTACCAAATAATTTACCAGAACTAATTTCCCAGGAGAATTTTTTCTATCTTTTAGTAAGCACATAGTTGCTATTTCCTTAAAATGTTTAGATTTATGGAGAGAGTCTATCTGACCACAGATATCACAGCTGAGATCTGTCTATCTGTTTTCACTGAATGTGAATATTAGCACTGTAGTGAAAACTGAAGAATTAACAATGCTCAATAATGAATATTAAACCTATTTGTAACTTACTTTACCTTTTAGATTTCAATATTGTCTTGATGTTGCAACAACCCATAGGAATTTAAAATGTATGCATTTAGTCATCAAGGATCAGATACATAAAAGTGCTAAAACACTATAGGTTGGACAGGTCTTGAATCAGGTTCAAATTATACTTAAATGTTTAATCACTATATATATTTAATATATATTAAATTATATATATTGAATATAATTCAATATATACAGCTCTGATCTCTGACAACATTTCAGGTAAGAATCACTTTAAAAATAAGATCTCACTATATCACCAGACTCAAGCTACTGAGCTCAGTGATTACCCAGCTTCAAAGTCCTGAGTATCTTCAACTATGGGTATGCATCAATTGATTGTTACTTGACTTTTCTGAGGGGTATGGTCTCAGTATGAATCTCTGAGTGCTTTGGAACTCACTATGTAGACCAAAATTCACAAATATTTTGATTACCTCTTTCTCCATATCTTAGACATACACTACCTGATTTTTCTCTTTAGAAATCTTTCATTTCAATTTTTTGTTTCTGGACATATACATAAATCATTAGATTATACTTCTATTTTTATTATAATTCTTTTCCCAAATTAAATTATATATTTTAACATCATGATTATTGTTATCATAGTAGATGAAGCCACATATACAGAAAACTGTAATTATATTTTACATCTCAATATCAGCTACACTCTCCTCCCAGTAATACTCCCACACATATCCTACCCCTATTTTACCCCCTCCCTTCTCTGAGAATGGGGAAATCCTGTATTCCCCCTGCCCTGGCACATTAACTCACTCCTGGAGTAGTGAAGCCTCCCACTGAAGCCAGACAACGTGACCTACTTAGGAAAACTGGATCCAAAGGCAGGTCACAGATTCGGGATCAGTTCCTGCTGTATCTTTATCTTACCAGTTTATCATTGTTTTTAGTTTTCCTTTATGGAGAAAATAACTTACTCTGTCATCTAAGCTGGCTTGAATTCATTATTTTTGTCCCAGTTCCCCTTAAACTCACAATCCTTGTACTTTAGCTTCCTTACTACTGATATTACAAATATAGGCTACGTGTAATATTCATTCAGTTATGATCCTTTGTAGCTCACAAAAAGAATAAAGTAATGTCAGAAAAGTGGTAGTTTTTCATAGGTTTTTTCACAATTTCTTGTGCAGCTATTTATAACCTTAACTGGTTAAAGAATAGATGATTTCATAGTCCCATAGAAGATTTAGGTTGAGAATAACTGTATATCTAAAATTCCATGTTGAAGTATCCCTGCCTGGATCCTTACTCCCATATTCAGCAAGGGCAACAAATGTAGGTCCAGACTCAGAGATGGTAGTTAGCATGTATTTTCTATTTTCCAATGAGATCAGTCTAGCTTTGCCACCTGCACTCCAGAGACTGTTCTCAAGAGAGAGATGATGTTATTTTACCAACATCATCTCATCACAATGTTGTTAAACTGAATCAGCCAAACTTGGCTAGTATTATTCTAGTTACTGTGCTAGTTAAGCCCACACACTCTAGAAATTATGTATATTCTTAAATAGATTTTAATTATCTTAATTATTAGTTACTCTTCAAGAATGTTACCTGGAAAATGACCGAAATTAAGAGATTTGACCTTATGTAGAATAATACATTTTAAAACAACTTTATCTTAAAAAACAAAGATAAATGAAGAAATTTTAAGCATTTTTGCATAAAAGCATATGAATACATTTTTGTCAATGCCTGGCTTTTTTTTTCCAAAGGTTTGATAGTGTGCATTAAGGTCTTACTAGTTACAATGAACAAAAAGTACATGTAAAATAGGATGTAACCCGGGAAAAAGAAGAACCATTATAATACATTTATAAAAGTCACAAAATTAGTATTCCCACAACAGTAACTATTTTGGTATGCAAATAATATTTTATTAGTATAATTAATAAGTTTCCAGTAGGTTATAAAAGGGAAAACATAATAAATTCTTTCTGAATTTCAAGCCATCTAAACAATTAGAGGAAAAGAAGTAAAACAAGGTAAAAAGAACGTTGTCTTTAAAATTTATTTATTTTTATTGGCTGTGTTAGTTTGTCTTTACATAGTTCATATATGTATGTCCAGTGCAGGTAGAAGGGAGAAGAGGTTGTCAGATCTAATAAAAGTAGAGTTATAGATAGCTATGTGTAGTGGCTGGAGGAGAATGAAAGTCCTCTTCAAGGGAGGCCAATATGTTTATCAGCAAAAGCATTTCTCCCACCCCATAAGTAGCAACTTAATTTTTTAAAAAAAATTTCTCCTTTCTATCATTTATCTGAAAAAGACTATTTGAAAAAGATTTTTCCAGTCTTATCATATCCTCCACATAATTCAATTTTTGATTAAACATAAAAATAAGTTAAGCAATAATTCATTATAACTTTAAGTCTACTGTTTTAACTACATACCATTATGATTATAAATATGCTATTCTTTATCCTTTCATTTAAAATTTATTACTATTTAAGGCTGTCAATTTTTTTACATTAAGCATTTTTTAAAATAAATCTGTCTAAATCTTGAAAGTCTTGTAAATAAAATCACAAATCTAAGAAAGGAGAGATTCCTTACTTATATTATAATTACTTAATTACTTATAATAAGCAAACATAAAGCATCAGAGAAGGAAAGTTATAACATTTCAAATATTGTATTACTGAGTTCTATATGTCATATATCAGCAGACCTGATAAATTATGAACATTAGCAATGGTTGGACTGATGGTAATTTATTGAGTCATCCGTTTTGGGATTTTACTGGTTTAAGAAAAGGTCAAAAGGTTCAACACGTTTTAATTTAACTCTACAGAAATTTCCAGATACTGAGAGTTGGAACTAAAACAACACATACTGTAGACTTTTAAAATTTTTTCAGGATTCAAATATCTTAACAATCTGGATCTAGAATAACAGGTTATTTTTTTTAATGATTTGGAATTGTTTTGGAGTTCCTAAAACAAAAAATAAAAATGAAACAGGCAGGAATTCAGGGTGTGTTCATTAAGCATAGCACCTGCAGCTGTGTATATGCAGAACTCTCAGAGGCAAAGAGAATTTGCATTATCTGTTAAAATGGAGTTTTGATGTAATTTTCTTCTTTTGTATTAGATAGTTTATGTATTTACATTTCAAATATTATCCCCTTCCCCAATTCTCTCTCTCCTATCTCCCCTTACCCAGTTTCTATGAGGATGATCTCCCTCCCACACACCTACTCCCATCTCAATACCCTTGCATTGCCCTATACTTGGGAAATGAGCCTTTACAGAACCAAAGACCTCTCCTTCTATTGATGCCAGAAATGCTATCCTCTACTACATATGTGGCTGGATCCATGGGTGCCCCCTGCCATGTGTACTCTTTGTTTGGTGGTTTAGTCTGTGGGAGCTTTGGGTGGTCTGGTTGGTTGATATTGTTGTATTTTCTATGGGGATGCAAACCCCTTCAGCTTCTTCAGTTCTTTCTCTAACTCCTCCATTGGGGTCCTCATGCTCAGTCTGATGATTAGCTGCAAGCATCTTAATCTGTATCCATAAGATTCTGGCAGAGCCTCTCAGGATGCCTTGATATCAGGCTCCTGTTAGCAAACACTTCATGGCATCAGCAATGGGGACAGGGTTTGGTGGCTACATATGGAATGGATCCTCAGGTGGATCAGTCTCTGCATGGCTTTTCCTTCAGCCTTTGCTCTAAATTTTGTCTCTGTATTTGCTTCCATGAGTATTTTGTTCCCCTTCTATGAAGGACTGAAGCATACAATTTTGGTATTTTTTCTCCTTGAGCTTCATATAATCTGTGAATTTTATATTGGGTGTTCCAAACTTTTGAGTTAATATCTACTTAGCAGTGAGTGTATATCATGTTTTTTTGTGTGTGTGTGTGTCTCGATTAATTCACTCAGGATGATATTTTCTAGTCCCATCTATTTGCCTAAGAATTTCATGAAGTTGACATATGTTTTATTTTCTAGAAATCATTATTATAGGGTTTTAACAGGTTATTTTTAAATTAATTAAAATAATCACAAAAAGAACCATTAAAATTTTTGTCATTCATTTTTGTGTTAGAACATTTTAATAAATACATCTTTCATGAAAATATAAAACATGAAACTTCTGTACATGAACCTTAGAAAATGAAGTATAGTGGATATTATATTAAAATTTTTCTTAAATACAAATTATATATATTATATTGGGAAAATAAATTTACTGTGATCTAAAAATTATAATTAAAATGATTGTGAGATGAAAATGATTAGTTTATTTTAATCACGGGTGATTATTTTGCTATTACATGTCTGCATTTAATATAATGGAATACCTTTGAAAACTTCTCTCAGTCTTTAAACCCTCTTACTTATGAATATTTCCAAAATAGAAGAAAGAATAAAAATATTAATTAAAGATGAGGAGTGCTTTAAATCAGTTTATGAAATCTTTCTCCAAAGAATCCTGCCTTCTCATTTTATGTTACTGTTCACTATTGCTTAATTTATTATTTCTGCCTTGAACTCTGAACATCACATAGTACAGCTAATGGTTATAATCGGCATGGTAGTAACAAAAGTCTCTGTAATATTCAAAAATATGTGGAGTGTGCCTAATACTGTCTAGTTAATTTTCCCACTTTTCTCTTGTATCCTCTTATTCTCAGATCATAAATATGAAATTTTAGACAGTCTATTCTGTAAGACCCTGGATCCATTTGCATTGAGAATGTCTCAGAGATTCCAACACAAATATAAAAAAATGCTTTGCCAACAAGATTATAGTATTGATACTTCATGTATCTAACATCTGAGGACTTTCTGTGCCAACTTATTACTTGAGCCGTGAAAGAAGCATATGAATGCCTTCATTTTTTTCCATCGGAAGATAGATAATAACCATCTACCTTGTTCTGTAAAAGGAACAAATCGAGCGTACTTTACAAAGAAAAAAATGTTTATTAATTATTTAATATCAGTGATTCAAAAAGGAAGAAGTAACATCCTAACTTGACTTCATGAACTAAGGTAAATTTAAACTCAGGTGCTAGATTCTAATTCTAACAACTCTACCTAACTCACAAACACAGCAAATGTTTTTCTTTTCTCTCTCTCTCTCTCTCTCTCTCTCTCCTGTTTGTTCCTCCATCCCACCCCCAGCACATATCACTTTCCCCAAATTAACACCTCCTACCCCAAACCCCAAACATTCTGGCTCTTCATGATAGCTTTGAAACTATCTATCAAACACCTGCGTATGCAGCTTGTTCCAAGAGAAAACACAGTCTCTCTTCAGAAGCAAAGTTAGCATATGGCATTTAATTCTCTAAGCACACCCTCAAATATTTTAAGCAACTTCTTGATTTTCATAATTCCGGCTTCTGAAGTGCTTCCTTTTTTACTTCAATTTCAGAATTACTAGGTATCATATGATTGTTGTGAAGCTGTGCACTTTGCAAATCAACCTCAATTATTATTAGCCTTTGCT
This sequence comes from Micromys minutus, assembly GCF_963924665.1. Taxonomy (NCBI): domain Eukaryota; kingdom Metazoa; phylum Chordata; class Mammalia; order Rodentia; family Muridae; genus Micromys; species Micromys minutus. The sequence goes on along the minus strand of NC_137982.1, from coordinate 21,328,484 downwards.
TTTTCAGCAGGAGAAATAAATTCCCCACAGTGGCTGTTCATTTGCCTCTCAGCATGATATTGTCCCTAAAGAAACTCAAATCTGAATCTACTTCCTCTTTACTGGATGGAAAACAATGTTCGATTTGAGGGTAAATGTCTGGTTGTCTGTGTGTGTGTGTGTGTGTGTGTGTGTGTGTGTGTGTGTGTGTGAGAGAGAGAGAGAGAGAGAGAGAGAGAGAGAGAGAGAGAGAGAGAGAGAGAGAGAGAGAGAGAGAGAGAAGTTTTAGGTTGTCATAGAGACAACAGCAGTGTTCTCAGCACCACCTTAAACATGTATGCTGCTTCAAATTCCCAGGAACAGACTTGTTTCACAGGAAATCAAGGCACTAGGGAATCGTGGATAAGCACTTTGGAGAATTTAGGAAATGCAAATACCATAACTCAGTAACTAGCTGCACTCTGCCCTTATTCCTTGCCTCAAGTTAGAAATACTTGGGGGAATATTGCCAACCCATTAGCATTTCCAGAACTGAACATGCTTTCTTGGAAATACTCTACCCAAGATAGCACTATTGGAATGATAACAAGAAATATTGAGTCCAACATTCCTGGCTCAGTTTATGTTTGTGGGGAATAGGCTACTTTCATATATCAGACATAAACTCACCTACAATAAACTCTGAATGATGAAATAGAAATGGGTTATACTTTTTTTCTTGCTTTCTTTGACTTATTTCTTAATGAGAAATCTTGGAATAAAATGGAAGAAGAAGAGTATAGGTATATTTTTACGCGACAGTTCCAAAGGATTCCAAGTCACTTTATTTCTAGTACTGCTAATTGTCATTGCAAGAATAATATGGTTAAGACTCTTTTTTAAAAAATTATTTTTACTGGAAATTTTGTATATTTACATGTCAAAATTTATCCCCCTTTCCCCATTCCCATTCACCCTCCTTTTTCCTTTGGGTTCATGAAGATGCTCCCATTCCCAACCACCCACTCCCAACTCAGTACCTTGTCATTCCCCTACACTGGAATAACTAGCTTTCACTGGAACAAATGCCTCTCTCTTCTCCCACTGATGCCAGAAAATGCTGTCCTCAGCTACATATGCAACAGTATACATGGGTCTCTCCATGTGTACTGATTGGTTGGGACACTGGGAGCTCTGGAGGGTTTGGTTGGTTGATATTGTTGATCTTCCCATAGGTTGTAAACCTTTTCAGCTCCTTCAGTCCTTTCTCTAGCTCCTTCATTGCAGTCTACATGTTCAGTCTGATGGATAGCTGCAAGCATCCTCATCTGTATCAGTATAACTCTGGCATAGGCTCTGGGGAGGCATCCATATTAGGCGTCTGCCAGTAACCACTTCTTGGCATCAGCAATAGTGACTGGGTTTAGTGGCTGTGTATGGGATGGATCCTCATATGTGGCAGTCTCTGAATAATCTTTTCTTCAGTCCCAGCTCCTCTATTTGTCCCTGTATTGTCTCCTGTGAGTATTTTTCTCTCCCTTCTAAGTTCTGAGGCATGAAAATTACAACCTTCCTTCTTTTCGAATTTCATAAGTCCTGTGAATTGTTTCTTGGGTATTTCAAGGTTTTAGGAGCTAGTATCTGTGAGTGCATACCATGTATATTCTTTTGAGGGGTACTTCCCTCAGGATGATACCTTCTAGTTACATTCATTTTCCTAGGAATTTCATGAAGACCTTGTTTTAAATAGCTGAGTTGTACTCCATAGGAAAATGTTCCACATTTTCTGTATTCATTCCTCTGTTAAAGGACATATGGACTATTTCCAGCTTCTAGCTACTATAAATAAGGCTGCTATGAACATGGTAGAACATGTGTCCATGTTAGATGTTGGAGTTTCATTTGGATACATGCTCAGTGTTGGTATAGCTGGCTCCGCAGGTAGTATTATGACCAATTAACTGAGGAACCACCAGAATGATTTCCAGAGTGCTTGTGTCAGTTTATAATCCTACCAACATTGGAGCAATATTCTTTCTTTCCACTTCTGCTGTCATCTAAATTTTTGATCTTAGCCATTCTGACTGGTGTGTGTTGGAATTATAGGGTTGTTTTGATATGTATTTCTCTATTGATTAGGGATGTTGAACATATCTTTTGGTGCTTCTAGGTCATTTGATATCCCTCAGTTGAGAATTCTTTGTTTAGCTCTGTACCCCATTTTAAATAGCATTTTTAAGTCTCCAGAGACTACATTCTTTGCATATATTGGATACTAGCCATCTATCAGATATAGGATTGGTAAACATCTTTTTCTAATATGTTGATTGCCCTTTTGTCATTTGATAGTTTTCTTTGCCTTGCAGAAGCTTTGAAAGTTCATGAGGTCACATTTGTTGACTCTTGATTCCAGAGCATAAACCATTGGTGTTCTGTTCAGAAAATTTTCCTCTGTGCCTGTGTGTTCTAAGCTCTTCCCCACTTTATCTTCTACTAGTTTCAGTGTACCTAGTTTTATGTGGAGGTCTTTGATTCATTTGGACTTGAGCTTTGTTCAAGGATATAAGAAAGGATGAATATGCATTTTTCTGCATGCTGAGTGCCAGTTGAACTAGCACCATTTGTTGAAGAGACTGTCCCTTTTCCATTGAATGTTTTAGCTCCTTTGTCAAAGATTAAATGGCAAGTGTGTGTGTGTTCGTTTCTGGGTCTTTATTTTATTCCATTGATCTACTTGCCTGTCTCTGTACTAATACCATGAAGTTTTTATCACAATTAATCTACAATATTGCTTGAGGTTAGGGATTGAAATTCCCCCCTAGAAGTTTTTTTTATTGCTGAGAATGGTTTTTGTTACCCTTGGGTTTTATTATTCCAAATAAATTTGCAAATTGCTCTTTCTAATTCTCTGAAGAATTGAGTTGGAATTTTGATGGGAATTGCATTGAATCTGTAGACAAAATGACCATTTTTACTATGTTGAACCTTCCAATCCATGAGCATGGGATATCTTTCCATCTTCTGACATCTTCTTTAATTTCTTTCTTCAGAGACTTGAAGTTCCTGTCATACAGGACTTTCACTTTCTTGGTTAGTGACACACTAAGGTATTTTATATTATTTGTGACAATTGTGAAAAGTATTGATTTCCCAATCTTTCTCAGCCTGTTGATCCTTTAAGTAGAGGAAGGCTACTGATTGGTTTGAGTTAATTTTATATCCAGCCACATTGCTAAAGTTGTTTATTAGGTTTAGGATTTCTCTGGTAGAATTTTGGGGTCATTTAAGTATACTATTATATCATCTACAAATAGTGATATTTTGACTTCTTTCTTTCCAATTTGTATTCTTTTAGCATTCTTTTATTGTCTAACTACTTTGACTAGGAATTCCAGTTCTCTATTGAATAGGTAGAGGGAGAGTGTGCAGCCTTGTCAAGTCTTTAATTTTAGTGGAATTGCCTCAAGTTTCTCACCATTTAATTTGATGTTGGCTACTAAATTTCTGTATTTTGTTTTTAGTATGTTTAGGTATGGGCCTTAAATTTCTGATCCTTCTAAGACTTTAAATTTGAAAGGGCTTTGAATTTTGTCAAATGTTTTCTCAACATCTAATGAGATGACATTATAAAATCAGAGAATCAAAAGACAAAAATTCTGAATTCAGTAATTAGATGCTCATGTAAACAGTAGAATTTTAAATCTTAATTTATACTGTCTAGAAGAAAAATTAAAATATTTAAATAAAGTATTTTATGAAAATTATTTAATTCCCTATCTATGATGTTTTTTAATCACAACTTTTATCCCCCTGTGTTCCTATAAATGATATTTCATGGCTCATCTTACTGAAACATGTAATCAATTTATGCTTTAAAACCTACAGAAGGATGTGAAAAATCTAGGGAAAGAAGGTTTACCTTTTAATTTTATAGAAAATATGATTTGACAATTTCAATATTTTCATGGGTGATAGTTTATAAATCTTGATGTTGGAAATTGTTCTGTGGGAAGGCATCAAATGCTTATTTAGTATTTAAACTGCTTAGTTTGAAAAATAAACTAGTTCAACTCTAAAGTAATGTTGGCAAAACTTTTCAAAACATGTTCATACCACTTCCAGACCCATCAGTGGGATAAAGATAAAGAATGTCAAAGAAATATGCATGGCTAAATCTTAGCCCTTTACCAATAGTATTTCTACAATAAAAATTCTTAAAATTATATTTTGTCTGTAGATTGTTTTTTTGTTGAACAAATTTATTTAAAAACCAAAGATAAATGTACAAATTTTAAGCATTTTTACATAAACGTATACGAATACATTGTTGTCAGTGCTTGGCTTTTTTTTTTAAAGGGTTGATAGTGTGCATTAAGATCTTGCTAGTTACAATGAACATAAAGTACATTTAAAACAGGATGCAACCTGGAATTAATCAAAGTTTTCTTGGTGTGTAAGGATTAAGCATAATGTTTTTTTCTTTTCTTTCTTTCTTTTTTTTCCTTTTTCTTGAACTTCATATGGTCTGTGAGTTGTTTCTGGGGTGTTCAGAGTTTTCTGGGGTTAGTATCAAATTATCAGTGACTTCATACTATATCTATTCTTTTGTGATTGGGTTACCTCATTCAGGATGATATTCTCTAGATGCATCCATTTTCTTAAGAATTTCATAATTCTTAAGAAATTGTGAGTTTTATTGTATCACTCAAAATAAATTTATGCTTATTACTTAGTAATATTTTCAATTCTACAAACTCACATCTAAGTCATGTGCATCATATACTGCTATCCCAATTGCTTATCTAAGAATTTTCTGTGCCATATTTAATTCTGTTATTTTAATCTGTCCTTCGTGGTTATAACTGAAAAATGTTGGCCATAATAGTAATGATCTTTTTAACTGAGGAAGCAGCTTAATTTTCCAGCAGTTGCTTCTATCCTTTTTGATCTGCAGGAGCTGTTTTTATAGCAAACTGTATAAAGCTTTCCAAATATTTTGTGATACAGAATATAAATTGTCTGTTCACACTATCAAGGTATCATACATGAGACCTTCTGTTAAACATCCAAAATTCCTTTGTTATTTGGATACTTAACTTATGTCTTCAGAGTGTTTCCTCTATATGTCATTTGAACTCACAATTTAGAAAGGCTATGGCATACCTATTTATCTTAGTTTGGGTTATCATTGTTGTAGTGATACACCATGGCTAAATGCAAGCTGAGGAGGAAATGATTTGTTTGCTTGTTTAAATTTCTACATTATGGTCCAAAATTGCTGGCCATCAGGGTAGGAACTTAAAATAGACAGGAACTTAAGAAACTGGAGACAGAACCTGATGGAGAAATCCTAATGGAGTGCTGACTATTGGTTTACTCGCAATGCTTGCTTAGCATGCTCTCTTATATAATTCAGGACAGCAGTACAGATGTGATAGGAACTCAGCCCAGATGTGGTACTAGTCACAATGGGCTTGGTTTTTCCCCATCAATCATTAATTATATAAACAAAATGCCCCACAGTTTTGCCAATGTCCTGATCTTGTAACATTTTCTGTTTGAGGTCTACTCCTTGCATATGACTCTACCTTATATCAAGTTGATATAAAACTAACCAGCATACCTCTTCTGTAATTTTAGTTCATTCCTCTGCCAAGTCTATCTGCCATCATTGTTACAGTCCTCATAGATTTAGTGAGTGTCTGTAGACAATGCAGATTTCACTTTGTCATGTCATATGCATGTAAAGACAAAGTAAAAAAAGAACATTAAGCCCAAGGCTGAAAATAGTAGACAAGAAGCTAAGACCCTAAAAATGAACTCTGGGTAGATATTTAAAATTCAGAAATTCCATTAGTTTAGTTAATTCAGAAATAAAAGTATACAACCAAAAGTTCAAGGTAGTTTACCTATAAATTACATTTCTCCTAGGTAGCACTTATCTGTAAAATTTTATCTTGGTTAGTTTTTGTATTTGGAGGAACTAAAACTATATATGAGAATTTTCTCTATAATACAAGAAATAAACCTGGTATGTGCTATATAAAATGGAGCTACTTAGTCTTATCTGTGCCAGTGCCAAAGTCTGTGGCTGCTTGTTTTGTACAATCTCATTTGAATGTATTTCCTTAATTTGGTCAATGACTACTAAAGAAAATGTTAAGCCAAGGGAAGGAAAAGAAGCCATGAATCTAACTTAAGAGTATCAGGTAATTCAAAAGTACTACAAAAAAACCACATCAATGATATACAATTATCAATAACATTATTTTCATTTAAAATAATAATGTGATTTTATAGGTTATATTTGTAAAATATTTTATATTATTTCTAGTGACTGTAAAATTGTTGACTTCATAGGTGCCATATATGCTTAAAAATTCATTTGGATAATATCTTTTTCTAGGTCACATTTTTATTGTTAATGTCCTGAATTAGAACTCAATGAAATAAAGAGTATTCCTGAAGATAGGACTTGTCTTAGATTTCATCTTATACAATTGTATATTGCTATTTTTAATTGTGAAAGATATCCATTTTAAATAGTAACATAAAATATAGGTCCATTAAAATATTTAGTGGGAACTATACTCTTAAGAATACCCATATTCGTTTCCTCTTTTACACATAAATGTTTAAAATAATTGGTAGTAAATTTTTAAACTCTTGATGACTAGATCTCAAAGCTCAAGAAAGCTAAATCTCACAAAGCTATTGGTATTTGTTCATTCTGTGCTAAAGCCATCTTGTCCTGGAGTTGTTTGTGTGTTTGCTTGTTTGTTCTCTATTGTTCTTTGTTTTTTGTTTGTTAGTTAGTTAGTTAGTTTGTTTGTTTGGTTGGCTGGTTTGTTGAAAGACTTTTAATGACTGTTTCTATTTCCTTAGCGGTTAAGGTCTATTTAAGTTGTTTACCTGATCTCACTTTATTGTTGGTAAATTTGATATTATTCATTTCATTTAGATTTGCCCACTTTGTCCATTAGAGGTTATTGAAGTAAGGCCTAATGATTCTTTGGATTTCCTCAGTATCTTTTGTTTTGTCCCAATTCTGATTTTCTCAAAAACTCACTCCTTGGTTTCACTGAGTTTCGTATTGCTCTCTCTGCTTTTGTTTTATTGATTTCAGCATTAAGTTTTATTATTTCTTTGCATCTACTCCTTTTGAGTGTGTTTGATTCTTTTTGTTCTAGAGTTTTCAGGTGTGCTATTAATTGTTAATATGATATCTCTCCAATCTCTTTATGAAGGAACTTAGTACTATAAACTTCCTAATTGCACCAGTTTCTTTTATTTCTGTCCCATAAGTTTGGGTATATGTGCCTTAATGTTCATTGAATTCTAGACAGCCTTTAATTTCCCTTTTATTTTTGCCTTGATTCCATGGTCATTGAGTAAAGAGTTGTTAAGTTTCTATGAATTTGTTGATTTTCTGTTGTTTCTGTTGTAGTTGAGGTCAGCTTTAATCCATACGGGTCTGATTAGATACAAGGGGTTATATAAATTTTCTTGTATCTGCTTGCTTGTTGACAGAATATATGGTCAATTTTGGAGAAAGTACATGAAGTGCTGAGAAGAAGGTATATTTTTGTATTTGAGTAAAATGTTCACTAAATATCGGTTCCATCCATTTGATCCAGAACCCCTGTTAGTTCCACTAATTTTGTTTAGCTTCTGTCTCAATGACCTGTCTATTGATGAGAGTGAGGTGTTGAAATCTCCCACTATTAATGTGTGGGGTTGCTTTTATTTTTACTTTGACTTGGAGACCCCCCTGTCTAAAAGAAATGGCCACTTCATGATCCATATTTCTAACTGCTAGGAATCTCAGCTTGAATTGCCCCCCTTTGATCCTCTGCTACCTCTTTCCAGAAATGTTTAATGTCCTCAGTCATCAGGGAAAGGCAAACCAAAACAACTCTGAGATTCTATCTTATACTTGTCAGAACAGCTAAGGTTAAAAACACAAGTGACTGCTCATACTGTCAAGGATGTGAAGCAAGGGGTCCACTCATCTATTGCTAGTGGTAGTGCCAAATTGTACAAGAATTTTGGAAATCAATCTGTCAGTTTCTCAGAAAACTGGAAATATTTCTACCTCAACACCCAAATATATCACTTCTTGACATATATCAAAGTATGTTCCCTCATACCACATGAATACTTGCTCAACTATGCTTATACCAACTTTATTCACAACAGACAAAACCTGGAAAGAACACCAATGTTTTCAACCAAACCAATAAATAAAAAAACATCACATTTACACAGTAGAGTATGACCCAGCTATCAAAAATGTGTAAATTTAAAGGCAAATGGATGAAACTGGGAAATACTATTCTAAGTGAGGTAAACTATATCCAGAAAGACTCATCTAGTATATACTCATTTATAAGTAGATATTAGCCATAAATTACAGAAAAACCATGCTATAGTTCATAGGCCCAAAGAAGCTAAGTAACAAGGATGGGTCAGTGGGAAGCACTTGAATCTCACTGAGAGTATAAAACAGATTACATATTGGGGGTTGATGAAGAGAAGACATTTGGTGGGGGAGGGTTGGGGATAAGAATAGGAGAGATGAAGTGGGAGGAGGACAGAGGAAGTGAGAACTGGGATAGAGTACTAACATTGGAGAGGGGCCACATCTAGGAGTAGCTAGAAACTTAGTACTAGGGAAACTCCTAGGATTCTATGAAGGTGACCCTAGCTAAGATTCCTAAAGCAGGAAATATGGATCCTGAAGTGGACACCTCCTGTAACTAAGCATGACTTCCAATGTAGGGATGTGGACACAAAACTACCTACCAAACTTTCTACCTAAAACTTTTTCTGCCTACAAATGTACAGGGATAAAATAAAGCAGAAATTAAATGAATGGCCAACCAATGACTGCCCAACTTGAAACCATTGAGAGAGAGAGAGAGAGAGAGAGAGAGAGACAGAGAGAGAGAGAGAGAGAGACAGAGAGACAGAGAGACAGAGAGACAGAGACAAAGAGAGACAGGGAGACAGACAGACACACACACACACAGAACCCCTGACACTATTAATTATACTCTGCTATACTTGCAGACAGGCACTTGACATACCTGTCTTGTGAAAGGTTTTACACAGCATCTGTTGGAAGATACAGAAACTCATAACCGAGCATTAAGCACAATTCTAGAAATCTTGTGGAAGAGGAGCAGGAAGGCTTGACGGATCCAGAGAGGCTGAAGATACCATAACAAAATCTACAGAACCGAATAATTCAAGCCCATAAGTACTCATAGAGTGTTAATTTCCATCGAAGAAGAATGCATTGCACGAACCTAGGCCCCCTACTCATATGAAACAGATGAACAGATAGGTCCTTATGTGGTAGCCCTGACAACCTGAGCGGGTACTGTCTCTGATTCTGTTATCTGTCTTTGAATGCCTTTCCTCTAACTATGCTGCTTTGTCTAACATAATCCTATTGCAACTTGATATGCAAAGACAGGTTGATATCTATGTTCCTAATCTGAGGAGAAAGAAAGAAAGACATAGTGGGAGGGAAGAGATGGAGGATGGGACAGAAAGGAAGTGGGAGGGACTGGGAGGAAAGGAAGAAGGCAAACTATGTTTGAGATATAAAGTTACTCACTAAAATTAATTAAAAAAGGAATATGTTCCTTTTTTCTTTGTATAGACCTACAGTCTGTATTGCCACATCCCCAAATTCAAGTGTTTATTTTTTTCTTTTAAGTTAAGGTTTCTATGTGTCACTCTACAGACCAGGTTAGCCTCGAACTCAGCTATCTTCTTGTGTCTCCCAACTTCTACCACTACATCTTAACCTATGGTGTGATAGGACATGGAAATTTGTGGAAGACAAGTGTGCTTTTGTGATACCAAGAGAACTTCATGGCAGGATGCGTGCCCTTTTGACAAAAGATAAGAGAGCTCTGTTCTGTTCCCCCTTTCTTCAAACTGAATATTGATGAATCACATCAGAAACAAAGGTAATAGGAAAATAAAACTCTATCTACCAACTGTTTGATCTGGGAATTCATATCCTCACCAACTCTTAAAGATAGTGTTTTATTGCTTAAAACACTTTCTTTCTATGATATTCTGTAGATTGTTAAGCTGATTAAAAATATATATTGGCAGATTTATGTTTATGGTGCTCTTATTTTAAGTAGAAACATGAAATAGAAAAGGCTGGTGGTAGAGGAGACCTGTTTCTTCCTGCTTTTTAGGGCAAGAAGTATTAAGCAAATATTCAGGCATTTTCAGTACTATATTTACAAATTATGCTTCTCCGACATTTAAAAACTTTCAACCAGCCTATGATTTATTTTCATGCCTTGGAATATTTGGATCTAATGATTTAGACAGTGAAGTATACTAATGTCCTTGGCTCTTTAGAGATAAATAAATATCAAACTTACATGCAAAACAATTTCAAAATTTTTGATTGCATTTTCTGCCATATTTTCTGACACCCAATTGAGAAAGATCAACTTGTTAGCATGTGACATTAATTAAAATTTTAGTCAAAACTGTGATTTCTTCATATGAGGAGAGATAATTCACATATAGCTATTTAGAATATATGATCTTAACCTTCAAAGATGAAGTAGACTACAATATTCAGAATCACTTATAGGAATGAAGTAACACTAATTCATCTGTGTAAGGTAGACTCAGCTGTACTGTCTTAGGAGTTGAAAAGATAATAAGCATTTGAAATGCAGCAGAACTGCTAATTGGCTAATGTCACACTTACAATTTTTATGTCTATTTGATAATAACAGCTTTAGTTCCATCTCATTATTTGAGCACCTAAGACAATCTACCATCAAATCAAGAAAGACAATAGATGTTTAGAAAACAAGTTTAGAAAAAATTACAACCGGACATGTATGGAGTAGTATCAAGTTACAAGCACAGGAGAAACATCTTTTGATAATAATATAATTTTCATGAGTAAACAACATGGGTCAGGAAATATATGCAAATGACATGACAGGGAAGCCTTTGCTGAGAGAGGAGGTAAAGCTCACAATTGCGATATTGTGCAATGACTTCAGCTTCCCTTTCTCCAAGATATTTAAATATCCCTGAGTAAAGAGACAATCCCTTGATATTTTGCACTTTAGCTAGCAGCTCATTAGAACAGACAACTGGTAGCACTTTCAATTAGGTGTGCTTAGCTCCTACATATGCACTGAATTCATGTGGAAAGAGCCATTGCTATGTGGTAATTACAGGGAAGAGTGAGATGGCACATTCCAAGTTCCATGAACACAGCTGGGTACTCTCAGGGGGAACTAGAAAGACTAGACCAAGTTCCACCCAATGAAATATTATTTGCTCCTCTTAAAATCTAAAGCGTCCCTTTTAAAAGTAACAATATCATTTTCTTAAAATCAGAGCAAACATGGAAAGTCAAGATAAACATAAGAATTGTTATATTTATTTTGAAGTAGTAAATTATACTTCATTATTTATATATTTTAAGTTCCACATTATTTGAGATATTTAAATATATTTAAAACACTACTACTTTTAATCTTTTATGGTGTAGTGGTGTGTGTGCGTACATGTGTGTGGTGTATGTTTATGTGTTTGTGTGTGTGTGTGTGTGTGTATGTGTGTGTGTATGTGTTTGTATGTGTATGTGTGTGTGTGTATGTGTGTGTGTGTGTGTGTGTGTGTGTGTATGTGTGTGTTTAAGTGGAACTATGAAGTCTATCTGTCAAAGAAGAAGCTTTCAAATCATTTCAAGGTTACCTTTTCCTGAATTGTAGGAACATGAGGACCCCAATGAGCTAGAGAAGGAACTAAATGAGCTGAAAGCATTTGCAAACCCATGGGAAGAACGACATTATCAATCAACCAAACCCTCCACAACTCTCATGGATTAAATCACCAACCACTGAGTACACATGGAGAGAATCTTGGCTCCAGGTGCATATGCAGTAGAAGATAGAAGTGTCTGGCATCAATGGGAGAAGAGGCCTTTGGTCCAGTGAAGGCATGTCTTCCCAGTGTAGGGGAATGCCAAGGCACTGAGGTGGAGAGGGTGATTGGGAGAGGGTGCAACTTTATGGAAGCAAGTGGAAGAATGGGGAGGTGGAAGCAGGTGGGGGAAGGGCATAACATTTGAAATGTAAATATAGAGAATATCCAATAAAATAACATTAAAAAGTAGATGTATATATGACATTAAAGAAAGTATTGTTATTATACTTTATTTATTAATTATGCTTATATAGTTATACTTTATTTATTCATTATTATATATTTTAAAATGTCCTTTTGAAAATATATGAGAAGTAAGTTATGTTGTATGGCTGGCTATTACTCTACTTCAAAGTGATAGGTTATGAATAATGTTCTAGTGGCATATTTGAGACATATCCCAGCACATCCTACTACCCCCAAACAATTCAGGAAAAGGTAACCTTGAAATGATTTGAAAGCTTCTTCTTTGACAGATAGACTTCATAGTTCCAATAGGTGCTAGGCTGACTTCTGCAGGTTAAAAGGCATCAAAAAAGTACTCAGCTTTTAACCTATGAGCTATAATACAAATTTGAAAAGGAAAATGCTCTGGAAATCATTTTTCAAGTTTTATTGGGCTAGTCAGTCTTTTTCTGGTTGAGTTTATTAAATACAAAATTTAGTGGAAGTCATTAAAATAGTGTATGATTGTGGGTGAACATTTCTGTTCACAATAAATTTTAGAATGGAAAACAGTGTTGTCTTGTCTCTAAGGAAAGTTTCTCCTTTTCATACTTAAATGCTGTGAATTGCCATCTTTTTATGTTGCTCATTTCTGAATTGTTTTATAGAATATGTATCAAAATCCTTATGAACCACAGTGAAATGTGTGATAGGGAAACAGCTAGAACCTGTTTCATGTGATCCCACGTAGGCAGATGTCTGTGGCTACAGCTTTTATTTTTCAACATGTTTGTCTCATAAACATCACTGTATGTTTGGAATTATTACTTTTATTAATTTCATCCATGTTTTTATCCACCTAATTATCTGTGTAACATGTCATTTTACACAGGAGTACCCCAGTCAAAAGAACACATTAACACTTTAAGTGTTTAGCTCCAGATATAATCTTTGACTTACCACTAGATAAAATATGAAGTGAAATGATCATACTTTTCCAACTCCTGAATTTTAGTCTCTATTTACAGAAACTCCATTACTTGGCTATAACTATTGCAGTAATAAGGAATTCTACTATATTAGTACTTGGATGACTGGTCAGAATTTAGGCAAGTCTTTCGCAGTTAAGGGGTCTGATGCATTTAGTTATTGGAGTACTGTATTTGTTTTAATAAAGATTATCAGTATCCTCATAGATCAGAAAGCTCTGATTCTTGTTTACCTAACCACTGAAAATATTTGATACCTCATTTTTTGTTTATTTTCTTTTTAATGAATTAATTGGAGTTATGGAGTAGAGGTAGATATTTCTATAAGAAGTCAGCAAAAGTTTGCAACATTTTATGTATCTCTCTCATTTACAGAGGTCCCTGGGGTAATTAAAATAAGAACAATGAAATATTCTACTTTTGGAGGAAAACAAAATAGAATTTATACTTCTTTGAAAGTTATAGAAGAGTTATTGAGTTGCTAGGACTGAACCTGTCAGTTTGAGGGAAATATTTCCTTGACATTTCATTCCAAATAATTCATCCTGTCAAGATTAAAGTATGTAATAACCTTCTCACAAATACTAGTTTTGAGAGATTCATACTATTTTGCAAAACAAGGAAAAATAATATATATTAACTGATAATGAAATAAGAAAGCTTTTCTCTTTTGTTTCTTTGTATTATGACATATTTTATTTTGAAATTCAGCTTCTCACATTTGGATGGGAACAGAATATGTTCTTTAAATCCTGGTAAGGAAAACATGCAGAATGGGTTTGGAATAGAGGACAGAAGGCAGTAACTCAGAGTAGCAAGCCAGTTTTCACGAGGGGGCGGTATGCTCCCCAGCACCCATCTGGAAACACAAGAACAGACCTCCAACCAGGTTTCCACCCCAAGCACTCACAGATACAGAACAAGGATAAGGTGTTCCGAGTGTAGCTGCAGCATGGCCCCATCATAAACTGCCTAGACATGATGTTCTAGCAGGATATTTCACCAATTTATTGCAGAGGAAAATCAGATAATATCCTGACTCATACAGAAATCATCATTCAACTATAGATATCATATTAAGTAAAATGTATTATTAATAAAGCAACTATTCAATGGCTTGAGTCATTGTGCTTATTTTGTGGAAAAAATAAGAAAAAGGAAAGATTTTTTTATATAAGATATATTTCATTCAGTAACATATAAAAGTACTTTAATATGGAGAAAAGATAAAAGTCACTACATTGAACACAGGCATGCATTTACATCATTTGTCTTATGTTTGAACACATCCTAAATATTTTTCCAGTAGAAAATATGTAATTCAATTAAAAGATATTATCCAATTCAGAATGCTATGCCTCCAACCAAAAGCATGTGACATCTTCCTAACATATTGATTTGAGTGTGCTACTTATGAGTGTGTCTAATATAGTTTCAGATTCGGTGCACCAATATGAGATCCTCTGTATCCCCAAAGATTTACATTGTGGCTTACACCAATCCAGCCATAAAGACAAAGTTTCATATCTCCTCTTTTAAGTCTGTAAAGGAAAAGTTGGTTACACCAGAATCCCATAAAGATGTGATAAATTTGCTCCTACAGGTAGAAAGTACAATTCATAATAATGAGAATTATTTGAAGAGTAGTAGTATGTACAACTAGGAAAGACAATATAAATATTTCATTAAATTATTCAAAACATATATGCAGCAAATTTTTGTATAATAAAATATTTTTCCATACTTATAGAAATTTTTATAGCAAAAATTTTAGATGTTGGGTTATTCAATAAAGGAGAACATGAATTTGGGAGGGTGAAATGGAGGGAATTCTACTATATTAGTAATTCTACTCCATTAGTAGTAGAAGCAGGGTATTGGGAAGTAGATAAGAACAAAATAGTGTGTATACATATTTCACATTTTTATAGAATAAGTTAAATATCAAAATGACAAATTTCAAAATATCAAGCTTCTGTTTTTTACTGCTGTTCATATTCTTGCTTGGAATTCTGGGAACATGTATGATCTAGCTCCATATATGTATGATCTACTCTTAATGACTGAGTATTTTTTCTCTGTGCTACATGGGTAATGGCTTATCTGTCGATGTGCTGTAAAATGATGAACCACTTCCTTACATGGAGAAAAAGGGAGACTTTTGATAGCTTCATTTGTAATTTTGGTATTCAATAGGACATACTGATGCATTGCCATTGTAAAGAAAAAATAATGTCACTTAAATTTTGAACATAGGTTTGGTGATTATAATTTATATTTGAATTGACCTAATAAATACTTTCTATTGTATAGAATAGAAATATTACAAAAATTATGTAAAACTTTTTCTCTTTTACATTTTTATGTAGGAAATTATGCAGCATATATTTACTAGATATACTATATATTTATAGATATAATTATATATCTATATTATACAACACCACATTTCTATTCTCAATATTAGCACTGAAATTAGATAAAAGGATATCCAAATTCTTACAATAAAATGTTACATTTCTAAAATTAGAAATGTAAAATATATTGTAATTTATCAGTTATAAATTAATAGTCACTGCTTTTTTTAAAGTACTAAAACTTTATTACTCCATCAGCATAAATAGAAAGTTTAAAAACCTTATAATATTTTTGATATGTTATTTGTTGTCTTTTGAAAACCTGATAGCACACAGTTTCAATTTTGATTTTAAGAATGGATGTCCTTCTGCAGATGAATGGACACAAAAATTGTACATTTACACAATGGAGTACTAATCAGCTATCAGAAACAATGACTTTATGAAATCCTTAAGAAAATGGATGCATCTAGAGAATATCATCCTGAGTGAGATAAACCCAGTCACAAAAGAACAGACACAATATGCAGTCACTGATAATTGGAGATACTAAACCCAGAAAGCTCTGAGCACCCCAGAAACAACTCACAGACTCTGTGAATTTCAAGAAAAGAAAAAAAAAAAGAAAAAAAACATTATGTTTACTTCTTACACACCAAGAAAACATTGACTAATTCCAGGTTACATCATGTTTTACATGTACTTTATGCTCATTATAACTAGTAAGATCTTAATGCACACTATCAAACCTTAAACAAGAAGCCAAGCAATGACAAAAATGTAATCCTATACTTTTATGCAAAAATGCTTAAAATTTGTACATTTATCTTTGTTTTTTAAAATAAAGTTCTTCGATTAAAAAAAAGAATGGGTATTTATCAAATAGTGAGTAAAATTTACTTTTTAACAACTTTCAATTTGACTTTTTAAAGCACTCAGAGTTATTTTTTATGGGCATACATATATATTATTATCTTAGAGTATGTGAATGTACAGGTAAGCTGAAGAAGCAAACAGTTTATTTCAACTAAATATATTTTAGTTAAAGACAATATGCATATAAACAATTACAGAATAATAAATTAAAAATTTGCTGTTGCATTTGTTATTTTTTTTCTGGCTGTAGCAAACTTGTACCAAGACAATTGATAAAGGAAAGAGTTTTTAAGGGCTTCTAGTTCCAGAGTGAGAATCTATCTGTACAGGGGAAGAGAATGTGGCATAAGAACGCCAATGCACAGGTGGAGAGATCACATCTTCAACTACAAACACACAGCAGAGGGAGTAAACTGGAAATGCCGTGCCTGAGGCCGTGAACTCTCAATGGTCATGAATCTTTCTGAAATTTAGAAGGAGAAACGAGCCTTTTATCTTGCATTTATATACAATTAAAACCCTCTTATTGGACCACCTTATATGATCTGGTTTTTCAAAAATGAAAGGCATATTTTAATTAGTTTATAAACGGGACACCCACTACATTTGAAAAAAAGAAGATAAAAGAATATATAATAATAAAGTTAGTAGTTCACCAGTAACAGTGGCATCTGTGTGTATGTTTGTATAAACATATACATTTGTACATACTATATACAACTATATGCTACTATGGCAACTATTACTAATAGAACACTCAACAAAGGCCTACTGCTGTAGAAAAGGGAAAGGTCAAACATCCCATTGATTGTATTGAATACACATCCAAGGAGGCTCAAAAATTATCTATGCTGGTAAATGTCTGGTGAGAGAAGGTGCCTATGGATGTTAAGGATAGTTTCATTGCCAACATATAAAAATTGATACAGAATTATTGAGAAGAATTCAGCAAATAAAACATCAGTCTTCTGATTCCAATGTGTAATGGCATAAAAACTAGGAGATTGAATAACAGTAGAAGACTGGAGGGAAAGAGAGAGAAAGTACTTTCAGATGGAAGTGTATATAATACCTTCAGGACACAGAAAATGGTATATACCATAGGTGAGTGGGTAGATCTTTACTGGGGGTACACAGTTCAAGTCAAAGAAAATTATTGATCTACTTATCATACTAATAACGAGCTTTTTTCAGGAGTTGGGGATTCTGTTTTACCCCTAAGAAATTGAATTAATTATCTTGTGAACAGATGATCCTAGAGACTGACTTGTTCCTCAGCTGAATAAAGTTAGGAAGCCAATGATGTGAACTATCTCAGAAAAGAATATTCCATAAACTACTAAACCAAGCACAACACCCTTGATGTGCTGTTCCCCTCTATAAAACCTGTCTCCAAGTTTGTCGATTCCTGCCTCTGAAGGACCTAAACTGCAGCTTTGGCCACATTGAAGAGGGATATACTCTGCTGAACTCACATGGCATCCCCTTCATGCTTACCTTTGGTGATTACATTTATTTGCACAAAGAGTTGTAAGGAAACCTTTAGTAACTGAGGGATTCAATAGAAAGAAAGGAAGGAAGGAAGGAAGAAAAAAAGAAAGAAAAAAGGAAAGAAAATACAGGAGGGTAACTTTAAAGGCTCACCCTCAAAAGTGAGAATAATACAAGACTGTCCATGATCCGGAAAAAACAATTTGGTTTGTGGGAAGAAGTACTACTTAGCTCATAGTATATTATTCTTCCAAATTAGCAAAATTACTCATCGTCAAATTGCGTTCATAAAAATATAGATTAGGAAAGAACAAAATAACATGAGAATATACGGTTCAGGATTTTTGGTAAATTGGCAGCAGTTTTCAGATTGTTTCTTAGATAATATATATAATGACTTAAATCATTATTAAATGAGTTATCATCATATAGTTAATAATTTTGAGTAATTTTGACTGATAATTCAGTATTTTACTTGATAATGCACATATGTAAAATACACTTTTTTATTTTATCATTACAAAGATTCATCTTACTCCTTTTTATCCTCTGGGTAGAGTGAGTATAGAAATATCATAATTATATGCAGGTAGAGTCATCTCTCTCTCTCTCTCTCCATATATATATTTGGAGATTTATGTAAACTCGAACATATATGTAATATATTAGTTGCTAAAACATAAGGTAAAGAAAAAGGTATGAAACATTTTGATGGCCTTAAGAGGAGGGAGAAAAAAAATGTATGCTATGTTTTCAGTTTTGTTTGTAAAATCAGATTTTAATAAAATGTCTTAGACTTCGTATAATAAAGACATATCAAAAAGTCATATCTGCTCTGCTCTTTAAATCAAAGTCGCTAAAGGAATAACAAAATGAGACATAACAAATATCAAATATGAAAATGTAAAGGCAGGAGATTTTAAATTTTTTTTGGGGGGGATCTCAGAAAAATGATTTATTTAAAATAACACTTTAAAGAAGTAACAACTGTAAAACATACAGTGAAAGAAATGGACAGGATACATTCATGACTTTTTGATTACCACACGTGGTTAAACTTTAAATACTTCTCAATGTTATCTTTTTAAGTTTTTATGCAAGTCGTTTTATTAAAAAAAAATTGGTTATCATTGGTAATCTACTTAGAATGTTGTCTCTCATTTTCATTTGATGTTCAGCAATAGCCAGAACATTCTAACATTCTAATCACATTGAGGCCTCTATAAGCAAGTCTTCATGCTAATGTTATAAAAGTTTAAATTAACACACTAGTATTCCATAAACAAGGTCCAGGAAATGGTGGTTAAGGGTGTTACTCTATATAACCAAATTGTAACGATCTTACTTAATCCTAGTTAAAAAGGAAATTCTAAGGACTTATCTTTATGTCAAGAATGTGGAGCAAAGGAAAAATGGGCAGTTTGAGTCTCATGCTCTGATAATATGTTCATGTGCTTGCTGTACATGGTCAGTATTGCATTTCTCAAGTTCAATCCACTTGGTTCTCTATTCTCATCAATATGGGATTTGATTCTGTAGATTTAAGTTTAGAGGCTTTCTCATTTATCTCTAAGTTATATTATTTAATTTTTTTCTTTTGTCTGAACTATATACTCGTTACTTTGAAACTACTCATAGCTAAATTATTTTGAAACAAAATGAACTCAGCTGCTTATACATTTCTACATATATGTATGAGTGTTTGTAGAACAATAATAATTAGTGAAAAAGAGTCTCCACTCTAAGGCAGGTGGCATAGAAGTATTTAGAAAGCATAAAATGAGCAGAGAAATTGATGAAACTCCATTTAAATTAAAAGTATATTTATAAAAATAAATATTTCCCATTTTTATACTCTAAAATATGTATAAAACACTTAACATTTAGTTTTTTGTTAAGAGTGGTTAATGTCCTCAGTAAAATCACCTGTATTTGATAGATTTTACCTTTCTTTCTGTTAAGTAAACTAGTAAAGTATATTTTCTTGGGAAATTTCACACTTCATCTAATTTTGCCAGTTTATAGTCTTCCAAGTTGTATCATTGGTGTTTCAGTTTTCTCATTGTATTTTCCATTTTATATCTTTGTGATCAATTTACTGGTTGTTTCTGATCTGATTTTAATAGTGTTTCCTATGAAGAGTTCACTTTCTTTTTTTTTTTTGTTTGTTTTTTTTTTTTTTTTTTCTTTTTTTTTTTTTTTTTTTTTTTTTTTTGTCTTCAAAACAAGATTTATTTTTTTTTAACATGAAAATACATGGAAAATACATTGGTCTCTTATCTGTTACAAATAAGACTCAAATTATTAATCCTAACAAGAAGTGTTTCTTGAGATATTTCCATCTACACAAAAGACTAACAGCTTATTATTTTTTTTAAAGATTTTAAACATTTTTTGCTTAAAATTATACATTTTTGTCAGTACTGTTTTTTCAGACATTAAAATAAATTTTACATAAAACCATGTGAATATGTTTTTTAGTCAGTACTTGATTTTTTTCAAGGGCTTGACAGTATGCATTGAAAACGTACTAGTTGCAAAAAGCGTAAAGTACATGCAAAACAAAACACAACATGGAAATAGTCAAAGTCTTCTTGTTTTGTGAATATATGCATAGTTTTTGTTTTCTTTATTTCTTGGACTTCATACACTCTGAGAGTTGTTTCTGGGGGAGTGCAAGCCTCTGGGGTTAGCATCCCACTATCAGTGACTGCATATTATGTCTGTTCTTTTGTGACTGGGTTATTTCACTCAGGATGATCTTCTCTAGATGCAGCCATTTTCTTAAGAATTTGGTTAAGTCATTGTTTCTGGTGGCTGAGTAGTATTCCATTGTGTATATGTACCACAATTTTTGTATCCATTCGTCTTCTGAAGGACATCTGGGTTCCTTCCAGCTTCTGGCTATTATAAATAGAGCCGCTATGAACATTGTGGTGCATATATCTTTGTTGTGTATTAAAGTGTCTCTGGGGTATATGCCCAGAAGTGGAATAGCTGGGTCTTCAGGTAGTACTATATCCAATTTTCTGAGGTATCGCCAGACAGATTTCCAGAGTGGTTGTATTAGCTTGCAACCCCACCAACAGTGAAGAAGTGTTCCTATTTCTCCGCAGCCTCGCCAGCATCTGCTGTCATCTGAGTTTTGGATCTTGGCCAATCTGACTGGTGTGAGGTGGAATCTTAGGGTTGTTTTGATTTGCATTTCCCTGATGGCTAAGGATGTCGAGCACTTCCTCAGATGTTTCTCGGCCATTCGGTGTTCCTCAACTGAAAATGATTTGTTTAGCTCTGTACCCCATTTTTTAATAGGGTTATTTGATTCTCTGGTGTCTAGCTTTTTGAGTTCCTTGTACACCTTGGATATTAGGCCTCTATCTGATGTGGTGTTGGTAAAGATCTTTTCCCATTCTGTTGGTTGCCGTTTTGTTTTCTTGACGATGTCTTTAGCCTTACAGAAACTTTGCAATCTCATTAAGTCCCATTTGTTAATCTTTGACCTTAGAGCTTGAGCCATTGGTGTTTTGTTCAGGAAATTTTCTCCTGTGCCTATGTGTTCTAAGGTTTTCCCTACTTTCTCATCTAATAGTTCCAGTGTATCTGGTTTAATGTGGAGATCTTTAATCCACTTACACTTGAGCTTTGTACAAGGAGATAAGAACGGGTCTATTTTCATTCTTTTGCATGTTGAGTGCCAGTTGGACCAGCACCATTTGTTGAATAGGCTGTCCTTTTTCCATTGAATGTTTACTGCTCCTTTGTCAAAAATCAGGTGACCATATACATGAGGGCTCATTTCTGGATCTTCTATTCTATTCCATTGATCCACTTGCCTATTTCTGTACCAGTACCATGCAGTTTTCAGCACAATTGCCTTGTAATATAGCTTGAGGTCAGGGATAGTGATTCCCGCAGATGTTTTTTTGTTGTTGAGGATGGATTTCGCTATTCTAGGTCTTTTGTTATTCCATATGAAATTGCACATTGATCTTTCCAATTCCATGAAGAACTGGGTTGGAATTTTGATGGGGATTGCATTGAATCTGTAGATTGCTTTTGGTAGGATGGCCATTTTTAAGATGTTGATCTTTCCAATCCATGAGCATGGGAGATCTTTCCATTTTCTGAGATCCTCCTCAATTTCTTTCTTTAGAGGTTTGAAGTTCTTGTCATACAGGTCCTTTACTTCCTTAGTTAGAGTCACACCAAGGTATTTCATAGTTTTTGTAACTATTGTGAAGGGTACCTTTTCCCTAATTTCTTTCTCCACATGTTTGTCCTTTGAGTATAGGAAGGCTACTGATTTGTTTGAGTTAATTTTGTATCCGGCCACTTTGCTGAACTTGTTTATCAGCTGTAGGAGTTCTCTGGTGGAATTTTTGGGGTCACTCAAGTACACTATCATGTCATCGGCAAAGAGTGAGGTTTTTATCTCTTCCTTTCTGATTTGTATCCCCTTGATCTCCTTTTGCTGTCTAATTGCTCCAGCCAGGACTTCCAGTACTATGTTGAATAGGTAGGGAGAGAGTGGGCAGCCTTGTCGAGTCCCTGATTTTAGTGGGATTGCTTCAAGTTTCTCGCCATTAAGTTTGATGTTGACTGTTGGTTTGCTGTATATTGCTTTTATTATGTTTAAATATGGGCCTTGGATTCCTGTTCTTTCCAGGACTTTTAACATGAAGGGGTGTTGGATTTTGTCGAATGCTTTCTCAGCATCTAGTGAGATGACCATGTGATTTTGGTCTTTAAGTTTGTTTATATGGTGGATTACATTGATGGATTTCCTTATGTTAAACCATCCCTGCATCCCAGGGATGAAGCCTACTTGGTCATGATGAATGATGGTTTTGATGTGTTCTTGGATTCGGTTTGCAAGGATTTTGTTGAGTATTTTTGCATCAATGTTCATAAGTGAGATTGGTCTGAAGTTCTCTTTCCTTGTAGGGTCTTTGTGTGGCTTAGGTATGAGGGTTATTGTAGCCTCAAAAAATGAGTTGGGTAATATTCCATCTGATTCTATCTTTTGGAATAGCTTGGCGAGTATTGGTGTTTTATCCTCTATACATGTCTGATAAAATTCTGCACTGAACCCGTCTGGACCTGGGCTTTTTTTGGTTGGGAGGCTTTTGATGACTTCTTCTATTTCTTTAGGTGTTATAGGGTTATTTAGATGGTTTACTTGGTCCTGGTTCAACTTTGGGACCTTGTATCTGTCTAGGAATTCGTCCATTTCCTCCAGATTTTCCAATTTTGTGGAGTATAAGTTTTTGTAGTAGGATCTGATGATTTCTTGAATTTCCTTAGTTTCAGTTGCTATGTCACCACTTTCCTTTCTGATTTTGTTAATTTGGATACTCTCTCTTTGCCCTTTAGTTAGTCTGGCTAGGGGTTTATCAATCTTGTTGATTTTCTCAAAGAACCAACTCTTTGTTTTGTTGATTTTTTCAATAATTTTTTTTTTTTTTTTTTTTTGTTTCTATTTGGTCTATTTCTGCCCTAATTTTGATTATTTCTTGCCGTCTACTCTTTTTGGGTATATCTGCTTCCTTTTGTTCTAGTGCTTTTAGCTGTGCTGTCAGGTTGCTGATGTGAGCTTTCTCCAGTTTCTTCTTGGAAGCACTTAGGGCAATGAGTTTTCCTCTCAATACTGCTTTCATTGCATCCCATAGGTTTGGGTATGTTGTGTTTTCGTTTTCGTTGAATTCTAGAAAATCCTTAATTTCTTTCTTTATTTCTTCTTTGACCCTGCTATCCTTTAACAGAGTGTTGTTTAGTTTCCATGTGTATGTGGGCATTTTGTTGTCTTTGTTGTTGTTAAAGACCAGCCGTAGACCATGGTGATCTGAGAGGATGCATGGGAGTATTTCAATCTTCTTATATCGATGAAGGCTCGTTCTGTGTCCAATTATGTGGTCAATTTTCGAGAAGGTGCCATGGGGTGGTGAGAAGAAGGTGTATTCTTTTACTTTAGGATAGTATGTTCTGTATATATCTATTAATTCTAGTTGGTTCAAAGTCTCTGCTAGTTTTGCAGTGTCCTTGTTCAGTTTCTGTTTCCCTGATCTGTCCATTGGTGAGAGTGGGGTGTTAAAGTCTCCCACTATTATTGTGTAGGGTGAAATGTATTTTTTGAGCTTTAGTAGAGTTTCTTTTATGAATGTGGGTGATTTTTTATTTGGAGCATATATGTTAAGGATTGAGAGTTCCTCCTGACAGATTTCCCCGGTAATGAGTAAAAAGTGTCCTTCTTTATCTTTTTTGATAACTTTTGGTTGGAAATTTACTTTATTCGATATTAGAATAGCCACTCCAGCTTGCTTCTTGGACCTGTTTGCTTGGAAGTTTTTTTCCCACCCTTTTACTCTGAGATAGTGTCTGTCTCTGTCTCTGAGATGAGTTTCCTGTATGCAGCAAAAGGCTGGATTTTGTTTATGTATCCAGTCTGGTAGTCTATGTCTCTTTATTGGGGAGTTGAGACCATTTATGTTAATAGATATCAAGGAATAATTGTTTCTGTTTCCTGCCATTTTTGCTTTTTTGGGTTGAGTTGTGTCTGTGTTTTTTTTTTTAGTTTTCTTGTTTAGGAGTTTTCTTGTTTTTACTAGGCTGTATTTTCCCTCCTTGTATTGGGTTTTCCACCTATAATTCGTTGTAGTGCTGGGTTTGTGGTCAGATATTGTGTGAATTTTGATTTGTCTTGAAATATCTTTGTCTCTCCATCGATGGTGATTGATAGTTTTGCTGGGTATAGCAGCTTGGGCTGGCACTTGTGCTCTCTTAAGGAGTGCATGATGTCTGTCCAGGCTCTTCTAGCTTTCATAGTCTCTGTTGAGAAATCGGGTGTGAGTCTGATTGGTCTGCCTTTATATGTTACCTGACCTTTTTCCCTTTCTGCTTTTAGTATTCTTTCTTTACTTTGGGCACTTGATGTTTTTACTATTATGTGTCGGGAGGTATTTCTTTTCTGGTCCAACCTATTTGGAGTTCTGAAGGCTTCTTTTATGCTCGTGGTCATCTCATTCTTGAGGGTAGGGAAGTTTTCTTCTATGATTTTGTTGAAGATATTTACTGTGCCTCTTAGTTGATACTCTTCTCCCTCTTCTATTCCTATTATCCTTAGGTTCGGTCTTCTCATTGTGTCTTGTATTTCCTGGACATTTTGGGTTAGGAGCTTTTTGTTTTTTGCATCTTCTCTGGCTGTTTTGTCTATGTTTGCAATGTTGTCTTCTGCCCCCGAGATTCTCTCCTCGATCTCTTGTAATCTGTTGGAAATGCTTGCTTCTGTGACTCCTGATTTCTTTTTTTGGTGTTCTGACTCTAGGGTTATCTCTTTTAGCGCTTTCTTTATTATGTCAATTTCTGTTTTAATTTCCCTCTTCCATTCCTGTATTTCTTTGGTTCTGTTTTCGTCTCGTTCTTTGAGTTCTTTGAGTGTTTTTCTTGTTTCTTCTTTAAAAGCTTCTGAATCTTTTTGCTTTTCCTCCCTTTCTTGTTTAAGTAACTCTATCAGCGTCTTGAGGCATGTTTTCAGGCCTGTGTCTTCTTTCTCTGGAGTATTTGGAATTCCTATGTTTGCTACTATCGGAGAGCTGGGTTCTGGTGTTGCTAGATTGTCTTGGTTTCCTTGGGATATACTCTTTGTCTTTCCTCTTGCCATTTTGTTGTCAGTGATATGTTCTTGCCTTTCCCTTGTATCTGGTCTGTGTCCCTGGTATACTTTCTGTGTGCACTCCTCAGAGATCTCTCTACTCCCCAGCAGCCCAGGTTCCGGGTGGCAGCTGGGACAGGCTCTGCTCTGCGTCCTGAAGTCGCCCCCGGGTGGGAACAGACGTTCCTAAGATCTGTTCCTGGTCACAGATGCTCAGCCTCTCTGAGCCACCTTTCCGGCTGGCTGTTGGGCCAGGCCCTGCTCTGTGTCCTGAAGTCGTCTCAGGGTGGGAACAGAAGTTCCTAAGATCTGTTCCTGGTCACTGGATCAGGGAGGACAGGGCAGGTCAAGGCAGGGGGTGCCCTTTCCGTGTGCACTCCGCAGAGATCCCTCTGCTCCCCCGCAGCCTAGGTCTCCCACTCACCAGTTGCTCAGCCTGTACAAGCCGCCTTTCCGGCTGGTGGTTGGGCCAGGCTCTGCTCTGCGTCCTGAAGTCCTCTCCGGGTGGGAACAGAAGTTCCTAAGATCTGTTCCCAGTCACAGTTGCTCAGCCCGTACGAGCCGCCTTTCCGGCTGGTGGTTGGGCCAGGCTCTGCTCTGCTTCCTGAAGTCGTCTCCGGGTGGGAACAGAAGTTCCTAAGATCTGTTCCAGGTCACAGTAGCTCAGCCTGTACGAGCCGCCTTTCCGGCTGGTGGTTGGGCCAGGCTCTGCTCTGCTTCCTGAAGTCGTCTCCGGGTGGGAACAGAAGTTCCTAAGATCTGTTCCAGGTCACAGTAGCTCAGCCTGTACGAGCCGCCTTTCCGGCTGGTGGTTGGGCCAGGCTCTGCTCTGCGTCCTGAAGTCGTCTCCGGGTGGGAACAGAAGTTTCTAAGATCTGTTCCCGGTCACTGGATTGGGGAGGACAGGGCAGGTCAGGGCAGGGGGTGCCCTTTCTGTGTGCACTCCGCAGAGATCCCTCTGCTCCCCCGCAGCCTAGGTCTCCCACTCACCAGTTGCTCAGCCTGTACAAGCTGTCTTTCCGGCTGGTGGTTGGGCCAGGCTCTGCTCTGCGTCCTGAAGTCCTCTCCGGGTGGGAACAGAAGTTCCTAAGATCTGTTCCAGGTCACAGAGGCTCAGCCTGTAGGAGCCGCCTTTCCGGCTGGTGGTTGGGCCAGGCTCTGCTCTGCTTCCTGAAGTCGTCTCCGGGTGGGAACAGAAGTTCCTAAGATCTGTTCCAGGTCACAGTAGCTCAGCCTGTACGAGCCGCCTTTCTGGCTGGTGGTTGGGCCAGGCTCTGCTCTGCGTCCTGAAGTCCTCTCCGGGTGGGAACAGAAGTTCCTAAGATCTGTTCCCGGTCACTGGATCGGGGAGGACAGGGCAGGTCAGGGCAGGGGGTGCCCTTTCTGTGTGCACTCCGCAGAGATCCCTCTGCTCCCCCGCAGCCTAGGTCTCCCACTCACCAGTTGCTCAGCCTGTACAAGCCGTCTTTCCGGCTGGTGGTTGGGCCAGGCTCTGCTCTGCGTCCTGAAGTTCTCTCCGGGTGGGAACAGAAGTTCCTAAGATCTGTTCCAGGTCACAGAGGCTCAGCCTGTAGGAGCTGCCTTTCTGGCTGGTGGTTGGGCCAAGCTCTGCTCTGCGTCCTGAAGTCCTCTCCGGGTGGGAACAGAAGTTCCTAAGATCTGTTCCCGGTCACTGGATCGGGGAGGACAGGGCAGGTCAGGGCAGGGGGTGCCCTTTCCGTGTGCACTCCGCAGAGATCCCTCTGCTCCCCCGCAGCCTAGGTCTCCCACTCACCAGTTGCTCAGCCTGTACGAGCCGCCTTTCCGGCTGGTGGTTGGGCCAGGCTCTGCTCTGCCTAAATTTTTTAATTGGATATTTTCTGTATTTATAATTCAGATGTTATCTCTTTTCCACAAACTGCCCACCCCAATAGCCTCCATGAAGGTGCTCCATCTCCCAAACGCCCTCTCCTACCTCAGCACATTAGAGTTCTCCAACACTGGGAAAATAAACACTTGCTGGACCAAAGTCCTCTCTTTCCAATGATGTCAGAGGATTCTATCCTCCATGGCATATGCATCTGGAGCCATGAGTCTCTCCATAACAACTCATTGTTTGGTGTTTTAGTCCCTGGCAGTTGTAGTGGGTTTGTTTAGTTGATAATTTGGTTCTTACCATGGGGTTGCAGACCATTTCTGCTTCTTCGGTCCTTTCTCTACCTCCTTCATTGGTGTCCCTGTATTCAGTCCAATGGTTAACTGCAAGCATCACCTTCTGTATCAGTATGACTCTGGCAGAGTCTCTGATTCCTGCCAGGAAGCACTACTTGATATCAGCAATAGTGCTTGGGTTTAGTGGCTGCATATGGAATGAGATGAGGCACAGATGAGGCCATCTTTGGATGATTTTTCTCCAATCCCTGCTCCTCTATTTGTCCCATTATTTCTGCCCATGAGTGTTTTGTCCTTTCTTCTAAGAAACACTGAGGTATCCCCCTTCTGGCTTTCCTTTACTTTGAGCTTCAGAATTTCTGTGAAATGTTTCTTGGGTATTCCAAGCTTTTGAGGGGCTAGTAAATAGTTAAATTAATTGAAGAGTTAACAGAAGACAATATCTAACTCAGACAGATACAGACACTCACAGCCAGTGGATAGAACTTGGGAATTCTTATGGAAGGAAAGGTGGAAAGATTGGAGACCCCTAGGAGATAGGGACTCCACAGGAAGACCAACAGAATCAACTAACTTGGACACCTGGGTCTCTCAGAGACTGAACCAGAAACTAAAGAACATACACAGGCTAGATCTGGGATCCTCTGCACATATGTAGCAGATGTACAGCTTGGTCCTCGTGTGGGTCCGGAAAAACTGAAATGGGGTCTATCTCAAAAGCTGTTGCCTGTATGTGGGATGAGTTCTTCTTGCTGGCCTGCTTCATCTTACCTCAGAGGGAGAGGAAGCACCTATCCTCCCAGAGACCTGAAGTGCCAGAATAGGAAATACCCAGGGGGTCCGAATCCTCTCAGAAGGGAAGAGGACAGAGGTGGTGAAAATATTGTGGGAGTGGGTAACTGAAAAAGGGCAGTGAGCAGGATGTGAACTGAATAAGCAAGAATTAATCAGTCAGTCAATCAATATTATAAAGGCATTTAATATACCACAATCATAAACATTACAAATAAAAATAAACACAACTACTAACCAACAGATTGGGAAGAATGTAAGTCAACCAGAGTAAGCAAGTAGCGAAATAAAATGAACTGCCCTAATATTTTCACTTAATTAACTCTAGCTCTCTAAAACAAAAAAAAAAAAAAAAAAAAAAAAAAAAAAAAAAAAAATAGAGAAACAAAATAGGTGGAAAGTTGATTCTAGATTGAACTTTCAATATTTGCCAATACTGTCCAGTTTGTATTCAGTCTAAATCTACAGTGCAACACATTTCAAGATGATAAAACAATGCACGTAATGGTCACAACACTGACAAAACATGTTCTATGAGTATACACTGTATTCACCATTATAGACATAGCATTCCAACTGCTTCTCAGAGATACAACAAATAAAGATGAAAAGAGTGCCCAACAATTAAAAGCAAGTGCACATAGAAGCACATATGGCTGCTTCCATAAAAATGGAGTGGAATATAATTCACTTTATGTAGTGGAAATGTGTAAGGAACTGATCATCCAAAGATTTCTGAAGGGAGTTTGTAGCCATCCAGTTAACAACAGTTAGAACAGTCAATGAAGGTAACTAGTTAAGTCAAATGAGGTTAAAACTGACACAGAAAACAGTGAACTTTGATACAGAACATGTGGACAGTCCAGTGATATTTCTTAGTTAACAGAGTTAAGACAGCTGAGATATCTAATAAGATGAGAACAGTCAAAGACCCTATTTCGGAGTTAATAGGCAGATCATTACAAGCATTGACCAAAGCAGTCCCATACTGACCTAATCAAAATCCAGAATGGAAATTATCATAAAGTGCATGATGAACCAATTAGGCAGGAGCTGGGTTGATTCTATCTGCTCAAGTATCTCAGCTGGGAATGGTAAATTAACAACTGAAAGGAAATGAGGGAGAAAAAATGCACTCAGAGACAGGGACATTCTTTAAATCCTGTAAAAGTTTCAGAGAGAGAGAGAGAGAGATAGAGGGAGAGAGGGAGAGAAGGGAGAGAGGTAGAGGGGGAGAGAGAGACAGAGAGAGACAGAGAAACAGAGAGAGACAGAGAGGAGAGAGACACAAAGATGGAGACAAAAAAGAGAAAGACAGAGAGAAGGAGAGGGACACAATACTTCAATTTTAGGAAAGCAAACTGAAAATATACACACGGAACTTGGGCAAGAGCAGGTAGAACTATGCTGGTGTTCACTATCTTAACGGGGAATGTTTATTTAGTAACATTTTACCAGATAAGTAACAGAGGCATCTCTAGGCAGCCTCTTCATAAATGTCACTTCCTAAAAAAGCTTCAGGATCAGCACACATGTGAAGTGTCTGGGCTGAAGTCAAAGATGATTGTGAACTTAGCCAAGTCACTCATGTGAAACAAAAATGAAGGCATAGAAATATAACCACCATGTTTCAGAAATGTTGGCTCTGTCTCTTCCCACATTTCTGTCCTTTTACTCTTTTGTTTCTTCTCTGTCACATATGGAAATCTAATTAAATAAGTTTTTGGATACAAAGCAAAGGGTCAGAGGGCAATTTTCCACTGGGAGATGTTATAGAAGGAGAGCTCCATTAGAGGATGTGTTAGTAGAGGAGTGAGAAAGTAGAAAACAAAAGTGAGAACTGGCAGACCAGGGCTGTGCTCTTAGCAACACATCTTACCATTACCACTTCACTTAGAGTTCAAGAGTTGTCTTCACTTATTTCTTTACATTTTTTAAAAGTCAATAATGAGAAGGCAGTGCTCATAGATTTCTAAGGGTGTCAATTAAATAATACTCCTACTTTGATATTTCAGTTAGAAATTGGCAAAAATAATAGTTAGGTAATTAAATAACACAAGTATTTGTTTTTTCAATTGGCTTTGTTCTCTCAAAAATCAGATTGTTTGCTAATAGCCTTTTCATGTCTTCTGGAAAGTCTGCTCTGGGTTTCTGCCCTCCTTTTTCTCTGCCATTATCAGTCTGTCTATATCTGTGTGGACTGTCACCTCCTGAGAAGACAACTGAGAAACCTCTGGACTGAACTCAACATGTATCATCACTCTAAGTATTTTGAATTTTCTTTATTAAAAATTTAGATGTCAGAAATATTATTATTATTGACTTAGAAGACACAAGTACATTATAATATATTACTTAAATTTGCCACTATAGTAATTTCCAAATATAAAATAAATTTTAGCAAAAATAAAAAAAAACATTTTCAAATTTTGAAAATGTGCTTCTAATATTACTTAATCAAAACTATTACAGTTTAAAATTAAATGTGTGTTCAGTGATTTGTAACAAACCATTATTATTTTTTTAACATGTCGGTCCAGGATAAAATTGTGTTCCTATGCAGATAGCCTTTCTTGTATATCTCTGAATCTGGGACAATTAATATTTTTCACATACTTCTTCATGTGGTTTCTCACTTTATCATGATGAGGTAAATCTCACTTAAGGCTCGTATAATAAAACAGCATGAACATTACAAGTAGAAACACAACTTCAAGCAATTGGAAATTATGAGCTTAGTCCAGTTCTAAGCCTCTTATTTATCAGCTTTTAATAGTGAGTATTAGCTTCAGGCTACTTCAAAACAAAGTAGATACAAATAAATAAACAAATATGGGGGAATGGGAGAAAATTGAAACACAGTGACGGGAACAGCAAAGCTGTGTGTGTCTCACACATGCATCAATTTTCTGATTCAACATGCTGTAAACAACAAAGAACTGAATTCCAGAATCTCCCATGAAAAACCCCTCTGAACTGTGTAGGTGGTGTTGCAAGCAACTTAAACACCATATTTTTATTGGTGGAAAAGACTGTCTGATAAGAAGAGCTGGGTGAATAGGGCTCCTTGCTACTGGAAAAGCTAGAAAACCAGTAACTAGAAAATGGGTAGAGTTATTAGCATTGGCCAAGGTCTTCAAAATGTTAACAAATGAATAAAGAAAATGTAGAACAATTACACAATGAAATATTAATTAGCTATTAGAAACTATAGTAAGATTTTCAGGCAAATCAGGGGAACAGGAAAAAATTATCCTGAATAAGGTAATTCTGACCCAGAAGGATAAATATGGAATATATACACTTACATACAGGCTCAGAGAGGTTAGGTAAAGACAAAGGATTTATGGGGTGCCCATGTATTTCCTTGGGAAGAGGAAATAGAATAGGCTTTGCTGGTAGATTAGGGGCAGGTTGGGATGGGCAAAACCTGGTAGGGGAAGAGACAGGATATGGAGGGAGAGAGTGAGGGGAGAAATGACTGGAGTTGGAAAGTATTTGGGGAGCAATGTAGAAAACTAATACAGTACAAGCTTCCTGGAACATATAACGGTGATTTTAGTAAAGAATCCTAGTAACAGAGGGTACAAAATCTAAACTGGCCCTTGTAAGGCATCCAGTAGTGGTAATGAGCTGCATGGTTTGATTGTTTACCAAGGTGTTCCTGTGCATATCTGAAAAAAAAAAAAAACTCAGGCTGATGCTGGCGCATAGGGTTGGTTGGTCACTAACAGAGTGGTTGAATTGCCCAGGACAACATCTGCTCACTTTATTTAATGTGAAGAGGTTGAGTAGCTGCCTTCTTGTAACTTTCATCCTATGTTCTAGTATCTTTAGTGAAGGAAGGTACTTTGCAGGCTACTAAAAAATTGTGGAGGCCAACTCACCTACAAAACATTTGACCCTACACTCTGGCCTGCTTGCAAGATGTGCTGGGACAATGGAGGTGGCACATTGTGGGAATGCTCAACCAATGTCTAATTTAAAATGTTTCTAACTCCACAAGGGGAGAGGAGCAAGGACCAACAGTACTTGGGGGAGCTAGAGACTGGAGAGCCAAGAGATACAACGTAGAAGCACACATGGCCAGTCTAAAATAAAACCAATGAAATGATTACTAACGGCACTATGCTATATTAATATATTACTCTGTCCAAACCTCATCAGATGGGAGCAGGAGCAGAGACCCACAGACAGATCTTATGCTAAGAGAGATATTTAATTGAAAATATCCATCAGGTCCCACTGCTCAGAAACTGGGAATCCTGTGGAAGAGAACCCAGAAAGATTGTAGGAGTCAGAGAGTAATAAGGACAACAAGAGAATGTATATGGTCCACTGAGAATCAATAAAGCAGGGCACATATGGGCTCACAGTGTCTGTATTGGCAACCACAGGGCCTTCAGGCATCAGCATCAGTCCATTGCATATATGACTGGCCTGTTGGTCCTTTTGAGATATTCCTGAATATAGAGACAGGTATATGTCTCTTTTTCATGCTCCTGGGATTCTTTTTCTTCGATTGAATTGCCTTGTCCAACTTCAGTGGAAGGATCTTTGTATTGTCTTACTGTATTTTGTTTCGTAGTATTTGATTGTTGTCCCTTGGATGCCCGTTCTTTTTCAAAGGAATAAGGACTATGAGTAGACACTGGAGAGCTAGGATGAGAGGAAGACCTGGGAAGAATGGAAGGAGAGAAAATTGTGTGATAGTTTCTATATGAGAAGAATCTATTTAACAAAACAAGAGGCAAAAGGTATAAACTTAGTATTTACTTTAGAAAAGAGACCAATTCTTTTAAGAGAGACAGACAGCTCATTTGGGATAAAAAGCAGAAGCATTTGGATATTGCAGTTCCTACACAAACATGAAGATCACACTAAAATTGAAACCAGTGACAGAATTCCAGTGAAGTGATTTCAATGGGAAGATCATGTCATTTTCTGCTGGACACCCTTGTGGCTTTTGTCCCTCTCAAACAACTCATATGCTCATAGGAAGACAGAAAGATAAAGCCATCCCATTGTCAAAGTAATTGACAGATAAATATCATTGGCTGCATTTAAGAGAGCATCTTAAGAACATGGAGAGTTTTGCTTGGTCCAAGAGCCCAAGCATGATGAGTCGGACTGTAACTGGCATGCAGCCATTCCTCTCTCCTACAGCATTGCCTGAAGATTTTGCCTTTCATTCTGTCTTTCTTCTTCTTCCCCCCTCTCTCCTTTTTGTCAGAAAAAATTATGAAAGTGTCAGTTTCCTTTTGCAGTTAATTCAGGAGAGATCCTCAATTCGAGCAGGGCACATTTTCATGCAAATACAGCAGCACAGTTTCCAGCCCCCTAATAGCTTCTTACAAATGATGTGCCATTACAACGAGGTTTATTTAAACAAATTTAATACATCTTTAATCAAGCTGGAGAGCATTTTCAAAGGTCACGCTCCAAATCAGGATCACTGTACTGAGCTTATCAAAGTATTAGCTTAAGGGGGAGGGAGAATTATTTCTTGGACAAGTAATTTTAGGCAAATCTTTATTTACATTTTTATTCAGTTATTAAATTTTATTCCTTTCCCTCCTCCTTCTAGTCTCCATTTATGAACCTATAAGAAAGTCTGCAAATGGAGCTATAAGCATATCACTGCAGCCGGGCCTTCTAGAGCAACGTCTTTGAACACAGAGTCTGAAAGGCAAGGACAAGAGACCAGGCGTTTTCAGTGTCAGAGATAATCTCTTCGCTCGTCTAAAGCATCTTTACCAAAGGTCTCCCATCAGGCTCTGTATGCACTGCTGAAATTCTAATGTACCAATTCTTCAGCGGGTAAGTGAAAGAGGGAAGACTTGCCCTAATGTAGACTTTCAGTCTTTCCATTTTTCTGTTTCTGTCCATTCCCTGATTTGCTGACTGCTCCCACTTTCTCCTTTCAGATATCACATATATGAAAACTAATATGTGCTACTAACACACCATTGTGCCAAACACTGTGCTCTCCTGGTATTGGTAAAACTTTCACTAAATAACCATTTCAACACTTACTTGACTATCAAGCTCTCTCTAAGTCTTTCTTTATATCTGTGAATGTTTGTAAGAGAAGAAGCTCATCTCAAAGCAACCAGTAAAAAATGGTTTATGTATGGTACAAAATTTAACAAATTCCAAGACCAGGAACCAATCCATAAAGTCTCAATGATAGCAGAACATGAGCAGTTTTATTCAGGGGTTGAAATTCCATAAATTTATATTCATTAGGTGACTAAAAATATAATTTGATGCCAAAATTTAAATAGAATGGAAATTTGCAAAAACATGAGTATGTGACAAGAGAAGGATAACTGAAGATTTTATTTCACCTTACAAAAAGACTTTCAAGTTCTGAAATCCTCACATAAAACAGGAAACAAAATTTAGTCAAAAAAGAAAAGGTAAATGGTTCTGTTATAAAATTTATTCTACAGTCTTAATTCATTACACAAAAGTTGTCATAAGGTAACCTAGAATCACAGAAAAAAATAAAGGTAGTTATTGTAGGTTTACACAACATAATATAATGTCCATAGAATGGGTTTTCTCAGAGTCTCCCACCATTATTTATGAATGAGGGAAAGTTACACTTTGGAAAGCAAGGTATATATGCAGAAGTTTTCTCTCTCTCTCTCTCTCTCTCTCTCTCTCTCTCTCTCTCTCTCTCTCTCTCTCTCTTCTGTATGATATTTTTAAAGAGGGGAACACGTTCATTTTTATTTCTGTATATATTTTAGTTACATTTCAAATTTTGTACCCTTTCCACTATCCCATTCCCTTTTACCCTGCTTCTATTGGGATGCCCCCTTCCCACCTACACTCTCATGCCTCTCCACCCTGACATTCCCCTACACTGGGGTACTGAGCCTTGGGAAAACCAAGGGTTTCTCTTCCCACTGATGTCCAACAAGGCCATTCTTTGCTACATATGTTGACGGAGCCATTGGTCTGTGCATTTCTGCTTTTTGGATAGTGGTTAAGTTCCTAGTAGACCAGATTGGTTGGCATTGTTCTTGTGGTGTTACAAACCCCTTCACCTACTTCAATCCTTTCTCTAACTCTTCCATTGGCGATCATGTTCTCAGTTCATTGGTTGGATGTGAGCATCTGCCTCTGTATTTGTCATGATCTGGCAGAGCCTCTCAGGATACAGCTATATCAGTCTCCTGTCATCATGTACTTCTTGGCAACATACTCTGGGTTTGGTGGCTGCATATGGACTGTATCTCCATGTGTGACAGTCACTGGATGGCCTTTGCTTTAGGCTCTGCTTCAAACTTTATTTCCTCCTGTGAATATTTTTGTTCCTCATTCTAAGAAAGACTGAAGCATCTGCATTTTGGTTTTCCTTCTGGAGCTTCATGTGGTCTGTGAATTGTATCTTGGGTAATCTGAGCTTTTGGGCAAATATCCACTTATCAGTGAGAGTATACTCTGTGTGTGTGTGTGTGTGTGTGTGTGTGTGTGTGTGTGTTTTGTGTGTGACTGAGTTACCTTACTCAGGCTGATATTTTTTTTTTAATTTATTCTTATCAATTAATTTTATTTATTTATTTTTATTGACTGTTTAATTACATTTCAAATATTATCCTCTTTCCAGATTTCCCCTCTGGAACTCCCCTATTCCATTCCTCTTCACTTCTTCTATGAGAGTGTTAACCGACCCACCCATACCCTTCCATATCCCTGCCTTCCATTTCCCTACACAGGTATACTGAGACTTTACAGGACCAAGGACCTCTCCTCTCATTGATTTCTGATAAGGTCATCCTCTGTTACATTTGTTGCTGGAGCCATGATATTTTCTATATCTATCCATTTGCCTACGAATTTCAAGAAGCCATTGTTTTTAATAGCTGAGTAGTATTCCATTGTGTAAATGTTCCACATTTTCTGTATCCATTGCTCTGCTGAAGGACATCTGGGTTCTTTCAAGCTTCTGGCTATTATAGATGAGGCTGCTATGAACATTCATGAGTCCTTGTTAGATTTTGGAGCATCTTTTGAGTATATGCCCTGGAGTAGTATATCTTGGTCCTCAAGTAGTACTATGCCCAAATTTCTGAGAAACTTCCAGACTGATTTCCAGAGTGGGTGTAGCAGCTTGCAATCCCAGAAATAATAGAGGACTGTTTCTCTTTCTCCACATTCTCACCAGCATCTGCTGTCACCTGAGTTTTGACTACTGTGAGGTGAAATCTCAGGGGTTTTTTTGATTTACATTTCCCTGATGACTAAGAATGTTGTACATTTTCTTAAGTGCTTCTCAGCCATTAGATATTTTCAGTTGAGAATTCTTTGTTTAGCTCTGTCCCCTATTATCCTACTAGTTAGGAAGATCAGAGCATTTTCAAGAAATGTGACTCACAGGTAAAATACACAAATTGCAGTAGACTTATGTGAAGTCAATTTCGAGCCAATAAGATTACATTCTGATTCAAAGGGTGATGGATGAAGAATTATCTTAAGCTTAAATACCATGGATAAACGACTCACCATCCTTTGTGTCATTTTCATAGAAATTTTTCAGCTTCTGCTGCTCCGTGTTATCACTAGCTCCTGATCAGACTGCATGTTACAGACAATGCCAGCATCGCTACAGTGATTTCCGCTAGCAAGCATGGTTGGATTCCAGCTTCTTCCGTTGGCACTGGTTGTTTTCCTCAACTCAGCCAAGCTCACCTCATTTTCCTATCCATAAAGTCCAGTGTTAAACTCTTGAATGACTAACATAAGCATCATAGTCTATTGGCACAAACAACTGTTATTTCTCCTCTAAGATGAATATGTGGTGCACAGCAATTAACTCTTTCTGGCTTGCTCTCCAGACTCATCATTTTTCACAGTCTTGGAAATTCATAACTTTTCCTACCCAATGAAAATATTCTGATCCATTAATTATTGTCTGAGAGTTAAGAACTACTTTGAAAAGGTGTGGGGAATGATAGTGAAGGAAGAACATTCCAATTCTGAAATACCAGCATCAATTTCCTCATTGATTTTCCAGCACTGTAAGTCATTCATCCTCTCTAAGCCCGATTGAAGGATGGAGATCTATTCATTTATCCCTTCATTCTTCTAGAAAGCATTTATCAGGTGTGTGTCTTGTGCTTTGCATAAATGAATAATTCCTCTAGGAAATTCCAGTCTAGTGGAGTGGCTGATTTAAATTTCATACATGTGTGTAAAGGCCTAGACTTGAGCTACCAGTTGTCTCCTGGGATGCCAAAGTTCCTAATCTCTACAGATCAAATGACATTAACCTGTCTTAGGTGATGAATATGCATTTAGGAGGAGGAAGAGGAAGTAATTTTAAACAAGAAAGAGAAATATACTTAAAACAAGGAGACATGAAACACTCTATCTAGAGACTGAAAAATTCTATGGTCTGTAAAATGAAAGTAGGTTATAGGTTAAGAAATGAGGATAAAAATGTTAAGGAGGTTCTAATACTTTTCTTACTGAAAATGGATTATTAGTTTTCTCTTTGTCTGCTCTTAAAAGGAATGGAACACAAAGAGATTTATAATTCAAGGGTTAAGTGAGTATCAGAGATGTAAGTAGCAATTGAGACAAGGAAATCAGTTAAGAAAGTCAACAAAGAAAGCAAAAGGCTTAGACAGTCAAGAGGCTTTTCTAAGATTAAGTCACAGTATTTACGCTATGAAGTTGAAAAGTGATATTATGGACATAAATATATTTTTAATTAAAATTATAAAAGGCAAAGAGGAAGTCATAATAAAAATCTCCAAAGGTACTTATTGTTTCAAGAATTAATGTCCACAGGCTAGAAAAACATGTCATTGGAATGTGGGTGATCTCTTTTATGCTACTGAATTAAATTTAAAATATGACTTGATTTTGAAGATTTGTTTACATATGTTGAGAAACTTGGAAGAGTAGTAACCTCTCTAGCTTTCACTTTACGGAGTAGTATCTATTAGGTTAAAACACTGTTCCAGGGTTGGAAAACATGCTAAAATGTGTATGGATTCCTAACTTTTACATAAGAACTGGCTATATTGTCAAGCATCTTAAAATTCAGTCTTGAGGCATAGAGTGAGATGATCACCCAGAATGTACTACTTGATAGTATAGTCATTTGAGGAGGTTCAATGAAAGACATTGTCACAAAAAATAAGAAGAGTGAGCTAAAGTAAGAGACTTGATATGGGCTTTGGTTTCCACATACATTCAGAATTCACATGGATACTACTATATCCAGGTGTACATATACAAGAGTATGTACATGCATGTATGTATACACAGATGCACATAAACACACAATCACAGAACACCATATTCTTATTGCCATAGCTTTTCAGTTAATAAAGTGCTAGAAAAATCTCTTTCTATAGAATATGGCATTACAGAATTACAGGACTGTAGGGGAGTTAATGTCATTCATCATGTTTATAAGTTTACATAATAAAAACAATAAGTTATAATGCTCTCATCTAGAAGATTAAACATTTTACAAAATTAAAGGAAGCTACTCTGAAGCACTTTGTCTACTTAATATTGTTTGATTTGGAAAACAATAAAAATTGAATTAAAACATCAAATACAAAGCTTCTTTTTTAACGTTAAAAGAGATTTTCAAACATGGAATAATTTTAGGTTGTGTGTAAATTAAACAGAAATGTAGAAAATTACCATAGCCTTTCTTGTCTTGCCATAGAGCAATGATGAATGAGCTAACCTTGACAAATAATTGATACTGTAATTCTTACTGTTGGAGTAGACTTGACCAAGTATTAACTTCTCCAACATATAAGAGTAGAGCATACATACTATCCACTCAAATCTAGCTTAGTGAACCAAGATTCTTGTAGTGTCAAGAGTTCAAAAAGAAGAAAGACAGAGAGCCAGAGACAAAATCTGATAAGATAAAAACTTGACAAGTTTGTCTTAATTTATCTTTGAAATTCCATTATTGACACCCCTTGTTTTCTCTCGTTGTTAAAGAGATTAGTTTTTCAGTCTTTTAATACTAGACCAAAGGAAAAGAGTGTTCACAACATGTTTAAGACCTGTAGTTTCATCACAGTGAACCACAGAAAGCTAAATGTTTTAGAATTTCGATCAATGAAAAGCCCCATGGTCAGAGGCTGACAAGAGATAGCAGGTGGGTAGGAATAGACTGTGTGGGGGAGAAGTTGAGAGAAGTAAGTGTTAACATAGACAAAATATGAGTCCATTTCCTTTTCCACAACATGTTCAAGCTGTACTTAAAAGATAACACTTAAAACATAATGGTGTCCTATGAATATTAATTTCATAGCAACTCATCTGACAAAGTCTATAACTGACAACTAGACAACTAGCCATATTTTATCAGTTCTGTATTATATAAAGTATATGTGTACTTGAGAAAAAGGATTCAACTTACTCTGAACTTCTAATTACTTATAGTGATCTGTCTGAATCATTCATCTTTCAAATTTTCTATAGAAGAATATACTTAAAAGAGAGAAAAATGCTTGAAAACTGATTCCCAGCCTGTGGTTCTGCCATTACTAAGTAGAGTTGAACATGTCTTTTATGTGAGATATGTAATACAAATTTATTTTAATGATGCATTCCAAACAGAGATATGAATAACCATTGTGTATTTCATACTATTTCCTCATTATTCTTAAGATAAACAAGTGCAATTTTTTCTTATGTTTTCTCTGTTGTTTAATAATTATATCCTCATACCTTTGTGTTTCCCATTCACAAAGAATTAACTAAAGAGACTCATCAGTAAAGTATAGGAACTACCTTTTGAGGATAGTATGTCACATATACTATATTACAAGTTTGTTGAGAAGAGGCAATTCACTTGTGAGTAACAATGCATAGTGAAATAAGGACCAGAAACCTTTTTAAGAAAATTCATTTTATTCCAAGAATGTTGAATAAATGCACATTTATTTCTATAGGAGTGTTTTAGTTTCACTTGTTGTAAATATTTTATTTACCATATGTACCTGTTGTCTTGGAGGCTTCCTTCGGAGGAAGCCCACATTTTCTAGCTTCTTTTCCACTCTGGCTAGTTGGTTCCTCTCAACTGTTCCAACTAGAATCTCCTCTCCAAGCTGACTGATTCAAATTGTCCTTCATGGCTTTTCACTGAATTTTTCTACCTGGAAAAACTGCTTCTGAATTCCACAAACTGAACTGTGCTGCCCGTACTGATGGTTCTGATGACATGAACTGAAGGAAACTGTTCAAACTGAACTGAATCAGACTACGTTCAACTGAAATGCATTAAATTCAAACTGCACTCACTGATCTGCTCTCCGTGCTTGCTTCACTGTGCTATTCCTCAGTAGGCTTTCTTTTCTGTCTGTTTTTGTGGGAGTTGGGTGTATCCATTCTCTGACATATTTTATCAAATCTTTCTCTGATTTGTCAATTTTTCTGTCCCGCAATAAGACATCAATTGCAAATGGCTGGTTTTTGTTTGTTTGTTGTAGTTGTTGTTGCAAACCAAACTTAACTTCATTTGTAGAGTTAAAGGATTGTACGAAGGTATGTCATTCCAGCCAGTTTCATACACCTAAAGGATGTAATCTTTTGCTAGAGCACCCATATGGTTGGATCAAAATTCTTCTACACTGTTCTTGTGCTTGTCAGAAAATCTCCTGAACTTATAACATTTTAAATGACTTTTTATAACTTAATTTCTTAACTAATAATGATCAATACTATTAAGATCGATTAACATAAATTCTAGAGCTTAAACTGACAATGCTAATGAATTATAATTGATATTTTTTCATTTTGTATTAACAAAT
This sequence comes from Micromys minutus, assembly GCF_963924665.1. Classification (NCBI taxonomy): domain Eukaryota; kingdom Metazoa; phylum Chordata; class Mammalia; order Rodentia; family Muridae; genus Micromys; species Micromys minutus. The sequence continues at coordinate 21,287,260 of NC_137982.1, read as the reverse complement.
TAAAAGCAAATAAATTTGATTAAACCCTATAATATTTTATATGCCATTATTTTATCTGTGAATTAAAATATTAACCAATAAACTAAGGTTTTTATAGGTTCACCAACCTTTGCTATTTCATATTTGCATGGAAAAATACTTCATATCTAGCTGGGAGATTTCTAGACTAAAACACAAACTTGCAACAATTAAACAGTCATCTATATGTAATGCTTGCTCACATAAAAAACATATATTTATATACATGTAGATATATCTATATGTCACTCTAAATTTTAGTTTTAATTTCACTATCTCCAAGATAAGGTATTTCTTTATTTCATCAGTTGGCTATATCAAATATGACTTTGTTAAAATACTTCATCCACTTTTCATGTCAAATTTAGGGTTAATTTAAGAAATTCGACAGAAAATTTGTCACTGTTATATATAGATACAGAAAATGAAATAGTTTAGTGAGAACACTGCTGAAAGCCAATTCCAAGGACTTAACATCAATTCATTGACAATGATCATTTACTGTGCATGAAAGGTTGGATAGAGTATATATAAAATAACTTTTATAACTGAAACCATAGAAGAATTGTGATAGTTTATGGGCCAGAACCCTGAATAAAATGATACAACCCCTCCCCAAAAAAACTTACAAAAACAGACTCATTGGCTCACTTTCACTTGCAGTAAATGTTCTATGCTGCTAAGAGACCCTGTGTAAAGAAATTTCACAACTTCCTTCAATGTTCTTTTTACTTTTTTTGCTTAAAATGTCTTCAAATCAAGAAATGAAATGATACTATTTTTTTCTTTATAACATATTCAGTTTCAAAAATTTTGGAACAGGACCCACAATGGAAAATGTTCAAACTTTATCCTCTTGATAGATACTAGATAGATATTTCAGAATAAGATCAATATGTCCTCACATTTAAATAGAACATCCCATTACATAGAGCCAGGCTGTCAAGTTTGGATTGCATGTATAATCTTCTTTAAAAGAATTAATGCTTCCAAATGAGTAAGATGAAACAAAGTAGAATATCATATTCCTATTGCCAATCTATCACTTTAAAGCGATACCTAGTCAGTCCATCAGCATCAAGAAGATAGGGACATCTGCTACACTTCTCTGAGACAGCCTAATTTGCATATTTGTAAATATTAAATATAAATTTAGAAATTGATATTTCCCTTTTCTTTTTTAAATGGTCATAAATCATTCACAAGTCTGAAAGTGCTGATCTGTCTCCTTTCCTGGTTCTCTGGAAGCAAAACTGTAGCATTAAAACATTCTGTGCAATGACAATGTGCTCAGGAAGGAGTATCTTTTCATTTTACTCTCCTCTTCTGAGTTACTAAGCATGTTCACAGTAGTGTTCTGTCTGGTTTTGTCTATGTGAATCATCAGACACTGATTCTTCCTCAGGTTTCTCATCCATGCATATTTGTTAGTTTTCTTTATTTTCTTATTTCATGTTTAGCTGAAGCCGTCATAGGATGTAGCACATTTATAGGTTTTGTTTCTTATCCAGAGTATAAAATGGCATATGTATATAACAGTAGCATCCGGATTACTTTTCTATGTGTCAACTATTTTTTTCATTTTATCTTAGAAAAAGTAAATTTTCAGTCCATTTCTTATTATTTCTAGCTCCAAATTAAATATACGTGTACATAGACAACGACACAGACAGATACAAACACTGACACAGGTAGAAAGACACATAGAGAGAAAGACAGAGAAACAGGAAGTAGCTATCAAAATCATCCTTTATTTTCTTTATGCTTTTCTGAAGCATAAATGACCTTACTGTCCAGAACTGTACTACTATGATAAACATCCATTTAACACTGTAATTTATTCTTGGACTAAACTGGGAACATAACTATGTTTCCAAAATATATTCTTTAAAAATGAAAACTGATTTACAGACTATTAATTAATATGCATCAATTTATAAACTGATCACGTTTTTATAAATGTTACTTGCTATTGGTTCAATAAATGCATGCAAAAATGTATATGTTTATATGTTTAAATGTTTGAATCTCTCTCAGTTTCTTAAGAAGTCAAGTCTGTAATTTCACCCATGATGAGAAGGTGGCCATGGCCATCTCTTGTAACTAAGGCTCATGGCAAATCCTACCACAGATGGTCTCACTAGTGAGCCTAACTTAATCTATGTTAATTTTACCATTCATTTCTTACCAAATAAGAATTTGTTGCCAAAACTAAACGAATTCTTACCAAAGAAGCAGCATTTTATCTAGTTAATAGTATTTCTTTAAAACATGGTTAAAAAATTTTAAATGTCTCTTAACTCTGATATATCCTAAGAGAATATATTTGACTAAAAATGTGAAACATCAAACAAACATATAACAACAACAACAATCAAAACCCACCAGCAGCAACAACACTCCATTTAACTGTCAGGCTAGGAATCTCTTGATCCTCTTCTCATGACAAGAGTTTTATTAACTTCATTTGTTCCTTTGAAAACAACCACTTATTTTGACTATAACCTTTAGTGTCTTTCCATTACACACAACTTAGAAAATAAAACAGAAGAATTAAAAGTCATTAGCAGAGGTCACTTCTACAACCTTACATATATCACATTGGTCTTTGCACAAGTTTTTGAGAAGTTTTATAGCTGTAGAATAAAGGGACTGGGTAGAACAGTATCTCACCATGGACTCTGAGCAGAAACATGAAACACAGATTGACTGGATGATAAGCTTGAATCGGAGGCTTAGAATTTACTTAATAGCAGTCTGCCTGTTGGAAAACATTAACATTTAGAACCCAGTCACATGTGTACCAAAGTGGGGGTGAGAGAGTATTTGTCGTAATAGAAATCATATGTATTTAGTTATGCAGACCATGCCTTGGTAGTGGCTGACAGGCAATGTTGATTTTTTAATTAATATCACTCATAAATTCATAGAGAAATGGCTTTAAATTAAAAAATGAGGCTTTTTAATTTTTTAATGTTATCAAATAGTTCAAGAAATAGGAAAGCAGTTATTGAAAGTGCGGTTGCTTTGATGATTCTGTGTGTTTTCAAAAATCTTTTCGGCCCTTTATGACTTTTATAGATGCCAATGGGTAATGGAAAGCCAAGATTAGACTAATTATATCAAAAGATATGGGAAAAGGGGAGGCAACTCATTTTCTACCTACTCAATTCATTTTATTTCTTATCAGACAAACTAAGGACATGCGTTCAATAATAAAAGATCTTAATGATTAATGTCTAAGAATAACTGTTTTATAATTTAGATGGCTGTGCTCTACCTTGACATAAAAATGTCAACCTACTGTGCCTTAGTAATTGAATGTCTTCTCTCTGTGCATGTTGTGATAGAAGCAGATCACCAAGACTTTACCCACTAAAGTATATGAGATCTCTGGCTTATGCACAATAAAAGGATCAAGCATCTGTTCCTGCCTTCCCGCAGGCGTTGTAGGTCTCCAGCACAATGGTATTGTGGAGGTGTTCTGGTGCAGCACCAATAACTTCTGCTGTGGCTCTACAGAAAATTTCCTAAGCTTTGAAAAGGAAACTAAAACAATCAGAATATTATCTTTTAGATTTACACATATCAGAAGCATTGAAAATTCGATACTCATATGTTGCAAATGGAACATCACAACTAAAATATACTACAAATATGTATATTGATGATAAAAGCCAGGTTCTGCACTTTTAGCATGTGTTCTGAAGAAGGCTTTAGCAAAGAGGAACTCCACATTCTCTCACATTCTGTTGTACTTGCTTTTGTAATATTGAACAGTAAACAAGTCCCATTCATAAGAACACAGTTATAATGTGAACAGACATCTTTATAGCCAAGTGCATTAAAATTTAGGAGACACTCCCAAGAGAAATTCTCAATGGGGGCAATATATATGTGTATTTCTATGTATACATATATGCATAATAGAAAATAGTAGGTCAGCAAATACATACATAGGTATTTCTATGTATACATATATGTATAAAGAAAAATGGTAGGTCAGAAAATGAAGTAAAATATATTCATAATAATTAAATGTTTTCTTCTTACACCAGTCCTTTTTTTCTTTCATCACTAAGGTAATAGCTTTAAAAAGCTGATTCAAAAGGAGGTGAATAGACCTAGTTCTGTAAATGGTAGGATGACTTCAAGTTATCTTGGTTAAAACCAGTAAATAATTCTCAGCAGCGTGGAGAAAACCAGTGCAGTTTTCTACATTTTAAATCAATCTCAGGTTTAGGAGACAGTCCAGGCTTAAAAGTTATTACAACTGTACTGTTTTCTCTGATAAATTACATGAATAACATTTGAGACAATGCATTGTTAAATATTTATGTCTAGTACTATAGAACCAAGGAAAGCACAAGAAACCCTAGAAGAATAAATATATTTACCTAAATAAATTACTAAGACAAATATACTCCTATGTGCTCTGTACCAATAAACAGTAGGTATTCACTAAATTGTGGAATATAAATGGTTCATTTCCTCTAAATGTACACTGAAAGATCTATAACATGCTACACATTTCCTGTGCTTTGCATATATATTTCAATATTCATCATGAAAAGCCTTGCTTATGTGTCAATATACATTACTTTGCATATATTAAGAAAAGCTTTTTTAAAAATTTTAACATTACGGATGTTTTTTACTATGAGGGAAAGCTTAGGTCTTATTTCCTGATTAACCCTTTCACAGCCCATCCTTTTTTCCCTACATGACATTTGCACAAAATGAATTGCTTGCTTAGACACAGCTAACTAAATAAAAGCAGGCCAGGGCTGATAGTATGAAAAATGGATTTTCATTACTGTTTCATTGATTCTTGTAAATAAGGGCCTGAGGCCTGCTCCGAAAAGGCTGCAAACAGTAATAATTTAATCTGAGGTGACACAGACCAAAATGTATGTGGACAAAAATCATCCTTGAATATTAAACAACAGCCTCAAGACAGAGCAAAGTGTTGCAGGCAAATTTAAATGTATGCAGATCGGTGGGTAACATATTTAAAAACAGAAATTAAAGATTCCTGTCATAAATCACATTTGCTGCCATGGATATGCCTTGTTATGCTGGCGTTTAAGGAAACCTGAAAGGTTAAGGCAGTGGGTGCATTAAATTGTACAAGCATAATTAATACTTTTCTTGTGGCTATTTATAAGAAATGGAAAATGTAGTCAGATCAGCTGTGGCACTGGAGTAATTTGAGGGGGAAGCAATGAAAGCATGAGTCAATAGTTTGAACTGGACAAATCTCAAATGTTTAATGATGCTGTGTCCTAATTTGGAAGCCATTTTGAAGTTTTATGTGTATGTGTGTGTGTGTGTGTGTGTGTGTATGTGTGTGTGTGTGTGTGTGTGTGTGAGTGTGTGTTGTGTGTGTGTTTTAATTAGATTAAAATTTAACTTGTTTCACATATTCCTCAGATTTCTCCATAAAAGAAAAGAAAATAATGTTTTCACACAGACTTTTTCTTAGCAATTAGATCTCAGTCACCTGAGTATTAGATGCTACATAAAATAAGCAGCATTTCTGGCACAAAGCATTATGAATTTTCCCTTCCATAATATCTCAAATGGGGTAAAAACATTTCTTTTTGAATGAGTAATTTACTTGGTACATTGAAAATTTGATTAGTAGCATCAGAGGACACTTCTACTCCCCGAGGAAAATCTACCTTTGTTGCCTAAGACTTAGGTGTCTGATCAGTCAATTAGTTAGAAATTGCCCCATTCACATTTTGTATTTTCCATCTGTATACTAAAATCCGTGCCTCTTATTAACATCATGCATTATGAAAGTCCTCCATAAGGCAGCAGGCATGTGATGCCAAATCCTCAGGACCTGAAAGGCTCATTTGTCTTTCACTGCTGCCTGCATACTATTCTTTGAGCTGAGAGAATGGTTATCATTTAGAAGGGAAGCTATCTTATTATGACTAAAATAGTCTCAATACAATAAATACATCGTTAGTGCAAAATATAATCCCTTTATGTTCACTAATTGGTTTCAAAATTAGTTTGACTAGAAACCTCTATGATTTTACTATAAACGTTGTATAAAATAAATTGAAATGTTTCCTTAAAAACAACAGAAACTGTACACAGAAATTGCATGCTTTTAAAAGTCATTCCTATTTTTATGGTTTAATTGCAACTAAAAATTCTCATTGAAAAGCCCAAATTATCACTAAATACAATGGAATTTTCAAAATATTTGATGAAAACAAGTAACAAATTCAGGGCTAACATCGTGTTGGGCCACCCTATTCTATATTGACCTTAGAGACTATTTGGCTGCCACTTTAATAGTTCTTTAAGTGAGATGAGTCAGAAAACCTCATTCACTCCCCATCAATAGCCAACACTGAAGTGAGGTGATAAAAACATTTTCACATTAACACTTCTGTCTAACAGTGAGGTCATTGGATACAGTATCACTGTGCATCCTATCTTGAGTTACACAGACTCCTACAGATCTCTATGTTTCTTAGCATTAACTCCACATCCAGACGTCCCATGATGCTAATGAATGAGTGAAAATTTCTCTGCTGATAGACATAGGTTTCCTTTCAAATTTGAAAATGCTTGTTCAAAAAAAGAAATCAATGACAAGTAGGAACTGTCAACAACAAAACTGAAGAGAAAACAAACCTCAGGCTGGATGAAAAAAATCTTTCTTCATAACATCTGCAGATCTGTAATTGCTCAACCCGTTGCTGTGACTCAATGTCCTGAGACATTGCCTCATAGGTAGAAGATGAACATCAGTACATCTGGCTTGAAAATAATTTGTGAGTAATGATTCCATTGGCCAGTGGTGTTTCCAATTTGACCATAAAAAGTGTATGGCTTTAGGGTCCAAAATTACTGGCATCCTTTCATTTCCATCTTGGCCTGTAAAGTTCACAACATATGACACCCTAAACCTGAATGGATAAAAAGTGTAAGTCCAAGGGGAGAATGGGGTACTTCTTTCGTAATCTGACTGCAGACACCCTAAACATTCCATCTGCTTAAAATGCACCAGCTCTGAGGCACTTTGATAAAAGAGTAATAGAGAGCATTAACTTGTAAGTTAACAAAACTGATTTTCTGTATTTCTGTAGGCTGAACATTTTAATCTTTGTTAATAATTAATGTTCTGATCATCAATTTGGTGAACAATTTAAAATTTCTCTAGCAGATTGTTTTAAATTTCAGTGCAAGGCTATTTTCAGTTTTCAGCGTTCCTTTTAGCTATTGGTATTAAACATACATAACACATTTCCCTGGAAGCAGATATAACCCAGCTGTTAAGGATAAGATAGGAAAAACAGACTAAACATGAATTGCAAGTGTGAATTTTTCTTGAAGAGAAAGCCTTTGTAAGCTATGTTACAAGGCACTGGATCTAGGGAATAACATTTTAAACATCACTATCACTATTGCAAGATAGTCAAATCTTTTGCAAGAGGTGACATATTTTTTTTATGTGACAGAAGATTGGTGTGTAGACTGCTATCAAGAGCAGCTTAACCAGACTAGTGAAAATCCTCAATGTGCAAGTACTGGCAAGTCTAGAAATAGGGTTTGTTTATAGGACAAAATGTAAACATGTCCTAAAACCTACAGTTTGAATGTATAAGACAAGTGTTACCACTAGAATATGCCACAGTAGCCTCAATAGGAGTGACAGATATACATATAAAAAAGGCAGCTAAAGACACGAACGTGAAAGAATGGCATCACAGATATTGCTCTCTTAAGACCCATCACAGCTCCTGTGGGTGTGTTATTTCTTGCCTAAGAAATAAGTCTGCTGCGTATGAGTACGATGCCCTGGAAAATGTCATGAGTGAATGTAGCACATGGACTTGTAGGCATTTAATGGCTGCTGCCCTGATATATTACCACAAGATGAAATGACTCCAAAGAACCTCTAATGTCCTATCGCAGCAAGCTTAGTGAACACCAATGCACTTACATCATCAAAGAGACAAATGAATTGGCTTTAAATGTGTCTTCAGTTGTCAACTTCATAATTTGTATTAACTGACACATCTTTTGATGTCATGTTAAATAAATAGGTAGAAGATGTGGCTTCCTGGTTTTCACATACCTTTCAGCACGAAGAAAGTAACAGGATCAATTCAGAGTTGCTAATGTGATTTTGCTTACATTCAGAGTAAATTTTAGGAAAAATAGCTTAGTTGATAATGGCTCTTAGAATGTAAGCTTAGTTATTTGAGTGTGATCCCAAGATTTACTTATTATGGCACTTTTTTTATTATTTAGAGTGATAATTTTCTAAAATTTCTGAATTTTTAATTACACAAAAATATTATGGTAAAGTCACAGGTGAAGTTTATTATAAATATTTTCTAATTAATGTAATTTAATAATGACTCATTGAACACCATGGCAATGTTTTAAAGAAAATGACCCCTTTGATGCTACAGGACCATTGTCTACCCACCTTTGCATAACTTCCATTGATTTTTGTTTTCAGAATATAAGGTTTGTGTGTGAGCACCTTTAATTGTGTCATTTCTCTGTAGCACTATGAAAGATACAGGGGAATTTCTATCATTTGAATTTCCACTGAGAAGAAGTTTTAGAACCAAGAGTTTTCTGTATTCAGTATTTCCCTAAAGTGTCCTTCTGATACCCCTCCTCCTCTAAATGGCTCTGTGAGCTAAGGATTAAACATAAATACCACATTAGCCACATTTCCTGAACTTAACTCTGCTGCAGGTCAGGTCAGGGCAAGGCTGACTAGGAACAGCCTCATCTTCTTCTTTCCTCTCCCATTTAGGCTGAGATATGGAGGGTAATTGTAGATTGACTCTGGGCAATCATGTCCTATCTCCAATTTGAAATCTACCAGATGCTTCAACCTAAAGCATTCAAACTCTTTATGTAAACCTTGTCAAATGTCAGATGTCACCAACATCTAAGTAGCCCACAAAAAATATATGCAATGTTCCTTCTATATCTACAGATAACATCCTCAGTCTTCATAGGCAATTTCCCCTAAAGGTAGCTAACACATTCATGGCTCTCCTTCTTTTCTACTGCATCCAGAAGTTGGATTACTATGATCTCACAATAATCTCTCATCTAGACACATCCAACAGCTTTCTCAGACTTCTTCCACTAATATGTCCACAAATTATTTGTAGCAACTTTTAAGTATAGACATCATTCTTTCCTTGTAAAATATCTTACTTACGTACTGAAATTTTTATATTCACAAAAATGTATTTGGGTCATATTATTTCTCTTCCTAACTGTGCCAGGAACCCATTCAAAGTACACCCTCCTTCAGAGTTTGTCTACTTAAAATGTGCTTTTTGAACGCACAAAGTTCAATTGGTGCTGATCATATGCAAAGGTATATAGGACCTTCTACTGGAGTATGGTCTAACTGCCAGGGATTTAACTCTCATAAAAAATAAAATCACGTTATGCTACTGTACAGTTCTAAACTCCTCAACTAGAGATAGAGGCTGAAGTTCCCCCTCCATTCATGTCAGAATGTTGAATGTCTTGGTGTTGTTTGGCATATTATGTATGTAATTACTATTGCTGCTCACAACTACAATGGTTATGACTTATCCAGGAGGCAAAGATAAGTTCAAGAACTTGAAGACTGTTTCTTTATAATACCTCCATTTCCTCTTCCTAGATCTCCCTTGAAACTTTGGCAAGAAAGTATATAGTATAGCTAACCTAATTATGTAAAAGTAGTCAACAGACACTTACTTTTTGCAATTTAATAGGTTATGAGGCTGTGTATTTACTGTTTTCTACTGTATAAATATTTATTTAAAAATGAGGATGGAGAACTACACAAATATACAAATGTGCATCTCTCTCTCTTTCTCTCTTACTTGCTCCCTCAGTCTCTTTCTGTCTCCCCCCTCTATCTATCTATCTATCTATCTATATCTATCTATCTATCTATCTATATCTATCTATCTATCTATCTATATCTATATACATACATATATATATATATATATATATATATATATATATATATATATATATATATGAAGCAAAGAAATAGAAGGGATGCAGACCTGGTGAGAATGTACTGCGAGTAGCCAGAGCACAGATAGGTCTGGGCCAAGCATGTGGAAAGTGACCCTGCCAATTGAATCAGGGGAGCAGGGACATTGCCATAGGGACTCTGTTTCTACTAGGAAAGCCTGTGTGTGCAGACCAAATGCTCAGGCCATTTTCTATCAGGAACTGCGGAGATGCAGGGACACAGACAAGATATACAGGAGAGACAGGAACCAATCAATGACAATAAGACCACATATAATCACAGACAAAAAGATGGCAAGAGGAAAGCAAAAGGGCTTACCCAATGGAAACTAAGACAACCTAGCAACAACAGAACCCAGCTCTAGAATCACAGCAAACAGTGAAATGGCAAACACTCCAGAAAAAGAAGACGTAGACACAAAATGATGCCTCAAGATGATGATAGAGATCTTTAAACAAAAACAGGAGGAAAAGCTTAAAGAAATAGAAGCTTTTAAAGAGGACACAAGAAAAACAGTCAAAGAAATCAAAGAACTAGTTGAAAACAGAACCAAAGAGATGAAGGAATTGAAGAAGGAATTTAAAATGGAAACAATAAAGAAAACAATAAAAATGATAACCCTGGAGGTACAAAGTCACAAAAAGTAATCAGTAGTAACAGATGCAAGCATCTCTAACAGACTACAAGAGATGGAAGAGAGAATCTCAGGGGCTGAAGACAACATGGAAAACATAGACAAAACAGTCAGAGAAGATGCAAAAACCAAAAGCTCATAACCCCAATTATCCAGGAGATCCAGTACACAATGAGAAGACCAAACCTAAGGATAATAGGAATAGAAGAGGGCAAAGAATATCAACTAAGAGGCACAGTAAATATCTTCAAAATAATCATAGAAGAAAACTTCCCTACCCTTAAGAATGAGATGAGCATGAGGATGAAACAAGCCTAAAGAACTCCAAATAGGTTGGACCAGAAAAGAAATTCCTCCCAACACATAATAGTCAAAATGCCAAGTGCCAAAGCAAAGAAAGAATACTAAAAGCAGTAAGGGAAAAAGGTCAAATAACATATAAAGGCAGACCAATGAGAATCACACCCTCCTTCTCAACCGAGACTGAAAGCTAGAAGATCCTGGGCAGACATCATGCAGATGCTAAGAGAACATGTGTCAGCCCAAGCTGCTATACTGAGCAAAACTCTTAATCGGCATAGATGGAGACTAAAATATTCCAAGACAAAACTAAATTTACACAATATCTGACAAAAAACCCAACACTACAACAAATTAGAGGTGGAAAATGCAATACAAGAAGAAAAACTATATCATAGTAAAAACAAGAAAATACCTAAGCAAGAAAACCAAAAGAAAAAAGACACACAGTCACAATTCTACCTCTAAAAGTAAAAATAGCAGGAAACAGCAACCATTATTCCTTAGTATCTGTTAACACAAATAGACTCAATTCCCCAATAAAAATAAATAAGCTATCAGAATGGATACATAAACAAAACCCAGCATTTTGCTGCATACAGGAAACTCATCTCAGAGACAAATACAGACACAATCTCAGAGTAGAAGGTTGGGAAAAAAATCCTTCCAAGCCAAGGACCCCAAGAAGCAAGCCAGAGTGGCCATTCTAATATTGAATAAAGTAGATTTTCAACAAAAGTTATAAAATAAGATAAGGAAGGACACTTTTTACTAATTACAAGGAAAATTTGTCAGGAGGAACTCCCAATTGTTAACGTGTATGCTCCAAACACAAGAGCACCCATAATCATAAAAGAAACCCTATTCAAGCTCAAAAAATAAATTGCACCCAACACTATAAAAATGGGAGACCTCGACATTCCACTCTCATCAATGGGCAGATCATGAAAACAGAAACTGAACAAGGACACAGTGAAACTAGCAGAGGTTATGAACCAATTGGAATTAATAGACATCTACAGAAGTTTCCATCCTAAAACAAAAGAATATACATTCTTCTCAGCACCTTAGGGCACCCTCTCCAAAATTGACCATATAATCGGTGACAGAACAAGCCTCAATAGATCTAAGAAGATTGAAATACTCCCATGCATCCTATCAAATCTCCATGGGCTAAGGGTGGTCTTTAATAACAACAAAGACAACAAAAAGCCCATATACACATGGAAAGTAAACAATGCTCTATT